>NC_092858.1:70504176-70544011 GCF_032062135.1 Pyxicephalus adspersus | reverse complement strand
CCATTTTATTATTTTTTTAATTATTTTTATTACAGTTACCATATATACTGGAGGTATTGAATCTTATTTCCCCACTTTTCCCACTTTTCGCACATGCATACATGCCAGCCCTGTGACAGTATGCATCAGCACGCCTCCTACCTGCCCCATCATCTTTGAACATTACGTGTCCTGCCCGCCCCTGCATCTTGTACGCCGCTCCCTGCACTGCGCATGTCCATGCTCCAGGAGCGACGTACAGTAAAGAGAAGGGGCGGAGCGCCGCTGCTTCCCGACGAGCGAGATGAAGGAAGGCACTCTTGTTTCTCTCTGCGGCCGCGCTGATGTCCCTGCCGGGCCCATGCATTGAACATCCCAAGGAGGTAAGGAAGGAGATGGGAGGCAACCATGGCAAATGAGTACCCGGCGTATAAGACGACCCCCCACTTTGGGGCATATTTTTCTGGGGGAAAAAGTCGTCTTATACGCCGGCAAATACGGTACATACAAATCAATAAATTCAATGGTTTATTATAGAGAGAGGCCCGCAGCAGGGAATATGCAAGGGGCTACATGACAGGTGTGCTCGTGCTGCACTGAAAAAGGGGGGGGGGAGTAGGAGGAAGATTAAATTTCAGTAGAAAGGAGGGTCGGAGAGAAGCTAGGGGTCGAAAGTTTAAGGGGTGGAGTTGTAGCAGATAAAAGGAGTGGGTAACGGAAGCTCAGCACATTTTTTGGGAGAAAGAAATTTCCCACCCACCCGCCCTGTTATTCGGTGCGTGGGGGCTGTTGAGGTTGGTGGAAGGTAAGAGTTCTGATTTAATTACGGTTGGGGGGGCACCCAAGGTGGTGGTGAACCACCCTCCCATTCTTTTAGGTGGAACCTTGGAGGCCCCTGAGGTGGTGCTGTGCTGCTAGGGGGCCAGAATGGCATGGTGGTTTTGTGATCACGGGAAAGTGGTGGTGGCGGACTTTGCCTTCCGGACTGGCAACCTAGTTGATAGGGTGGTTAGTTAAGGGTTAATTTTAAAGGTGTTAGCTAAATATGTTAAATGTTATTTAAATGTTGTTTAAATGTTATTTAAATTTTATTTATTTGTTTGTTTGGTTGTTTGTTTGTTTGTTATTATAATTGATTACTTGATAAGTTAATTTATGGTATTGTTAAAATTGTTAAGTTTTGTTAAAATAAACGGCTGCTTGCCAGCCAATTTAAATGCACACAGGTGTGGAGTTTTTATTGAGGGGTTGGTGTTGGCAAGGAGAGTGGGAAAAGGTAGGTAATGGGGAAAGGGGGGGGAGTTTGAAGGGCATGGTATGAGCTACCCTAGTCCAGGAGTGGTATATGCAGTGAGGAGGGTTGAGGATTATGGTAGGTATACTGAAAATTCATTTCCAATCTGGTCCAAGTGATAGGCACAGTTCTGCATTTCTTTGAGCCAGATTTATCATCCAGTGTGGGAAATGTTAACCTCCAAACAATAGTTGGATAAATACATATTAATATTAGGTGGTTTAGAGAATCCAGAGCAATCACTGTACACAAAGTCAAAAAATATTTATTTAATGGGTATGATCTGAGAGCCCACAGCTGCTCTGCAATAAACAGATACAAATCTTTAGTGGAAATCGCAGGAACACTTCCTGTGTTCCTGTGAGCAATGTCTGTTTAAACTCTTCTATGCAAAAAAGGATATATGCAAAACAGAATACATAAACATGATCCTCACATTCATATACACATATATACCTCATATAAGTGTTCCCAAATGCTTACTGTTTATATTTTATAAGCATATTTTAGTATAGAGATGCTAAATTATTTATGAAAAACAAAAAAACAAGTCAAAAAAAATTTCATAAATTTTAATTTGAACTTAATCATAATAAATTAATGATTTACACTAAGTGATTTATTGAAGCTCTCCAATGCACCACATGTTAGTGCAGTGTTTCTCAACCACGGCTCCTCCCGAGGTTGCTAGGGGTTCTTTGAGCAATGAGAAGTTTGTGTTTCCCAGATCAGTTAAACTGATACCAGTCTTTCTATCTGTAAGGGATAGTATAGTAATTATAGCAGGGGTTCCCTGAAGATCTGAAAGTTATTTCAAGGGGTTCCCCCATGATTAAAAGGTTGAGAAACACCAGGCCTGATTTATTAAAGCTCTCCAAGGCTGGAGAGGATACATTTTCAACAGTAAACCTGGGCGATCCAGGAAACCTGAAATAGATCTGGTTCAGGGTTGAAACATTTGCTAGCAAATGGCAAATGACTTGATTCAAGGTGTGCTCAATCACCCAGGTTCACTGATAAAAGTGTATCCTCTGCAGCCTTGGGGAGCTTTAATAAACCAGACCCCAAGTCTTTATGGCCCCTTTAACACCTGCAGTATGAAACCACACTATTGGCAGCTCCCAGGGACACAGCAAACTACTGCTGTGCGACCAGAGGGTAACCGGATGTGCATGTTGAATAATCCGCATCCTGCTGCAGCCATTAGCATAAAATTGGTTCCCAATCTCTCCCATTCACTTTTACACATTCACTGGAAATAAAGAGGTTAAGACTGCAAGTGAGCCTGTGGTGGAACACTGCGGCTTAATGTGGGTGTGAAATGGCCCTTTCTCAGTTTATTGAGTAAAAATTTCAATCTTCCCTGGGGCTACCATAGGCTAAAATGAATGGTAGTGGTTGGAAAACATTTTAGGCACAGGTATACACATGACTGCGGCTGTATTGGATCACAGTACAGTTTCTGGAAGCAACTGGCTGTGCACTTGCTTTTCCCCCTCTGCACCACAACTACATTCACCCTCACTCAGCTGCACAACAAATGTGGTTGACACTGGAAACTAGAAAAGAACATTATATTCAAATAAGACAAAATTGTTTTTGTATAAATATACCTGGTGTTCACATATGGCAACCTTCTCTCACAGAATAGTATAGGCTGGAGAGGACTATAGCGGTAAACACGTATCTTTTTGATAAGCCTAGTAATATGATAAAATGAAGTCTCCAATCAATAACATGCAAATATTTCTAATATATTTTCCCTTTTGCCATAAAGCAACCACAGGTGTTTTCATCTTAGTCACCCAGTGTAAAGCTAAATGTCTATACATATAAGCCAAGTGTCTCACAGTCCATACTGAGTCCACGGCCCGGATTTAATAAAGCTCTCCAAGGCTGGAGAGAATACACTTTGATCAGTGAAGCTGGGTGATCCAGCAAAGCTGGAATAAATCTGGTCCAGGATTCAAAACATTTGCTAGCAAATAGCAAATTATTTTAGGAAATCCATTCCAGGTTTTATGGATCGCCCATCTTCACTGAAGAAAGTGAATTCCCTCCAGCCTTGGAGAGCTTTATTAAATCAGGGCCCATGTGTCTTAAATGTATCATAAATATCCTATAGCCATTAGAGTACCAGTGAAACCCTTCAGACAGACTATTCCATATATCCTGTAATCATTTAGGTGATATATCTTCTTTAAATCCATAACAAATCTATATATCTTTCATCAAATTCTACCAATTATGCTACATCAGTTTTACACTCCAAATAGAGTGACCTATACACCTTATAACCAAGTGGTGAATCCAATTACCTCACAATTCTTACCCCTTTTGTTTAGTGGCTTTAGAGTTGCACCATATTCCAGTAATGACCTGAAGTTCTATTGCTTTGTTAGATATTATAAATAGTGCTTATACTCAAACCTGACACAGGAAACTCAAACCTCAAGACACTAGAAACTACAGAGTTGAATAGGGTGCCTAGGAGCTGCTTACTGCATGTTTTTTTGACATTGAGTCTGAAAGGGGCCTTAGTAATTCAGTATCGTTATGACAAAACCTAAGGATTGGTTTTCATTTGCACCTTTTATTAGCCTTTTTTTTCAAGTCTTTATGTTTATTTGTTTGTTTTATGTTATGGAAAATATTAAAAACAGAAACAGTGTAGTACACAAACATGAGATGGGATGTGTCTAGGATTGCTTCTCAATTCTTGGCAATGCACTTTGGACATTCCATTTTCAGTCTATAGATGGCATTGTTGAAGCAGAAATCACAATGAATTTAGCTGATGGACCTTATGAAAAACAGCATATAAAATAAAATCTGCTTTCAAAGTTGCAATAATTTATTTGTCTTCCAGAGAATTACTGTGAATGTGGTATTATACAAGAAACAGCCAGAATCATCTAACTGCTTGAAGTGATGGTTTGGGCAGACTCCCATTCATAAATCAAATCCCATCTGAATGTAAAAAAACAATTAAATATCCATGTTCTTTAGATACTTTATAAATAATATTAGGTTCTCTAATGTTTACTATTGCCTATCACTATTCTATCACTATTCACAGCATTCTAACAGACCTTATATATAATAGAGTTTATTATAAAAAATAGTATATTGTGATATAGGGGATAACATTAAATCCTGGTCCCCTATTAAATGTAAAAGTCTTAAATGTCTTTGTTTAAAAGTATAACAGACCAGGGTCATAAGTTTCCCCTTATCAGATATTTCTTGATCTGACAACCAGCATCCTTTAGTTTACAGCACCCATTGTAAAAGTTTGAGTTTTGTGTCTCCAGGCGTCATAAAACTCAAATAATGCTAGTAGAGTGGCCTCCCATTGAACTCTGAGATGTATTCTGAAACACATTTATTTATAATCTTTATATTTCTAAAATACCATTCTGTATTAAGTAGTAGTTGACTGATTTGTAGTTGAATTGTTATGGGGAGCATTTTGAGACCAAGAACTATTCTCCTAGGCCTCAGGAAAGCCTGGAATCCATATGTAGCCTGTCCTGGTGAACCATAAGTCCCAGACATGCCTAGTGTGGTCTCTGTGAACTCTGTATTTTGTGGTGATTAATAATGGGGGGTTTGGCAGTTCATAAAACCTGTATCTAATAAATATTAATAGATACAAGGGCAGAACAAGGGCATTCTGGGAAGTGTCCAGAGGGCATGATAACCCATGTGGACACAACCGTTCAGTCAGCCCCCACCCGGCTTTCATTGGATTGTTGTATTAGTCCAACTTCTGTGGTTGGATAGAAAAAAGCCATGTAAGTCTAGCAGAGACAGCTCTCACTGACATCATCTTGTTGCTAAGGACAACAGCATGGACACATTGAGCACTGCAGGTAGCCCAGTGACTAATAACTTGGACTTTACACAGCAACCTGTTTTATTTCACAGTTTTCCCTTTTGTTTTACACTGTTGCTATTGTTCTGTTCTTTGGTCTTTATTTTTCTGTATTTGTTTATGCACTGTTTTTGATTTTTTTTACTTATTAAACATTAAAAAAGTGTAAGCTTAATCTCTGAATGTTCTAAGTAGAAATAGTGTAACTTGCTAACCCGAAATGCTGCTATAAACATTGTGATTTCTGAGACCTCCCTGTCTGGAGTGGCAGCAGGTTACACAGACAGTATTAAAAAGTAGAATCATAACTGCGGTTGTCAAGGGTAACGGTGGCAGTCTACCTGTGATGGTGTGTTTGGCAAGGGTTACAGAGTTGACTTTTCCCCGTGACGGCCATTCCCAGCCTGCTGGTGCTGGACTGTTGCTGAGCGTGCTGCAAAGTCTATGCGCAGGGGTGTGGGCTGAGAACGTTCGTCACAGTATGAACCAGTTCATAATGTCACCCCTATAAACCTTGTATAAAACAGAACAAATCTTACAGATTCTCTATAAGCATATTGTGTTGGTGGAGTAATGCAAATATAGTTTTAGGACACACAAGGCTTTCTTTTGGTAAAATTGTCTTGTAATTTTTTTTTTTTCATTTGTAATGTATAGACTATGTAATGTATATTTACCACATTTTAGATAAAATGTACATTTTATGATTATTATAGCACTAAATTCAAGTTTCTGGTGCAAAGCATTGCACAGGTATTTACAAATGAAATTACTGATTTCATTGTGCACATGGTTTTATTTTTATATACAGCAACTGCTGCACTCCTACAATATAAAGCAAATTGTGTCTCAAAAGCTGGAATTTCCTAGCATCAGCAGACAGAGAGTGACAAAGGAAGGAGCAACGCAAGCGGTGTAGGGTATGGAGGGTTCATATATAATATCATAGGTTTTGTAAGGTTTAAAAGAGCATAATCACATAGTGAACTGAAAAAAGAGAGAATATCCATTAATCAGTGCACTCTAATGAATAAACACAAAAAAATCAATTTCCTTAAATCTATTGCATAAAACTGTGAGTAGCAGGCATTTTGAAATATCCAGAATGTTAGAAATTAGGTTCAGGTCATGCAGGAATACGGAAGCTGGAAAGTCATCACCATTTAAAATCATTACTTTTACCAAAAGTTCCACCTTGATGATTTTGGAGAAAATTAGGTGCACTGATGTCATCTGCCTTTTGGATTTTGGAAATCTGCCCCTTCATCAGAGTAGTAGACAATTAGGGTAAAAAACTCAGTTCTGAGGAAGGTTTCTTTTTAACTCCTTTTTACAGGGGATGAGCTGAAATTGAGAGATGATGAGATTCTGGATACTGTGATAAACTCTTACTGACCACTGAGATAATCTCACTACATATTGGAATTAGTTAGTTTTGGAAATGATGTAATGGAAACAAATAAGCATAGAGAGAAGATTTCCCTAAATGAATAATAGTAAAAGTAGGAATCTTTCTTCATGGTCTCTTATAGAGGACTATTAGAGAGTACAGTTTATACCAACTAAACATCAAATGCATCAAGAATTACATTGAATTTTCTTTTTGGTCTTTGTACTTTTTGATCTTTGTAAACAGTTCTGATAATTTAACCATAGTCTTTACCAACACGGATTGCAAAAGTTCACATCTTCAGTTAATTGTTCACATCTTCATAGCAAAGCGTGTGTATGAGTCACATTACCTTGACTCACACACATTCACTTTAGCTTGACGTAGTCAAGGAAGTCAGCAAAATACAGAGATCAGAAGTGAGTGGACAACAAATGTACCTGACGGTAAATGAAAGGTCACTCACAACGAGTGATCTGTGAAGGCAAAGGCCATGTACAGAGAAAAAACTGCTTGCTTTGTCTTTGGGTTTGTTTGTCTGATAAAAATTGGTAAGTACGTTGCTTATAAACCTTTTACTTCTTCCTCTAGATTTTTTAGCATTAGAATATCATCTTTCCTATTATGGTCTGAAAGACATATGATCCAGTGAATGGTATTTTATGCAGCATAACTGACATTTGCATTTTATCTAGTATAAAAATACATGGATTTTTCTATCAGTTAAACACAGAAAAGACAGAAAGTTAAATAGGGTGATAAAATATCATATAAGATATTTCTGTGGACCCTTGCTAATTAGCCAATGGAACCCTCTTGCTGTGCTAGGTGATGCTGGTTTTGCACTCTTCCAGTTTTAGAAAAAAGACATTTCAGTTTCTGCATCAACCCAATAAAATCTATGTTATTTTGTGGCTGGGACTAAAACCAAAGATGGTTGAGGAAAACATTGTACCCTAGTTCTGACTGTGGTTGTTACCACCAGAGTAGGTTCTAATTGGCATTGTCCCAAGTGTTGGGCAAAAGCTGTGTTGTTTCATTTTGTTTTTCACATCTGTGTAAAATATGAAACCAACTTCAAGAAAGATATTAGCTTGCTTGTTAACACAAAGGAATCTTTTATCAAGGTACAGAACATCAGAAACAAATCATTTGACTAATGGTTTTATACTTTTTTCACATATACACTTCTATGTAAGAATATTTTTAATTTATACACTGATTATATAACTAATTTGGATGAAATTTAACTAAAGCAGTTATTTTTTATCTTCAGAAAAAAGCTCAAATAAAAATGTATATTATGGGTAATCACAGAGAATCCTTACTGGTACCAGCATAGAGAAAGCAGAGCTCATTAATTATATTTATAAAATTACACTGGTGCTTTGTATCGCCATATATAGCTATAAAAATAGAAATAACATTTTCATATGTCAGTGTTCATAAGGGACAAACACAGAACACTGGAGCTGTACAACCCAAAATCTAACATGGACCTATGTAGTAATTAATAATAACAAAAAGTAATTCTTTCCCTTTCTTTAAGTATATCCATGTACCTTTGAGGATGAGCACTGTGTTCTAGAATGTAAAGGAACTCCCATTCGTAATAATACAAAGGCCACAGTTACTTGGCAAAAAAGATTATCCTTCAATGCTTCAGAGATGATTTCTGCAGATACAGACATTCGAATTCTTGTGGATGGAAATGTGCTTGAATTTTGGCCACTATCTTTAAATGATTCTGGAGAATACATCTGTACTGTGCAGTAAGTAATTGTTTACTTTAATTGTTTATTTGTTGTACAAGAGAAGTTAAACTGTAGGAGACTGTGTTGAGAAGTCATAGGAACACTTGATTCATGGCTAATAAATGTATATTTCTGAGTTGCAACAGCAAATGTTTAAATAGCACTCTTCTCCTATTGGATCCAAATTAGAGTCAATATACAGAAATGTTCATTTGTGTAAAATGCTGGAAGTGAACAAAAGGGAGGCATAAGGTTTTAGTAGGTCTTTTAAGCATGTACATTCTTTAAAAAGATCATTGATGCCAGTCGAACTGGCCTAAGGAACCCCTAGCAACCTAAGGGGATCCCTAGGGTTCCACAGAACTCTGGTTGCAACAACCATTTCCATATGCCTCAATAGGTTCTGAGGCAGGATAGTACCGCTGACCTCTTGAACTTAATTCTGAACTTTTTGATCTGGTGGGGGATGTAAAAAAATCTCTGCAAAACATCAAATGACCATGTGGGTGCAGTTGGTTCTTTCTGAGATAGAATGCCTATTTTTTATTTTTTTTATTTTAGGGGAAAAGATTATGAAGTAAAAGTTTTAAACGTAATGAAGAAAAATCCCAACTATTGCAAAGATGACTCTTCAGCAAGCATTTTAAACAAGACTAAGGGAGCAGCAGCAATCATCAAATACAATCTGCCTGATAAATATAAAAGCAGAAATGTCTCTGTTGTATGGTATAAGGTAGATATAAAATGTTTGTATCATGATCTGTAAGTAAAAAATACAATGATTTGGCAAAATCAGAGTTTAAATTCCTGACGGAAAATGTCATTGATTCATTATTTACATTTACATTGAAGAATCATTACAGCATTAAAATATATTACACAGTACAAAGTTCAAAGCAGTTCCTATGGCAGTTATTTTGTCAGTTTACATAATAATGTTTGGTCAGTGGAAGGCATAAAACCGAAACAGGCGCCAGCTGATAAGTTTTGGCAAAAACCTCAAGTGACAACCTGATTGAGAGGACAGTTGGGGCCCATGCCTGAAGTTGGGAGAATTATTGGCTGATATTTTACACCTCACTTGGAAATTATTTTATTCATACTGCACAATTTTAGAAACTGAGATTAACTGAAATTGAATTAAATAAATGAATAATCTTGTTAGGTTTTAGGACAATGTATTTAGATTAAAGCAAAACTAAACACAAAAAAAAAAAGTTTGGAGGAGGTAAAAGTTTTTGGCAGAGAATTGCAAAGTTCCTACTGTTTTTTTAATTTTTGCTTACACTGCATTGCTCATGCTGTAGAAAGCAGTAGAAGAGATGTACAGTATCTTTCATAGCACCTGAGCACTGTATCAGAGACCTGACTAGTAAATAAAGTGATCAATGACAGTCCAAAATGAACCTGTCTGCAGTAAACTACAGCTCCCAATTCCACACAGATCTTTCTACCACCCAAAGCAGTGGAAATTGCATGCCTTTTTCTTATATTGGCAGCTTGAGTCCTTTCCTGTCTAGCAGAAAGGGTTACTCACCAAAACAGAGGCCATAGCTTGTTTCTGCTTTTTAAAGGGTCCGGGGTGAGCATACATCATGTAAATAAGGGGTCTTTCAATACATTTGGATTAACCTGTTGGTTATAATTGTTTATGTGCAGAAAATCATATGCAGTTGTAAGAAGGAACACTGTTAGTAGATTGCAGCAGACATCATTTTATGGTTTTATCAACATAATTTTCAAGACAGGCCAATAACAGGAAAAGCTGCATGCATCAGATTGTATTATATTATAATAATAAATATAAAAAAATTATTGATATGATAATATATTGCATTTGTTTACAGGATTGTGAGCTCTACGCTGAGAACAAAAATGAGATTTCATTTCAAGGTTTAAAGGTTTCAGATTCAGCTATTTACACATATGTTAGTACTCATGTGCACCAGGGAGAATATTACAACATGTCCAGCAAAACAAAGCTAATAGTAAATGACCATGCCATGAATGCCAAAGGTAATGGTGCTGGTGGGATATGTATTGTACAAGTTGTGTGTGTGTCTTTGTGATGCTTTTTTCATGACTTCATATCTTTTAGAGAAGCATTCAATGTTAGGATAATGTTTTCAGTTATATGTGCAGCCATTTACCTCTATAATGTCCTCATTCTAAGCAGGAGGCTCATAGTTATTTAAAACCTTTAGGTGCTTGTATTTTTTTTTCATAGGTTACAAATAATAATTATGCATCACAAATATATTTCTATACATGTGATCCCCTTTTTTTTAACTCCATGTTAGACTAGGAACATTGAAAAGCCTTGCTGCATCCCCTGTTGGAACAAATTGAACCATTCTTTATAAGGATTTTTTCCTTCCTCTGGGTGAACTTAGTATACGGGGTTTTATTTGGGATATGCTGGTTTGTAATATGTTTATTTCCCTAGTGGTTGAACTTGATGGACTTGTTTATTTTCTTTTAACCTAACTACATATTTGCTTTAAGGAGGGTCCTGTTCATTTATTCCTTTTTTTTTCTGGGATTTTTCTCCAGTGTATACACCTTAACCTAACTAAATGCTAACATATAACATTTTTGAATATGCTGTAGTGGTATTTAATTGCAGAAGGAAATCTTAAGTAAAGTTTCAACCTATATCTGCTAGGAATAGATACATTTATGCCTTCCCTTAAGGTGCGTACACACTTCCAATTTTTATCGTTCCAATCGAACGACGAACAATCGATTGGGCAAAAAATCGTTCGTAAAAAAGTAACCAACGACGCCGACGAACGAGGAAAATTGTTGGAAACGAACGACCGGACCGGCGGATCGGATTGGGCGACGATCGTTGAACATCGTTCGTGTGTACGGTCGTTCGTTGATCGTCCATGTTCAGAGCATGCGTGATGAACGAACGTCCGTTCACTTTCCTGTCGTGCACATAGTTCCTCTATCGCTTAAACGATCGTATCTATTGTGTGTACAATATCTACGAACGATCGTGTCGTTACCTCTATGTGCAGGATCGGTGCTATACGATCGTTCATATATATCGTGCAGGAACGTTCGTCGTTCGTTTTCCGACGATAATAATTGGAAGTGTGTACGTAGCTTTAGCTGATACCATTTTAACTATCTTTACATTGCTTTGTCAAGGTACAGAAATACTTATATTATTTACAGATATCATGTAATTTTATTTTTTTAATTTATGTTTTTTTTTTTACTTTTAGAAATACAAGAACATGTAAAACATAGGATAAGAGGCTTGGAAAGCACTGTCTTTACAGTAGTAGAAATAGGTAAGTACACTTCTAACTATTACTATACATCATGTCTACAGGTGCATCCAGTGTAGTTATTTAGTAAGAATAACCAGCCCTAAACTTATTTGATTTTAAAGAAAACTTTTACTGTAAAACATGCAGATTGCCATTTCTGCTTTTAATTCTAAAAATGCTAGTGGCTGGGCTGAGAAACTGATGATTTTGTTTTATTAGTGCAAACAGTTTTAGTTAATTAGTTTTAATAGTTTAAAGTGCATGCATACCCACTTTTGCATGAATTGCAGACCTCTGCATCTAGTCTGTATTTAGTATAAATCTAAAACAACTGGGAAGTAAATTGCATTCGTTAAAGCGGACCCATCACCAGGTTTTTTCTTTTACAAAAAAGGGTAAACAGCCCTTTTAAATGAGGTAAAAAATACCTTGTTTTTTGGGAGGGTAAAACCCCATTAAAAAAAAAAAAAAAAAAAGGCTAAAGGCCACGGTGATAAAAAATGGGAGCGCAGAGCCTCCGGGGATACCCGCATCACATATTTCAGGAGGCTCCTGTCTGCTCCTTCTGCTCAAGCCCATACAGCTTTTGTATGACTTTGTAAGCAATTGTGAAGATATTTTAAATCAAGGTATGTGGCTTAGACTTAGAAAAGGAGAGAAAAATTCTCTAGCACCCAAAAAATGCATAAAAGAACACAAAAAATGCCTATTCATTTTGGGGTATTTATGGTTATTTTAACACTTTTCAAATTCTGCAGGATACATTTTATTTACAGCCTATCAAGAAAACGTTGTAGTTTGAACAGGCTTGATGGAGTCAATATGAATTTCAAACATGGGCGTTTAAATGCTTAATTTAAACACTAAGAAAACATTCCCTGTAGCCTATAATGTGATTACCCTTATGTATGCCTAGGCTAATACATGCTAATATTGCCTCTCAATCAATAATATTGTGTTTGTTTAAGCATGCCTGAAGCACACCTTTAGTTCTACAAATTGGTTGATATTAGGACCATCATGAATAGTGAAGAATTTCACGAGGAAGCTATATAATGCATCCCCACAAATGGGGTTGTACCATTTGGGTATAAGGTGGTGCTTCATTTTATGGAAATACTATGTCAGAAGGCAAAATCAATGAACTTTAGAAGTTTTGCATACAATGTTAAAATCTGATCATGTCTACAGCTAGGTAGCATAAATTGCAGTTCAGTAATTGGTATTATGGATGGACAGTACTGAATTTTTCCCCTACATGTACAAAAAAGCCTAAGCAGAATAATAAATGATCTTACTGATGTGCTGTTTTGATGTTTAGTAAAAAGTTAACATCTACACCATCATTTGCACCTCTAACCACTCTTCCTGGCATCTGTCATATGCCAACTTCCCTGCAGAAATCAGTGACAGGAAATATGTATTTCATGTGTTAGCTATGGTTGGTAGTCTAGCTTTACCTTCTGTTTGATATGTAAGAGTGCCAAGATAGCAGCACAGATTTGGGAAATACATGGGTTTCCGCTGAAATTTTTTCAAGATCATGCATCAGAGTCCTGTGTCAGCTAAATAGTTCTTATTTGGCAGCAATTCCCGGCAAGGAAGAGGGTTGCTGTCACTGACCTTTTTAGTATTATAATTAGTGGTAATTTTGTTGAACCCACACAATGAAATGTGAAACTATTTTTTTGTGTAAAGGAAAACCATGCATTTGAATATTCAAATCATGTAAACATACTTTCAGAATCACTTCCAAACTTCCACTTTTACCAACTTGTTTTGTGGCCTTTTCAGTTCTTCTGGCTTTACATCAGTGCACTGGAGAACTTGCAGAAAGGGTTGCAACACCTTTTATGTTTATTTAAAAATGAATACAAAATTTACACACTGAATATTCAGTTGGTTTATTATTGAATACTTTCCTGACCTATGTTTCTTAGTGACTGGTAAAATATTGTAACTGTAATTTATTTTATTTAACACATAGGACAAAATGTATCTGTAAAATGCGAAGCCTCAGTAGGCAGTACAGAAGATTATGAGTTGTACTGGATTCACAAGCGGGAGGTCAATGACTTAGATTGTTTAATTGAGGACTGTAAACCATCCTATCCTATAACCAAACCGTGCATGAAGTGAGTCATTTTTATTTGCTAATGGTACATAAGAGTAGGCTACAAGTAATTTATTCTGGTATCATATTTAATGAATTTCAGATGAAAATAATTGAGCATGTGTATTGGTATTATTATTAGAATGTTTATATAAAAGTTTTTATATACCTGCTACGACATATCTTTTGCTATTGTAAACAAACATTTTATATATATATATATATATATATATATATATATATATATATATATATATGGGCATACGGTATTTGGCAAATATTTTCAGTCCTGTACCAGATCCATTCCAGGTTTTCTGGATCACCCATGTTCACCCTATGATAGTCTATCTTCTCCAATCTTGGAAAGCTTTAATAAATCAGGCCCATTGTGTGTTTATATTAGGAATTAAGTGAGGGCTTGTATCTTGCTAACCAATCCTTTGATATAAAATACAGTATATTATATTGTTTAGTTATTGAAAGGATAATTTTACCATCAACTCTCCCAGTATTCCTCTTACACTACCCTAAGCTGATATTCTTCACTCAAATGCTTACTTATCTTCTTTGAAAGTGTCATGATCCCACATTGTATACAAACCGTATGCCCAAATTTTGTGCTGTAATGTCCCATAGACCTAAATGGGAAATACCCATGGGGGCTTCTGAGGTGGTGGGGCGGAGGTAGGGGGGGTTATTATTAAAATAAACTTGTCCTTTACTACTTTTGTCAAGTGATTCCTTAAGAAAATAAAACATGCTGCTTTGAATGTTTAAGCTCCAAGAAAGACGTAGGAATTGCATATATTGAACTGATAATACCAAGTATTGATGAGGATTATATAAAGTACCCAGCTGAATGCATTCTAGCGAATACAGTGGAACCGGACAAAAAGATGTTTGTTTTTTTACTGAGAGGTAAGACAATGGGGTTATGAGTACATTGAAATCTGGGGGTATTTTGTAGGGTCACTAAAATATTATTTTCATTTCTTACTGAAATATCAGAAGTTGATTCATAGGGCTTAGGACAACTTGAACACTTTGCATTGGTTTACTGAGTAAGACTGTCAATGGGCTCTGTGCTACAAGGTTTGTAATATTTGTAAATACAATATACAGTTCAATATGCAGCGTATCACAACTATACATACAAGAAAAAGAAACACATCATGAAAGGTTTTCTAGATGAACAGTATTTCTTATCATTAAAAATTAGTATTTCCTATTGATTTCCTTTTCTCGATCCAAAGTAAAATTACATCCTATATTTATAACATACATTAACGTGAACATCTGTTTTATTATCTAAAAAAATTAGTATGTTAGCCTATTAAGAAACTTTGTGCCTTCAATATTTTTCCTGCTGCCATGGGGCATTTCATTCCTGGACACTGGAAAATTTTATACAGCCAACTCTTTTTAGGTATAGGCAGACAACTTATATGATATAATGTGTCTGGAAAATTTAGAGTCTATGAATAATGACAAAATGGACAAAAAATCTGCAGACAGAATTGTTTCAGTACAACTGACTTATTTAATTGCAATAGATTATTTGTGCTTGTTATCACAACCACAGGAATTTATTGTACGTTTTGTCTTTCTGTAAACAGTAAAAACTTGATTTACCACAATAAAAGACTAATATTCCTCATTGTAAAAACAATTTTTCCCTTTAGTTCCATGTTACAAAATGTATGTGTAAGAATTTTGCTTTCAATGATTTTTAAATTTCTCCATGCTTTTTACCATCGCTTACCCAAACTTTCAATTAGGAAACACAATGGTTACAACTTTACCAGTGTGTTATACACCCCTGGCTTGTGAAATTCATTAGAATTCAACAACAGAAAAGCAGGAGACTGGTTTATAATAGAGGCCTTCCATGGTATCTTTGAATGTTAATTTTTATATTACTGGGGTTATTTGAGACTGGCACATAAACCATATTTTCTAATTTATAGGGGAATATAATAATACATAAAGTGATATAGTTTATACACATTTTGTAGCCTACTATGTAAGGCTTATGGTATGGTATTGTTATGGTACAAATAATCATATTAAAGACAAAAAATGACAATAGACATGCAAAATTTGATTAGTTTTACTTTTGTGCATGTGTTGTATCTTAAAGTCTTTTTGTATCTTGATTTTCTTTCAACAGAAAAGCAAGATATCCCTAAAAGTGTTTTCACCACATCCGTTATCACAGCTGTGACTTGTTCAGTTGCTATTATATTTATATTTGTTTTGTGCATCTTCTTTAGAATTGAGATTGTTTTATTGTACAGAAACATCATAGGACTGGATGAGACAAATGGAGGTAGGTGTAACAATTCTTAACTTAACACTTAACTATTTTTGGAAGTAAAAAGTATAGTAAAGCACATCTAAAGATATATGCATCATATATATTTTGAAACACGCTGTAGATTAAATTCTATATCTATGATATTACTCATGGCATGATCAAATATGTGGTGATATTTGCAATTACCCACAGTGAATTATTTAAATGGGGTGATATTTGTGTGTGAGACATTTGTGAAAGAGAAATTGCTTCCCTTGTTCTAGACTATTGGGACAACTTTCTTTCATTTTTAGGATTATATATTACTTTCTGACAACAATATTGTATATTGGAAAGATAGCCTTACATTCTGGCCAGACAAAGTAACTTGGGTGGTTTTAGATTTAGGTTAATAAAGGTATCTCATTTTTGATATACATGGTTGCATGACAAAAAAAGCCCTTTGCATTGTTGCTTAGATGGTACAAAGTCCTACTGGCAAACAGTGGGAGGAAGGATGCCACTTATACATTGGTGTTCTCTGGAAGGAGTTATTATTAGATTGGTAATAAGTAAGACAATTTCACCTTTGCAAAAGATAAAAAAAAATGATAGTGTAAATAAATACCTGAGAGATAAGAAGAGTTACTTCAGTGATCCAAAATGCTACATCTGCTGTTTTAATAATGTTCAATCAACTTAGGCATTGTTGGTCTGGAGATTTATCTTGACAACTCTCTCTCTCTAACTTGACACCTGCAAATACAGTCTTTATTGTGTTGTCATTTGAATTTAATTTACAAAATTATGAAAGAGGGGGAGACACTTTACTCTCTTAATTGTCAAATGGACCCCAATAATTATGGTGTGACTACCTGGAATATAGAACGCATATGGTTAATGCCACCTTTGACTTCTTTTAAAAAGAACAAAAAAATAATGACCGAGCTTCTTCAAAAATGCTTGTATACAGTACAAAGAAAAAAAACAAATATAAGGGAATAACAAGGAGAAAAAAAAAGAAAGAAAAAAGGAAGGGGGTCACCATGAACAAACAGGCCTAAAACCTGTACATCAGATACATTATCAACATTTAGGCCTAATATTAGCATAAAAATAGTCAGTGACAAAATTAAAAAAAATAGCACTAATACATCTTACCACATCGTCAAGACCAACATATTTAAGTTTGGTACAGAAAATTGGAACCGGGGTTCCCAAAGCAGCATATACTTAGAATGAGTAACATATTATCAACTCAAAGTTGCACTTAGTGAATTGTTTCTTACAGCCATTTGCTATCGTTTGCTTAGCAGCTATGTGCGAACACAACTTAAATTTAGCCCTGGAAAGTTTCAGTGGGCTGAATTGTAACAGTGCCAGCAATGAATGGGTATATGTATTGGAAACACTTTATTCAACAGGTGAAAGACCCGACCCAGGAATCTAATTACTAAGCAGCAGGTCCACCAGACATGCATAACCGTACCCAGTTCCTGGCAGCCCCTGAAACAGGATCCAGATCCAGTTGTGGCACAGTGTTTCAGGCGTGCCGGTATCTTGGAGAGCTCTAATAAATCGGGCCCTCTGTGTCCCATGCTGCAGCCTTTAGCTAATGACACTATATTATTTATGTTCAGCAGGATATCATTCTGCCCAACAGAACATCTAGGAGGCTAAAGCCAGTACCTGACATGGGAATTTCAGTGCCTGGCTGGCAGAAGGACACTGCCCAGACCCATAGTTTCGCTACATTCAATAGACCCGTGTCCACAATTTATCACAGTACGACATTACTGTATTATTAGTCAATACTCTATTATTAGTGTCCTGGGATAAATTATGGTACAAAAAGTTCAATCATTCACTGAAGGGACTTATAAGGGTCATTCATACATTTGCTAAGTTGCACACACAAAATGTTTCTATTCCTATAGACTGCACTTACATTTTGTTGTTGTCTTGACAGATTCCAAAGAATATGATGCGTACATCTCTTTTGAAAGGTATTCTAGTTTTAAGGGAGAAGAGAGAGATTTCGCATTAAACACCCTTGTGCCAGTTTTGGAAAATTGCTTTGGCTTTAATCTATGTATTTTCGATAGAGATGTTACTCCAGGAGGAGGTGAGAACATTTTCCTTATGTTGTTTTTATTTTCATTAGGAATACTGTGCACACTTTTTAGTATGCTTATCCTATAGGATTGGAGAGGGAATGGAGTAAAAGAAGGAGGGATGATTCATATACCTCTATCCTTGGAAAAACCTAAGTCATACACCTTCAGTATGCATACATTTTAAAGAAACAAAATACCCAAATTTTGATAGTCTAGTCTGTATAGCGATGCAAGGCAGTTGGAATTGTCAGAACAAAAGTTGAGAGACAGAACCATCTACTTTGGTGACATCTGTAAAAGGGGTAAAACACCCTCAATTTGTAAAGATCTCCTTGGTAAGTCTCCAAAACAAAGCTTTTGAATATACATACACAACAAAGAGCAAAGTAAACAAATTGATCTTCAGTAAATCCAAAACATCAAGCAAAATGAGTAACAATTTTGAACACATGAAAGCACTCCTGTCCTTTTTTTTGTTGTGTATTTTGCCACTAAAATAAAACTTTGCTTTTCATTTCTCTTATATAATGCTTCTATTGTTAATAAGCACTTAAGGTAAACATGCAAACCCTCCTGTTGTACATTTTGCCAATAACGTCTATTGTGGCTAGCTGGTATTATTTGGAAGCATTGATATTGATTGTATTGTTTATGAGTAGACTGTTCCCATAATCTCTTTTCCAGTAAAGTTAAAACTGCATCTGCTTGTTCAAGGTCATTGACTCACTAAATGGAGCTATAAAGATAAAGATTGGCCTGAAGCATGTGTCTAAAAACAAAGCCATCATTGGGTGCTCCCATATTACAACATGAAGTGGCTGCAGTGGCTACTACTGGGCTGGTTGACTTAGAAAACAGTCAAGATAATATTAAATATAACTAGGCTATATTTATTTTTATATATAGCCTACTATTAAAGGTCATTGCTATTTGCATAACTACTTGGGAGTAGAGAAACTTTCAAACCACAGTTATGATTATGAACATGCAGTGTAGCTGCACCAAGTAATTAATACTCAAACTAAAGTAATATTTATATCTTTTAACCCTAATACAGCTATGGTTGATGACATGAATGCATTTCTGGAGAAGAGCAGGAGATTAATCATCATTTTCAGCAAAAATTATACCTCTGATAAAGTCATGTATGAGATGGAAAGTGGCTTGCACAAAGCAATGGTGGAACGTAATATTAATGTTATTCTGATTGAGTTCACACCTATAAATGAGATAAGTTTTATACCAGAATCTTTTCAGCTGCTAAAGACAACAAACAAAGTTAAATGGAAAGGAGAGAAGTCTCGTCCTTTGAATTCTAGATTTTGGAAGAAAATCAAGTATCTGATGCCAGCAAAGCCTGCACTGAGAAAAAGTGATTTTTTTACTCGCAGGAAATACAGAGTTTAACATAACTCAAGAATGCAATCTGATTTTTCCTTATAGGAATGATTTAAAAATGTTTTTGATGCAAACAAAATAACATTATCTATGAAATTATTTATTTTTCCTGAAGCTCAAATGCCATAACTGAAGAATTTCCCCATGGATGCTTTTTTCACCTTTGACAACAATAACCCTCCAACATCAGGGCCAGATTAAGACCCATAGAGGTTCTAAGCACTTAAACGATTTTGGTGTCCCCATATATATGTAATTCAAAATATAAACAATATTAAACCATAAAATAAAATTTTATCAAAATTAAACAAAACAAAGTAAGATGGAAATGAATGTTTTTTTTTGTATACTACCACTTTATTTATATTTGAAAAGTTTTCTCCTACTTTTTTTAATTGCAGATATGATGTAACACATCTGCTTCTATACTTAATAGAGAACAGGCATCCAGCCTGGCATAGATGTTCTGATGGGATTTCTAATATACTTCAACTAACAAAATGAACGCTCAGCTGAGAAACTTGTGACCATTATTGTTTAAAATAACTGTCTACATTTGGAAAGGCACACTCAATATTGTCTTCTACTAAATCTTGTTTTTACATTTTTAGTTGCACTGAACTTATGGCGCACATATGAATTAAACTGCTGAAGCTCAGCTGAGAAAATACTGTTGAAGTCCTCTTGGTAACTGGGTAACAATAATTACATTATTTGCTGTCAGTGTCATATAAAAAAGAAATCAGCTTACTTACAAAGTTACAATGTTTGCACGTGTGTTTGTTGCCTGTTGGCACGCTGTACACTGAGTGAGCTACTAGCGCCCTTGCACAGTCTTATTCTCAGCAGATGACTGAATGGGACAGCCGACATGAACAAGACTTAGACAAGAACGATCACGTGAGCCTCCGTGGACCGTGGGGCATTTAACAGATTCTAATTTTGTTGTAATCCCCAAATTAATGTATATCAGTAACCTCTATCAATACTATTATTATTATTTTTACTTCCGCCAAGCAGGTTATGCTTTTGTCAGATTATGTGTATTTTTTTTCCATGGGCCATGGTAAATTCGGCTATGGAAAATGTCTGTAGTGCCCCCTTCCCTTGATGCCCTTAGCATGTGCTTATTTTGCTTAATACAGCTATATATTTGCACAGTACTTTCTTTAGTCTTCCACATAGCCTTCAGTCAGCTTTCAGGTGTTAAACTGCATACATGTAGCACTATTAAAAAATAAATGGTAGACAATAAATGTAAGGACCTCCAATGAACTACAGCTTGTAAAGTGGCAGCTAATTCATTTTAGAAACTGGACCGATTTTAAGGGAATGGAATGAAAAGACAGATCATAAGATAAGGAGGCAAAAAGAGGCTGCATAAAAAGACAGACAAACTCAAATCAAGTTATGATGGTACATTTAACCTAGGCAACCCTCCTTTAAATGAAAACATGAAAATGGTTTTAAATCTCTGACTTTTTGGGCCTAATTTATCAATTAAACCCGCGCTTGCTGGTTGCGCGTACTTTCGCACTTCCAGCGAGCCGGTTTCCCGCGGTCCGGAGTCGAGTGCGCTCGTACACTCGCCGCCTCACTGCCAGCCGGATTCCTGCCTTGATAATAATGAGCAATAGGGGTCGCAATTAGCACTTGCGCAGTCTGTCAAAATTGGCTGTTTGTTTTTTTTTTTTGCACTTGGACATGTCATTATCATTGATCAATATGATCCTTTAGATAGGTACACCAGTAAACAGATCTTTTAATAGTTAAAAAAATGAAATAAATGTTAAAAGTATTTTCTATATATATATATATATATATCCTACAATAATTAGAAATAAATATATATATATATATATACACACACACACACACACACATACATAAGAAGCAAACAAAAGAACGTGTGTGTGCTTGTGACCTTTGTGAGAAAATCTAGTCCAATGGCTTCGCGCGCGGTCATTCGCAAGATAGTTGCGGGATTTACCCGCGAGCGGCTTCTCCGATCAGGCATCTGAAGCTTTTACATAGGCGCCTATGTAGAGGAGTTGAACTCGGTTAACTCTTGCCGAACAAGAAAGAAATAAGTGACTTAAAAATATGCCTTTTTCTTAGCGCACATAAATGTTAGAAACATTTAAACAGCGCAAACATTTTTTTTAGGGCTAAGGGTAATATGTGTGCCATTAGAATGATTTTTTAGGGGAACAGTGACTTTTAATGCAAGCTCACCAGTGTAAAGCTGCCGGAGATGCGCAGCTCCGGCCGCGACCTCATTCAGTTGCTGAATTGCGCGACCGCTTACGATTTCGGATCGCGAATACGAATGCGCGAGCAAGCTTCCGATTTTGCTTGATGAATCAGCCTCGTGGTCCCAGAATTCATTGAATAGGATTGAAACATTCAATAGTATTCATACATATGCCTAAAAAAGTAATTTAAAAAAGTGTAATAGGATTAAGGTTACATATTACTCTAGGAAATAATGATCATTATATTGGAAAGGATATAAGGGGATTAAAATTTAATTTATTAGACTAGCCAATGAAGAGGGGAGGGGGAATAGAGGTACACAAGAACAATTATATAGCTGAAATGGGATATATTTGGATGACACAGATACTTATTAAGTTTAGTCAAATAACCCCACACAGCAATATAAAAAGCTCTTATGCCATTACATCAGACTTTATTGATGCTATTTTCTGTAAAAAGGAGAGGGACTATTTTTACCACTCCTAGATTACCAATTATGTATTATCTCCCTAAAATACATAAAGATATATAAAATCCACCAGGTTGACCGATATCAATATGGAAAGTCTCACTGCTAGTTTAGTCAATATAATTAAAAATTTTTACAAACTTTGGTTTCCCGTCTGCCTCCTTATGTTAAGGACAACAAGCACATTATTAATTTATTACAAAATATTCAATATTGTGATGATTTTTTTTTGTGTGAGCTGAGATTACTTTACTTTATATAATTAATGCACGTGAGCATGGGTTTTCTTTGGTGCAACATTTTTCAATGTAATCTGAAAATAAAGAAGAAACAAATTAACTTTATTCTGAATTGCCTTTATTTTACTACTCACCATATCTTTTTGTTTTGATAACATGCTAACAAGTTAAGTGCGTAGCTATGGGAGCTGTTTGCCTCTAGCTACACCAATTTATTCACGTGTAAATAGGACGAAGATCACAATTTTAACAGGGAGATAGATTTTTTTTTTTTTTAGGACATTTAATAAACTTTAAATCTAGTATGGATAAAAATTATAAGATTAACTGTTTAATAACATGTGACTCTACACATGGTATTTGTATAATTGAATGCCCTTTAGTATGCTGGGCAGACTAATAAAACTTTGGGAACAAGAATTAGAAAACATATACATAATATTTCAATTGGCTTAAAATCCCACAGCCTATCACATATTTTACTGAAAAAACACTGAATTAATAATCCAGTACTTGTGAAGTTTGTAGGTATTGAAAGAATTAAATATGGAGAGGGGGAAAGTATACCAGAATAGTTTTACAATGTGAGTTCCATCATCAACATAAAATTATGTCATATCATATGTTTCAGTCCATGAGACACTAAAAAGGGAGTTTAAATCTCACATGTAGTAAACCAACAGCAGTAAAGTAGATGTAAAGCCTACATAGATGAATAGTTTTGTGTAAAAAGAAGTATTTGTAACAATACCATATTATTTATTACACTCCTTCTCCTACAGTTTTTTTGCACTCACTTCCTGTCTACATGCACACACTTCAGTCTTTGGCTTTGGTCCTGACTTGAAACAACTGTATAAATGTATATTTATGTCTCTTTATATCAACTGATACAGTGATAGCTCGACTAACAAAAATAGTTCATTCCAGAATCACATTTGTTAGCCGAAATGTTTTTTCCTATAGGTTTCTATAGAAAATAATTTAATTTGTTCTGGATGCTGCCCACAAGTTAAAGATAAGCTTTACAAAAATAGTAAAAAGCACAATATAAAAGGTCATAAACTCATCAAAAGCTGAGATGAACAGCTTCCCAATTAGAACAGTCTTAAAATATTATTAGGCAATGTGGTCTTAGTTACTGTATAAAATCCTCACTGTGAGCTAACAAACAAAGCAATAAAACAAAGTAAAAAAAATCATTATGGAGCCTAGACATTCATTAACTTCTGGAGCAAGCTGTGCTTTGTTATGCAAAAAGAAACAAATGCAGTTTGTCTTGGTCAATAAAGAGTTATAAGACGTTGAAGAAGAGCTCATCCCCCTAAGATCACCCCCAACCTCAGCTGTGTTTAGCAATGGATTTCTTCTGCAAGTCATGCAAACCGCCCCCTTCCCGCCTCCAGCCTCTGTCCTGCACAAAGCAGCAGGGAAAAAGCAGTTCCTGCTTTTTTTTTTTCAACATTTGTTAGCCAAGTCTATATTTGTTAGCCGAAGCTCTTAAACAGTGTAAAAAAAATAGTTAACTGAAAATTTTGTTAGCAGGGCCACTCGTTAGCCGAGGTATCACTTTATAATAAAGTGCACATTTACCACCTGTGATATTTTCACTCCCAGCCAAACTCTTTGGAAAATTCAGGGAGGAGGAAATGGTATGGGTTAGGAGGCAGATCTGAGGGTGGTGGCAGGGGGGCCCCTTCTATCAGTGAACAGGACAAATCAGTAAGTTCTTCATGATTTTTGTAGTCCATTAGACAGGAAACTAATGCTTCTTGTGTGGAAGATAAAGATGAATTAGGAGAATGTTAACTTTCTTAACAGAAGGCTCTCCACAATGGTGGAAGTAAGAAACTATCTAAACAAGACTGCAAAATTGCTGGTGTTTTAGGTTATAAAACATAAAGATGCAACATTATGAATTCGCAATAAAAACATTTTCAAATGTGAAAAAAAATAATAAAGATGATTTGTTCAGTTTGGAGCTGGTATTTTTAAGCTTTATATTGACCACATGATGCAACCCACAAAAAATGCTTGCCAGTCACCACTAAAACTGGCTTAGTTTACAAACAAAATATTCAAATGCATCTAAAAGTATTTTCTAGTACTGTACAACATCTATCTTTTAGATTTTCAGGGGGACTAATCATTTACCATATACTTGATCAACGGATATAGGCACTATCAAACAAGTATTTAGCTGTTCATGAGGATGTGTAAACTAGGTCACCTATCTTAGCCCTTTCCTTTGTTAACCACAAAGCCAGCTAAGAAGGCATGTTAACATTCAGTATCCTTTAGACTTAAACTTAATATAATATACCTATACATGAGTTAATGAAGTAATGGCAAGTGGGTAAGTCCTGTAATTTTTCTTTAGTGCAATGAGTGACTCTTCTATTATCTGACAAGCTCTCTGACTGATTTGCATAGCGGGCACTACACATGCCAGTTAAAGACTTTTTCCAAAAAAAGAAATCCAAATAAAAAAAAAAGATTAAAAAAAGACACATTACAAAATGTATTCTTGAAAAAACAAATGGAAAGTGGATGAAGCTTCAGGAATGTTGTGACACGTTGTAGTGGGGTTCATATTAATATAGTATTTATATAGCGCTGACATATAACACTTAGCGCTTTACACAAGTCCACAGTCAGGTCTCTAGCTATCCCTCAAAGGGGCCCACAATCTAATATCACGACCACAATCATATGTCTTTAACCTCCTGGGCGGTTCATTTCTGTCCGGTTTTATGTCTAACAAAGGTACATTATTTTTCATGAAAATGTATTATACAGTATATTCTAATAGTATGAGTATAATAAAGTTTGAAACAGAAAAACATTTCAAAATAATAAGTTAAATAAATTTAAAAAAAATAATTTTTTTTTAAATAAATATTATTTTCATACTATTATATTATACTGTAAAATAAATTTTCATGAAAGACAATGTACCGCTTTTACACATAAATCTAGTGTATTGCATTCAATACAGGTATTTTATATTGAATGCAATACAAATAGATTTGAATTTCCCGCCCTGTCCCGAACGAATGGTGCGAATTCCCCGGTGACTCATTGAGTGCTGAGAACGCCGGCCGGAGTAAGAAAGAAATCGCAAAGGGTGATGGAGGTGGATCAGGTAAGACTTGATTTACTATAATTTTCCATAGGTTTAGCTACCCAAAGTGTGACTCGGGGCTACTGCTTTCAGCATCTTTTTTCTGAGTCACACTCAGGGTTAATACAGTCTAAGGTCAATATTAAGGGAAAGCCAATTAACTACATGTTTTTGGAATGTGGGAGGAAACCGATGTACCTGGAGGAAACCCACGCAAACACAGGGAGAACTGGTTACTCCTTGCAGATAGTGTCCTGGCTGAGATTTGAACCAGGGACATAGCACTGCAAAGGCCAGAGTGCTAACCTCTGAATCCACCACACATTCTTTACTTTTTCTTTAGGTCTGTGAGCTTAGGAAACATCTGTCACATTTGGCCTGATCAACTAAAATGTACAGTTAAGTTACAGTGAAGTGGAATCATTGCAATCTAATATATATTCAAACATACAATCTTCTTACACAGGACTGCATGTTTGATATGAGCACAAGTAGCCTCCTGAAATCTAAATTTCCTCACAACTAGCGAGGAGATTTTTCCAAAATTGCTTTCACAAGAATCAGCTAATGAAAGGGTAATTGTGGAACAAGCACAAATCCAGAATAGTTTAAAAGATTTTTCATTAAGGTGCCATTTCTGGATCCAGGTCCCTAAAGTGTATGTTCAGCTGATAATTTTTTTTTTTTTTTTGGTTTTGTATTTAGCAAAGAAAAGTTTTTCAACTCCTTTCAGGGTTTATATTGCTGACTGTATCCCGCTAGGAGATTTTCCCTACCTTACTGCCTTAAAGGTGCAGGAAATAAGATGAAATTTTTTCCAAAGTAAGCAGTGGGGACAGGTAGCTCTATTTGAGGAGTTTCTGCCTTCTAAAGCTCTGATAATGAAAGGTTAATTTTAAAATAACGTTCTGTCTTAGTAACAATTGTCGTCAGAATTTCCCAAGCTGGGACACAGACAGTGAGAAAAACTTGACAAAGGGTCCAACCTATATTATTCGAAACAATTTCCCGTACATTACTTTCTACATGTCCTTTCTTTATAAACACTTTAAAATCTTCCTACTAGCTCATATGTTTCACAGCGTCTTCGTCTTCTGTCACCACGATTTGGACTCTACTGTCAGCAAACCTTGACTGTAATATTGACAGCCTAGGCTTGCTCTTGTAAAGGGAGTTGCAGCCACACCCATGTAAAATAGGATGTGCAGGTGTCACGGAGTGCATCAGAAAATTGTCTGAAACTTGGTCATGGAACAAGACAATGATACCAAGCACACCAGCACATGTACATCAGAATATCTGGAAAATAAGAGTCAAGCTGTTGCAACAGCTCAGTCAAAATCCAGATTGCATTTAAACCAAAATTTTTTGTGGGCACCTAACGTGAGCTATGCATAAATGAATGCCCACAAACCTTAACGAAATGTTCTAAAGAGATGTGAGCCAAAATCCCTCTACAACGATTTCAGTGACAAACTGATAAAGCCGTACAAAAAACAATTATATCAAGGCATTGCTGCTAAAGGCGGTTCTACAAGTAAATACTAAGTGGCTTCTCCATTTTGGTTCATTTTTGCTAAATAAATATTGACATAGTGGAGTCTGTGTGTTGTTTTACACCTGAGGTTAGATTTAATACAATTTTAGAACCTGCTAAGGACCAGATTTTTTTTAATTATTAATATTATTATTATTATTACACAGTATTTATATAGTGCCATCATATTATGCAGCGCTATACAGAGTCCATAGTCATGTCATATGTATTGATAGGTCATATGTATTGATATGTTAAAACCTTGGAATTGAAAGGGGGTATATTTTGTTTTTATATGACGCTATGTGTCCCAGCTCTACCTTAAGCTCTTAGCCTGGAGTTAGATTTAATGGTGCTGAGGGCTAAAAACACTGTCACCACTTCATTATAATAATCCCTTTCTGAATTATAATCTGCAGAATTTCAGCTACATGAGTATCCAGCACAGTAAGGTTTAATTTAAAAAAAGTTTCTAGGGACCTGACACTGTGTTCATACCTCCAGAATTGTTTTTGACAGAACAAATCCAGATCCCATCTTTGCGTTATACCCCGTTTACCTGGTTGGTATTTACCCTGCCATGTACACGGCAGAAACCCTCCAATACTACCTGTGGTACAGTACAAAGTGATCTTTTCTGTTTTTCTCAGCTACATCACATATAAAAGTACAGTCCTCCCACATCAACCTAACGCATACTGAATAGCTTTATATGTGCCCATTGTGGTTTTGTCCCCAAGCAGAAAGGCTCATTAGCTGGAAATCAGATACCAACTGCTGTTTAGTAGATGTTTACTTGTTACACAATCAGACATATGATGTGTAGGAATCATTCTGCACCACAGCATACAACATTTCCTGACATTCTGCCCACATAATGCAAAGAAAGTATGCAAACCCTTCTGAGTATGATCACGTGTCCTTGCTCCAATTATTATTATTATAAATAATAATAATGAACCGTATTGATATATCGCTGTACATTAAATAGGGGCTGCAAATGACAGGCATATACAAAAAGGACAGAGAAGGAAGAGAGGATCCCGCTCAGTAGAGCTTGCAATCTAAGAGATGTAGAAATTTAATGTAGTCAGGTATTTTTGTATTTAGCATACTTGATGATCAAATA
Source organism: Pyxicephalus adspersus (assembly GCF_032062135.1). NCBI lineage: Eukaryota > Metazoa > Chordata > Amphibia > Anura > Pyxicephalidae > Pyxicephalus > Pyxicephalus adspersus. Next base: position 70,515,752 of record NC_092858.1, on the reverse strand, counting down.
CTGAAAAACACATCTTTAAAGTACAACATAAATATTTAAATCTGATACCAAATTTCAGCACTTTTTGTCCCATGAAGTTGTGCTAAATGTTTGGAGACAAATATACAAAAGGTTTTGCCATATCTCTGAAATAAAAAAAAGCTCAGCTTACAGGAAGTAGTATCTAGATTCATAGAGTATACTAATGCAAACTTGTGTTCTGTCAATTTGGGGTAAAGCAAACGGGTTCATTTTATTGCCCACCCCCTCTTCCTACCTTTCTTATATTGTACGTACCTGGCGAGCATTAGTTTTAACATTTATATTGAACTCCACTGGGCAACAAAGGGGTTTTTCTTCTCATTTTAAAAAAAATCCATAATGTCTCGCTTCATTTACTCTTAACTGGGGAATATGGTTTCCTATCTAACAATGACTTAGCCAATGTCTATGTAGAAGTTGTGCAATCATCATCTAGGCAGTGATCTCAGACTACAGTAAAATTGATCACAATTGTATACTGGCTTCTTCTTACAGATCATATTGTTTTCTACTGAGATTGAAAATAAAACTCCAAAATAAAATTGCCTATCTGTTAAACCTTTTACTGAGTGATTATTAGTTTTTTATTACAGGTAAAAAGTAAAAAAGTAATTAGGTTGTGTAATATGGGAGAGTGTTCTAAACCTGATAATGATTCTCAATATTACACAGCAAAACTTGCTAACCGCAACAATCATGTTTAGTAGAGAAACTCGCTGTTTGACTGTATAGCAGTAACTCCCAAAATATAAGCACTCTGCTTAAACAATTAGCCACTTAAACAGTTATAAAAAAACACAGAAGTCCCCTAGGTCAAAAGTCATTTTGTCTAAGCCTGGAAAGATTACACCAGTCTTACATCACTTAACTAGTCTTTTTCTGATTCGAGTTCCAACTCAAACATGAACATCCGTTTCTGCCACTATTATGGTGAGAAACATTTGAATAATATTTGTGGTTACAAATCTCTTCACTTCAAAAATCTCAACATAAAACAACATAAAATATATCTCAAATATGTGTATAGTAAATGTTATATGTATTCCAGTAGCAGACTGGTATCAGCCTATGATAAAAGCAGCAGTTAGTTTCTAAATGTTCTATGATCACATACCCAAGATATTGCACCCTTTAGAAATTACTTTCCACTACTGCCATGGACTGGATTTTACTTGGCCTCAAACTCATTAACCTTGGCTTGCTGATTCAACAGCTGTGTACAGGAAACAACTACCTATCTCTAGAAAATCATGAGTGGAAACTATCAATTAACATGAAATAAGGTCACCAGAAATTGGTTTCTCCCAAGTCCTCTGCTTTTCCCTGCAAACTTTTAGATATGTTTTTAACTTATGTTTTACCCTGCAAATTTGTTTTAGATAGACCTTACCTAACACTGCACTCTCCAGTCTCCTTTGTCAACCATAGTCAACCACGTTTTCCTCCAATTGTATTTACAAATAGTCTACCAGGTGCTTCACTAAATCTAATAAAGTCACTCAGACATCAGCATTTTGCCCAGAAATTTTACCCACTTCAATTTGTTCTGTCCCTTTATAAGTCTTGATGATGTTTCATTCATTTAGACCTACTTTATCCCTACTTGGATGACCTCCAGAAACACCAATTTACTAATATAGATATTATTTACTATATATATATATATATATATATAATATTTACTAATATCCAGTTGCATTGAACCTGCAAAACAATTCGACTTCCCTGAAGGAAAAATTGTCTACCAGCACTCCAGGATACAAACACTTTCTATGTTACGTTCTACATTATTATTTTTGTCATATGAAGATCAGTAATGTATATTGTTTTATTCATTTTTGTTTTATAGTTTTCTTATGCTTATGAATATTAATCTATATCTCATAAAACTTTTCATTTGAAACAACAAACTCCAATTTATTTTGGGATGAAATTTATGTGTAACAATTCAAAAGGACAGTAAAGAAAACATTTTGATCATGCAATGTTCTGTTTGGACCATAAACTAATTTTTTTAAAATGTAAGTGCACACAACCAGGTGAAAAAAAGTTACAACATACTGTGCACATCACATAGAATATTGTCACGAATAACAGGGAGGGGAGGGTAACAGAAAGGTTTATTAACTACTAGGCCTAAAATGACTAGGGAAAAGGGATTGGTCACCCCTTGCAGACACCCTAATCTAGCCCTAACTCCTAACCGTATGAGCATCCCCTGATGGTGGGAATGCTCATACACAGGAACCTAGTCCCTACTAGCACTGTATAGCCCTGGCAGTAGTGTCTGGCTTGAGACTGCTGGTTCCTTCCCCTATGAAGGACCCAGTGTCTCCCTGAGGCCTAGTAAACAACTAAATAACCACAATACACCAAGAGTAAAGCAACTTATCTTATTAGCAGATATCAACAGGAACACAGGATGGCTCAACACTCCAGCTATTCACAACCCAGCAGTGAATATCAACCGCACAGCATGAAGTGTGAGGCCAGACTAAATGGAGGAGCAGTAATGACCAGCACCTGCACCTGATGTAAGGGGAGTGGTCATTACAAACAACAACACAGACACAAGAAAAAACAAAGAGACTGTCAGATAATCACATATGCAGCTTGTCTGACAGATCCTCAAACTTCCGTCACGGAAGGGACCGTGACAAATATATCATTTAAATGCACATTAAAAGAAATTGTATTTTCTATGTGATGGGCACATCAGGTTTACCATTATATATGTTCTAGACTAGTGACAAAAACATGTATTTAAAAACTTTTATTCATTATTTGATTCCATGTTCATTGTCTGTATTCAGTCTCTGAGTCAGATTCACTTTTCCACTTTCTTTCAGTTTTCGCTGTTTATGTTTTGCCCTGCAAATTTGCTGATCCAGAATAGTTTAGATTAATTTCAGAGGCATTTTCACTTTTTCAGATGACTTTTTAAATCACAGTCAAAGGCAAAGTCAAAATTTCATCATTTTGATAGTTAAATTGTCACCATAACTCCTGCAAATGTCTAGGGGACCTGTTGGACCAAGTTTTCTGTATCTGTGTTTACCAAGATCTAGTAACGCTTACTGTTGGCCTACTTTTAAAATGCCTGTTGTGTGGTTGTCTGGCATCAGTACTTTTTAACGTTACCAACCTGGAACGTGTGTGTTATTTAAGAGTCAGAAAAGCATGAGAATTTTTGTTATCAATACTTGTTCCAGGTCATGGAATGGATATGCCCTTGGTCTGTGGCCACTAAATGCCCCATGTCTAACAAGAACTAAAATAATAAGTAATATTTACTGTGATAGTACTTGCTCTGATTCATGCAGACAGTGCCTAGTGGATGAATATCCAGCCCCCTGATGCTTGTATAATTCAAGCCTCTTGTAATGATCTCAAAGTGGATATTCAAAATCTACCACACCCGGGATGTTTACTAAAAATTTAAATATTTTTTTTCTAAAATCTGCATTTAACTTATATTATTATTTATCAATAATTTTGCACCCTTGTTTAGAAAATTTCAGTGAGAATTTTTTTTTTGATAAATTACATTGTTGTGGTCTAATATTTCATAATTTTTTATAATTATGATTTATAATTTTGTATTATATTATACCTTATGATTATAATATAATAAATTAATATAAATATTATACCCGGGAGTTAATCCTAAGAATTACGGGCCCACAATATAAACAAAAATTTCTATGCAAAAAAAATAGGATCACTTTTTGCATAAAAAAACTGACAGAATTAGAATGCTAGGGGGTCTAATGAATGCAGCCGTGGCCAAGGTTAATTAACCTCTAGTGCCCCGGGGATCGCAAACAGGAGGATTCCCAGGGAATCCTGTGAATCCTCCTTTTATAATTTCCTCAATCTTTCCGCCGAAATTTCGCTGAACCATCGCTGAAATTTTTGTGAGAATGCCGGAAGCATTCTCGCCCATCTCTAGTGATGGAAGGCAGTACCTACTAGGTGACACTTTATAGGGTTGTAAATTAAGGATGATCTATGAGTGGATAATCGGTAGAAGTCACGATTCGCACCTTTTAAAATAAGAGAGTGGTATCTCTGCACTGATCACTTTATGGGACCACTGGACTCTGGCTGATAGGCCGTTGGGTTTTCTATCTAGTTAATTTGAGACACTGAAAGTGAATTTATTTGCGCAATCATTGTTTTTATCAAGAGAGCCCTGCCACCTGCAAATTTCTATTAACCACCTGAGCGTTACACTGATGTCTAGATTTCTGTACCAAAAGTGTTACAGGTTTTCATGAAATTTTTTTTTTAAATTGTAGACCTGTAACTTACAGAAATATGTCCGAATAGGGGTCTAGTAGATATAATGAATAGAAAAAATGTTTGAAACACACAATCATGTAAAAAAAAAAAAATACTTTAAATAAAATTAAAGGAAAAACACAAAATTCAGCTTAAACAAGAATACATAAATAAATGAAAAATACTGAAAATGCGATAATTCGGTATACTGTATAGTAATATATTTTTCTAAAACACCTCCCTAGTGTCCGTCACATACCTATAGACAAAACCACATAAATATATTTTCTATTATTTTGGATTGGATTGGATACAGGACTTTGTATTCAATCCAATACAAAATGAGAACAAAATTCAAACTCTCATTATGTATTGGATTGAATACAAATTCCTGTATCCAATCCAATACAAAATACATACTTTGTATTTATTTTTAATTGAAGCTCATTCATTTTGTATTGGATTGAATACAAACTCCTGTATCCAATCCAATACAAAATGAATGAATGAGTTTCAATTTGAATTTCCCGCACACGCGCCGACGTTATCGCGCACGCACGCAAGCACGCACGCACTAGAAGCCGGCTGGCTTTTTTTTCCTCCGCCGGCCGGCTTCTTGTTTCAGAGAGCACCCGGCGCTGGAAGGAGAACGACGCGGGACGATCAGCGGGACCAGGAGACGGCACCCGACGCTGGAGAGGGAGATCGACGCTGGAGGGCGACGCTGGAACACGGACACGACGCTGGATGAGCACAGCGGGACCAGGTAAGTGGGGAGTGAGAAAAGTACGGGGTTATCGATAATTGCAACTTTTTTTAATACGAAAAAGTACGGGCTTAACGGTTGGGAGGTTAACCTGTTGATTGGCAAGTTGTGCTAAATACAAAGGAGATTGATCTTCGGTTGATCCTTTCCAGGGGGGAAACCTATGTGGAACCATGTGATAGGTTGGTAATTATTAATAAATAAAAATTATATATGGCTCCTTTTTTGATATAATGGATACTATGTTTGCAAATGTAGGCTGATACTTTCCTGAGGAAGTGGACGATTTGATCCGAGAAACTTGTAGAAATTGATTAGCCTGTTTACACCTATTTGAATACCTAGATCTCTACTGATTTTATGATATTTTAGTATTTGTGATGTATAAATAAAAGTTTTTGTGTACTTTTTGCAATGTGTTTATATACACTTACAAGTCCTGGTTTATGACCTCTTTTTGTATTTCTTCAGTTTTGATGTAAGGGATGTGCCATTTACTAAAAGTTGGGAATGATCCTTGATTATATTATGCTGTTTTCTTTTGCTTTGTTTGTGATTAACTAACAATGAGGGTTTTATACAGTAACTGACATCATGCTGCCTAAAAACATGCTGAGACAAACATCTGTCCTAATTGCATTTATTTAAAGAAATGTACCTGTTCCAACTTACATACAAATTCAACTTAAGAACAAACCTACAGTACCTATCTCGTATGTAACCAGGGGACTACCTGTATACATTTTTATTGTTTTGTTGAGTAAATTCACCCACCTGGACATGACTGTTAAAGAAAATGGTTGACTATGTGCTAAACGCATTGAGTAAACATGTGCTTATAGTCAGCATTTTTTCATTGGTATAAAAAAAATATTAATAATAGTTTTATATAATTTAACCCAGGTCAGAACCAAGAGATCCTAGGGGAGGCATGGCTCAGTGATAGAAATCTGAAGTCTTGTCATAACACATACTACCAAACCTTGGTTATCACAATAGGACTTCAGATAAAGTAAATTATCACTTTGCATATGTCAATATATTTAGAAATAAGGTATATATATATATATATATATATATATATATATATATATATGTTAGTTATATTAACTTATTGCTGCTTGTTTGCCTTTACTTATTTCACTGACAAGATCATTTTAACATAAAATAAACCACAAACTTGTATTGTGTTTTCATCATCAAAAGAGTAGATGGTAATCTAACTCGGTAGTTTTTGGAGTAGCAGAATTCATGTAAAGAAAAATTATATTAAATTCCCTGTTACCTAATTCACTCTTGAATCATGCCTACATATTGTCAGTCAATAAATGACAGAGCTTACACAGCTGACTCACAATGATCTGAAAATTTCCCCCATGTACCAAACCATTTCTTGTTTTTAAAAGTAAAGTGGTAACCTAAATAACCTTTTGCGTTTCACTGAGCAACCCACATATTTTCGGTACATTGATACATCCTGCCTTTATAATGAATTGACAACTCTCCTATTTTTAGTTAGGTACTCTACCAATAAACACCGTCATGACTATTTTTATTGCACAACACAGTTTGCAGAGTGTAGCAGTGAGGACTAGGTGTCTCCTTATGTTGGTGATCAATCCTGTGTGCCCCATTGGTGGTCTGTGACGTGTCTCTCCCCACTGATATTAGGTGGTAAGTTTAGTCCTTTTAAACTAATGGTTAGTAGGGCCCTATACGTTGGTGGTTGGCATGCCCATAAAGTGGTCATTATGTTAACCTTACATCGGTGGTAAGTTTACCCACTTATAAAATCAGTGGTCAGTGTGACCTTTTAAAAAGTTGGTTGTTCATTTGTTCCCTTTTTGTTAATCAATATTATATAATATCAATGTTAATCAAATTTAATGATAATTTTTGTTTAATCACTTTTATTAGGTTTTCAGAGAAAAAAAATAACAGGGAAACATAACAAAAAGAATCAGATATACAACACATACATCATGTCGAACATAACATAGTAGGCTTCGAATTAACAGACATATAATACCAGGAAGCTGCATATACCCAAAAAAATATGACAAAAAACATAACACTTCTAAAGGGATCATATAGCACATATTAAACCTGTACAAAAACAGCTGCATATCTGCTAGCGGAAACGTATGGCATAGGGTGGAAACCAATATTCTTAAACAACAGATGAAATAAAAACAAAGACAGACACATATAACAAAGCAGCCCAGGGGAGAAGGGGGGGATGGGGGGGAATGCCGATCGATACAAAAATAAAAGAGATATATATTAACCCTCAATACCGGGGTTGTGTTCCAACCTGTAAGCCTGGAAACTAAATAAAATAAGTACGGAATCGGGGAGAGTCTTTAAACCAGTCCCAAATGGACCATGTAATTCTAAATTGTTCCATTCTATCATCATCCTCCGCGACCAACATCTCCATATGGCGGATTTTTTCAAGTTCAGAGACCCAATTGGCTATAAAAGGAGCAGCAGATTGCTTCCATAATCTCGGAATAGTGGCCCTTGCTGCCGTAAGAAAATGACGTAGGACCCCACCTTTGATGGTTTTGAGTGAACCATGGATAAAAGAGCTATGTTGGGAGTATTGGTTATGGTGGACCCAGTGCTGTTGTTATACACCTGAATAATCATGTCCCAAAATCGATATATAAGCGGACACTCCCACCATATATGAAGCATCGTCCCCTTTTGTAAGTGGCATTGCCAACAACGATCAGATTGTGTAGGGGAGATTCTATGGAGATCCACTGGGCAATAATACCACCTAAATAGAATTTTGTAATTAACCTCCTAAGCTCTACAGGTTAAGGCCAACTTATGCGTTAGGGTAAATGATTTTTCCCAATCATCCGCAGTTATGAGTCCAGTCATTTCCCTCTCCCAATATCTAGTGTATATAGGTGCAGAGTGCTCAGAGTCCTGAGCAATTAGCTCATACAACCTGGACACAACATGAGAGGGACGGTCAGGCGAGCCAACCAACTGCTCGAAAGCCGTTAAACTTCTATATAGGAATGATAAGTCAGTAAATGAAGCTACAAATGATGACAGTTGCCTGTATGAAAGCCAAGACAGCAACTTGCTTCTGTTTGGGAGATCCAGGGAGGCCAATGGGGGAACACGTCTATTATGTAATATACTCCTAAGATGACGGCTGTCCGAGGCGGACCACGATAAAAATGAGGAGGTTCGCATTGCCGGAGGGAACGCTGGATTATCAAATAGCGGTGTCATGGGTCCTGGATTCGTCGACAATTTGCCTGCTCTGAGGAGGATATTCCAATTATGTAATAAATCTAATGTAAGTGGGAGTAGAGGGTGGGTCGGTTGTAGCAACGACCGGTCCACCCATGGCAGGGACCAGAGGCTAACTGGAGATAGGCAATCTTCCAGCTGTACCCATTCCTTCATCTCCCTGTTGTGAAACCAGTCTATCAAACGCACTAAAACCGATGCCCTATAATAGGAAATAACATCTGGAGCCCCTGCACCTCCTCTAATTTTGGCCCTGGACAGGGTACTAAATGCCAGTCTAAGGCATTTCTGTTGCCATATAAATTGTAAAAATAACCTATGAATTTTAGGAAGATATGCGGTTGGCAAGAATATGTGGACCGATTGAAAAAGATATAACAGTTTGGGGATTATATCCATCTTAAGAGTGTTTATACGGGCGAACCAGGAGAGAGGCAAGGAATCATATTTCTGAAGGTCAGAATGAAGTTTACTGTACATCAAGGAATAATTAAGGGAGAACAATTTGGAGGGATCCGATGGGACCATTATTCCCAGATATTTGATGGCATCAGAACAAATCTGGAAAGGCACATTAGAACACATAGCTGACATTTGAGTAGAGTCCAAGGTAATATTTATATATGAATTTCGGATTTGGAATAATTGACCTTGAAATTACTATGTGTACCAAATTCATTTGTTCCCTTTTTGATTGGTGATTAGTGAACAGTTTACCTTACAAAAGCTTCCTCCTGGCTACTGGTTGCGGTCTTGAAGCCAGTTCTCTATCCATTTATAGATTGACTTTTCTAAACCTATCGACCCTAACTTGCATAATACCCTTCTGTGGGGTACAGTGTCAAATGCTTTAGCAAAGTCCAAGTATACTATATCAACTGCTATTTCACTGTCTACCTGTTTACTTACTTCCTCATAAAAAGAGAGTATATTTGTTTGACAACTTCGGTCTTTCTCGAAGCCATACATCACTTATATTATTATTTTCTAGCAGAAACTCCTATATGTGGTTCTTTATCAAGCACTCTAGGATATTTCCAAATATGGACGTTAAACTAACAGGTCTGTAGTTACCTGGTAATGACTTTGCTCCCTTTTTGAAGACAGAAACCACATTGGCCTTACGCCAATCCATCGGTACCTTGCCAGTGACTAAAGAGTCTCTAAAAATCAGAAAAATTGGCTTTGAAATAACTGAGCTCAGCTCTTTGAGGACACGTGGATGTAATCCATCAGGTCCTTGTGCTTTGTCAACCTTAATTTTTCCCAGCTGTTTCTCTATCATTTCAGATCTGAGCCATTGTGACTCATTTAAGGCATTGACATTGCTATTATGAATTTGGACTTGAGCTCTGCCATTTTCCTTTGTGTACACAGAGCTAAAAAAAAAGTGTTTAGTAAATCCGCCTTGTCTTTATCCCCAGTTACCAACCCAGCAACATCCTTTAAGGTGTGTTTTGATATGCAAAAAGAAACAACCGCAGATCTTTTTGTAGTCAATAAAGAGTTACAACCAAAAGACTTCTTCTGCAAGTCATGCAAACCGCCACCCTCAGCCCCATCAAGCCTCTGTCCTGCACAGAGTGAGCAGGGAAGCTCTGCCCCTGTTCGTATCTAGGTGTTGTATCTAAGATTTTATTTAACATTAGGATGTTGTTGGGGTAAGGAAGAACCAGGTAAGACAAAATGAAGTCACAAACAACTTCAAAGTAACAACACCAATGCCCTATGTTTATGTATTCCCACCTAAAAAGTGGGCTATTGTCTACACACAACGTGCATTGGCTTCTTGCTCCCCCCTCTCTTCTCCAGAATGGCTGAAATCTTTGTTTTATCATTAAGTGCGAGCTGATATTGTTTGAGATTTCAGTTCATTTCACAGGAAGTGAAAAAAACGCTGAATTTTTGGCCAAATCTTAAAAACATAGCCACCACATCTAAATTTTTTTTTTAACTGTAATAAACATATTTATAGGTTCTGGAATTTCAGAAACAAATTTAAATATCTTCATGATAGGGCAAATGTAATGCAGGTACATATAATTGCACCCATTGCATTCCACATTTTCTTGCTATTTATTAATTTCAATGCAGTGTATATGATCACTTTTATTTCCCCCAGAAATATGCAAAAACTAGGACTTAGAATTCAGTGTGGAAGACTCCTAGGTAGGGCCCCAAGTACTGAGAAGCCCCCTGGCAATAATTTGCATTCAGGATATTCCCTGGTCATCCCAGAAATTGCAAGGCTTAAATAGAGATCGGAAATGGATAGAGTACTTGGTAAAGCGATTCCAAAACTTTACAAATCATCCAATCAGCTCAAAAATTTTGTGTCACTCAGATCAACCACATTTTTTAGTTCCTTGCACAATCTAAATTAAGCCAAAACAGCAACTGCTAAAACTGCTGCTAAACATTGTTCAGCTCTTACTTGGCTTTGTTTTGCTTTGCTGGAAGACATTTCCAGTATACTGAGTAAATTGCAAACTTGCCAAAAGGTCCCAGGGTGCCTGCCTCCCAATGTGTCTTCATTGCACATGAAAAGTGTTCATTTATGTTTATTTGTGCACCAATCCTATTGTGTTTTATTTACATCTTTTACATGTCCTAAAACCCTATTTACACAGGACACAGCAAAGAGTGTGAGATATTGTTCAATTCTCTAGTTAAAAGTCAACATACATTTTTGTGGTTAACCATTTTTCCTGCTAGCTCACTAAGGACATTAAAGCAAATATCAGTTTTTAGAAAGTTGCTAATACTAATTGCTAAACTGTTTGTTTATTTTTTTCGGGGAGTTGATCAAACTAAGCTTGCAACCTGCCTGGTCCCACTGTGCCCTACTGCTCCAGTGGGGTGATATGGTTTGCTCTGTTGCTAGCACTTTTGTCTTTGCAGCACAGGGGTCACAGGTTCGAACCTGGACCAGAACACTATTTTCATGGCATTTGCATGTTCCCCACATCTCAAAAACATGCAGTTTATGTTAATTGTCTACTTGTCTAATTGGCTAAAAATGGCCCTAGACTGTGTTAATGACATGACTACAGTAGATACATTAGATTGTGAGTTCCTCTAAGGACAGCCAGTGACATGACTATGGAGCACTACATAATGCCCCTGATTCATCAAGCAGAATCGGATTATCGGTTGCGCATTCGTATTCGTGATCCGAAATCGTACGCCATCGCGCTATTCAGCAACTGAAAAAGCTCGCGGCCGGAGC
>NC_092858.1:70479340-70499416 GCF_032062135.1 Pyxicephalus adspersus | reverse complement strand
GGAGGACGACGCTGGAATAGGAAAACGACGCTGGATGTGCACAGCAGGACCATGGAGGTAAGGCTGTGACAAAAATACGGGGTTAACCATCCTAGCCATTTTTTTTTGCCCGACCTTCGTACGGGCATAACGGCTAGGTGGTTAATAAACACTAGTTAGAATTTTGTTGTGTTTACATTTTTCATAGCAAGATCAACACATTTCTGGATCTTTAAAATGAACATGACAGAACACATATTTTCATTCCAGGTGGTATGCATCAGTTTGTCCATATTACTGTGTTTTCTGCAATAATTTGTAGCCATAAACCACACAATATTTTGCATTCACAGCAAATATGATGTTAGATTTATTTAAAAAATCAAATTTAGCAATAATCTACTAAAAGTTAGGACACTCTCAATAGACATGACACCCATATATCCACTGAACACTAACCGTCAAAGTCCAGTCTTTGTTGAATTTAGCATTCACCAAGAAGTGTTCCCTAATGCCGGTTGTAATTGTAAACAGCGTGGAGCAATGCCATTGGCTGGTGGTTGTAAGGAAGCACTCTTGGCAAAATGTTGAATACACTGTTTAATGGATGCGGGCTGGTAATCCCGGCAAATATTTAAAAACTAAGGACTGTTTAACTGGTTGTGCTCCCAATGACTAGTGTATGGCAAGTTTAAAGCATGCAAATCCATGCAGCTATGTTACTGAAAGCAACTTCATAATTCATTAATTCATAAATGATTTAGTTAGATGCTGGCTGTAAGGTTTGTTCAAGTCAAGTTTTAATTACAATTTAAAAGCAGAATCAGAAACTCATAGAAGGGAAATGTCTGGCTAACAAACTACGAGCAGGCACCTTGTAGAGTCTTCTCCTGAAATGGATTTTTAAGTTCATAAAGACTGATACTGGTTTAACATCAAGTATATTCCAAAGCAGAACAGTTAATTTCATGTTGTCTTTAAACCCTTGCTGTTTGACTTACTGAACTTGGACAAAAACTAATGGGAAATCCAAGCTGTAATAGTAGCCACTGGAATAGGAATCTTTGACGTAGGGACACCTGTTGAAGAGGGAACTTCCTTCACTCTGGTTACAAGGTTTCAGAGGTAACATAGGAGCCAACTGTGACACTAAAGACAGATCCAATGAAAAAGAAATGCAAATCTGTATTGAATAGGCATAAAGTGGGTGTCTGATGGATACCTAATCATTACAGATGCCTAGGCAGTATGTGAATGTTGCTATATTTTTTTTGTACACATATCACTACTGTACTTATACTGTATACATATTCATAAGTACTACTCATAAAGTGTCCGATTATTATCTTATCTGCACAATGTTCATGAATAATATTCCAATTAGAGTTTCCTTTTTTAGATGTGAGATGTATCTGATTCATAATCTCACTTACTGGTCAAAATGACAATCTTTCTAATTATACTAAAGCTATTTATGATGTTCCTCAAAGACAAGATGAACGGGTCTGATTAAGGGCATACAGAGTACAGTCATGCTTCCATACATCATCATTACAAAATGTTGTATTGCACAGTTTATCAGTCCTAGCAGCTTCTATATTATATAGACTGGGTATCTAGTATCATTTAACACTTCACGGAAAGCATAATAAAAGCTGGAAATTTTATTAAATACATGAATCAATTTGCTGGTGTAATGATTTATTTTAGTTTATGTATGTAGTTTATTGTTAGACCTGCTACTGTATCTGTACTGCAACTGTATCATTCTTCTAAAATATCAATAAAAAAAGGATTTTTGTGATATTGGAGATAGCATTAATTCCTGATCCCCCTTTAAATATAAAAAAATTGTCTTCATTTAAAATGTCTTTGTTTGGAAATTGTCTCTCTAACAGACCATGGTCATACATTTCCCCTTATCAGATATTTCTTGATCTGACAACCAACATCCTTCCAGGCCCTCTAGTTTACAACACCCATTGTAAAAGTTGGAGTTTTGTGTCTCCATGTGTCATAAAACTCAGATAATGCTAGTAGAGTGGCCCCTGATTGAACTCTGAGATGTATTCTGAAACCCATGTATTACCTCCGGGGCGGTTCATTTCTGGCCGGATTTATATGTCTAAAAGCAGTACATTGTTTTTCATGAAAAATTATTTTACAGTATAATATATTAGTATGAGTATAGTAAAGTTTGAAACACAAAATCATGTCAAAATAATAAATTGAATAAAAAAAAAAAAAAATTGTTTTTAAATAAATATTATACTCATACTAATATATTATACTGTAAAATAAATGTTCATGAAAGACAATGTACCGCTTTTACACATAAATCTACTGTATTGCATTCAATACAGTTAATTTGTATTGAATGCAATACAAACAGATTTGAAATTCCCGCCACGCCCCGAACGAAACATTGGCATGCACTGACGTCAACGGGAACTCCCCGGAAGAAGCAAGAAGACGGGGATTGTGGAGAAGGATGCCAGCGGATCAGGTAAGGCTTGATTTTCTTTTGTTTTACATTGGTTTAGCTACCCCGAGTGTGACTCCACTCGACTGAGTTACTGATCTCAGCATCTTTTTTTTACCCCGAGTCACACTCTGGATTACCGTTAGGCAGGTTAATAAGCTTTTTATTTCTAATATACCATTCTGTATAAAGTAGTAGTTGGCTGATTTGTAGTTGGATCTTTATGGTGAGCATTTTAGGACCAAGAACTAGTCTCCTAGGCCTCAGAAAACCCGGAATCCATATTTAGCCTGTTCTGGTGAACCATAAGTCCCAGACATGCCTAGTTTGGTCTCTGTGAACTTTGTATTTTGTGGTGATTAATAATCTGGTGCATGGACTGTTGTAGAGTGCGCTGGAAAGTCTATGCGCAGGGGTGCGGGCTGAGAGGGCGTTTGTCACAAGTTTCATCCCAAATCTCTTTTGTCAGAGTTTTTTGGGCAGATGCTAAAGAATGAAAGTGTATGTAAACCCCAAAAATAAGCTTTTTTGTTTGCTAATTTTTGGTGTGTTAAATATTCAGTTAAAAGTGTTATATTTAACTATAAAACTGTTGATCCTGCTCATAATCCATCAAGCTGATAAATATCTGTGCTGCAGGAACATCTCTATGTAACTGTATAAGCGCGTGTAGATACAAAGTTGTATTTAGATTTAGCCCACAAATTCCAGGTATTCTAGTGCCAGGTATTCTAGACAAATGTAGTCCAATCTTCTATTAAATGTACCTTGTGGCAAGACAAAACAACCATTTATTAGGATGGTGACATAATTTCCCCTCTAGCCACTCATTTAGGATCCAGTCTTTCAACAATCCAGCATATTGGAGTCACTAAAGGAATATTATTTATTCATGACTACTCATGTGTCCTATATGTTATGCCAGATGACGCATGTTTTTCAGTGTGCTAGACACAGTGCAGACATGTGTATACCATATATATGTATACTATATATATAATATATATATATATATATATATTATGAAGAAGGTATTAGGTGCTATTATGAGCTGTGAGCAAGAGGCATGAACTAGATTATGAAGATTTACCTGCTTTACCCCTTAACAAATTTTCACTTGACCTATATGTAAAATATCACTTTTTGGTGCACTTACCCTTTAACTCAACTGAATTTGGATGGTTTACTATTTGTAGCTGCATGAAGCAAAGTGAAAGGAAGTATAGCTTGTGGTAAAGCGTCTTTCCTCTGTTAGAGTAAGTCATCTCTTACCGAAATCAACAGGCTAAACATTTCTCATTTTTCTGCATTGTGTAATTACATATTGAACATTCAACAAAAAAGAAGATGGACAATACTATGCATTCAATGCTGTTCATGACAACTGTTATTTTGTGCATCATAAGTTGCACTATTGTGGCAGAGGTAAAAGGTAAGATAGTTAATTTAGTTAAGAGATTGTACATGCAACCACATAAAAGAGATGTTTACACTCCAGTGTCTAACATTACATCTAGTTTTACCATAAAGTTTTTAGCTTTAAAGCTTAGCTTTAAAAATGCAAACAAAAATGACAAAACATACTTTATTGATAGTATTGTTCGATAAATATGCTTGATTTATTGTGTTCCTAATTTTCATAATGCAAACAACTGAGATGTTTTTCCTTTAAGTGTCTATATAATTATATATATTTTGTTTCAAATTTTACATTACTTACTACTTTGAAGGTTTTCGGTATAAAAAAAGAAGGTGAAGCTCAGGGGCTGTCATTAGAGGGACACTTGTGCTTCCATAGTTAAATTGCTTCAATTTTTATTTCTGGTATTTCAGGACTAGTTCATAGGAGCTAGCTCACAGGGCGATGGAGGTGCCTACTTATGGCTTAGATATCATGACCCCTGGTCTGACATTGGGGACATTTACTAAAAGAATTTAGGCTACTCACATACCAAGGTCAATTATCACCTTACAGAAGATTTTTCAATTAGTTTAGTGAATGTGGGAAAATTCATTTTGCAAAGAAGGCCCAATCACATGTAAGAAAATTTGGGGTTTTCCTTACACATGATTGATAGTTGAAGTCAGTGAAGCTCCATCTCATTTATTAAGCTTAGTGATATATCCCTTTAAAGGGGATACATCACTTTGCTGAGTGAACAGCCTAAATGACTTTAGTAAATCAACCACACTGTGTGTAAGGATCGAGAGATAATAAATAAACTACGCTTAACCAAGACAGAGAGTGATTTCTGTATACTATCATTGCCAATTCTGGTCTAATGTTCTGGGCATTTCTACCACAAGATAAAAATATTTGCACAAAAAATGTATTGGTGTTATTACGTGTTTTTAATTCATACAAAGTCATATTGTTTTGTAGATATGTTTCTTATTAATGTTTTGTTCACTTGAGATCATTTTAGAATTTATCCCAAACTGCGCGGACCGGGAACCAAGTTACAGATATCTAGTTTTTGATAAAGAAAATGTGTTCTTTCAATGTCCTGTTCTATCTTACAATCAAAATGAAGAGCAATCTAACAAACACAAAGCCAAATGGTTTTTACGAAAATCTAATGGAAGCCTTCAAACAATGACTAATAGCAGAGACCTAAAAGTTACAGGACTTGGAATTTTGCTTTGGTTTTCGCCAGCAGAAATGAGACATTCTGGAACCTATGTGTGCAAGTAAGTGATGCAAAAATAAGTTTTTTGTAAGTTTTGTTTTGATAACCAAGTGAAAAACCTATCACTGGTGAGGTAAGATAACAGTGTTATATAGCGGAGCAAAATTATTTACACCAAAAGCTCTCCTCTCAGCATAATGATTTCGTTTTTCGTTCCTTTACTAACAAATATTTATTATTACTATTGGGACAGATGACATTATTATCAGACGTGCAAAAATTTTTATAGCTGATGGGAGCTCGGGTCATAGTGAAATATGAATTTACCACCCGAAACTAAACCTCTCAAAAGATTTTACTAACACAAAGTTTTTTGAAAGGCTCTTATGCATGCATGTGAAATAGGACAGGGAGAGGTTGTGGATAGTTAAAATTCTCTAGTCCAACAGAAAGGGCTGACAACCTTGCTTTGCATATCACAGCCGAAAAGCCAATGTGTTGTCAACCCAAACAGGAAGGTAAAAGCACACTTCCTTCAGATCAACATGTGTTTTACTGTACTTGCATTTTTAAGGGGATACATATTAAGAAAATGTCCATGTATTGAAGAAATGTTTATATTTTATGCGTTATTTATATTGTTATGGTCAATGGCTGGGAAACAAAATCATTATGCCACTTAAGACTGCCTTCAAAATCACACTGAAAATCAAAGAAACAAACTAAAATCACAAAATGATCACAATGACTTAGATGAATTTTATCACTACATCTCAAAATGTAGTATGGCCCCAACATGCCTGGATGTACTCCCAACAATGGGCCTGATTTATTAAAGCTTTTCAAGGCTGGAGAAAATACACTTTCGTCAGTGAAGCTGGGTGATCCAGCAAACCTGGAATCAATCTGGTCCATGATTCAAAACATTTGCATAGCAAATGCCAAATCCATTCCAGGTTTGCTGGATCACCCAGCTTCACTGTTGAAAGTGTATCCTCTCCAGCCTTGGAAAGCTTAATTAAATCAGGCCCAATGTCTGGACATGCTTCTGATAGGACAGGTAATAGTTCCCTGGTAGCTTTACTGCCTGACTGATTAGGGCATCAGTGAGCTCCTGGAAAGTGCATAACACTATTTAGTGGAATAGGATAATGTTCCAGAGGGTCTGTACTGCACTGCATTGCCCCCATGGCACCAAAGTAAGTTCTGACAAATGGCCTGGGCATTTCATCCTGGTCAGGGTATCATTAAATAGCACAATGTGTGGCCCTCCAAGTATATGCCCCCTAGACCATCATTGACCCCCTGCTGAAATGGTCATGCTGGATGATGTTACAGGCAGCATAACCTTCACAACAGTGTCTCCAGAATCTTTTACATCTGTCAAACATGCGGTGAAGTGAACAGGATACTATTGGCAAACCTGACAGTTCTGGTGTTCTCTAGCAAATGCCAACTGATCTGCACAGTGCCAGGCTGTAAGCACAGGTTCCACTACACGAAAACAGACCCTTGGGTCAACATCATGCAGTCTGTTTCTGATGGTTTGGTCAGAAACATGCAAACAAGCAATCCACTTGGTGATACCTTTTAGGGCTTTGGCAGTGCTTCTCCTGTTTCCCCCACAAAAACACAGATACAGATCTGGGCTACCTGTGCAACCTAAGTGGACTTCAGGTGCTGCTTCATGCTACATTACAAATAAGGAGAGATAAATAGACTGTGGCAAAACCATTCCCTCATTTGGGGCTACCTTGTTATTACCCTTCCTGTCCCCTTGTTGTAGCTTTAATTAGCACCAAAAATAGTGAGTCGATTCATAATTAATTATAATTCTTTACTGGACAGATTGATATCCCAGAAGTTTAGTTTACTTAGTGTTATACTGTGTGGATTAAGTATTCTCTTAATTTTGGAATATTTCCCTTAAATTTTTTTGAGAAGTGTATAATTGTCAATTATTGATCCTGTTTACAATTATGTAGGTAAAAAGTCATATTTTACATAGTTATATTAGTCAGGTTGAAAAAAGACATAAGTCCATTAAGTTCAAACACTAGGGAAATAAACATGTCCCAGATAAAACCCCAAAGACAATCAATCTCTTCTGTGGGACACATTGCCTATGAAGTTGAGTTGTTTTAATATGCTACAGCTTAATATGATGACTGTGCTAGTTTTACAGTGGCCCCTGCAGTCCAATATTAACTTTTTTGTACTGCCTTTTCCTGATGAGACATATTAAATGATTCATAAATATACAAAAGAAAATGGGCCTGATTTAATAAACCTTTCCAGGGCTGGAGATGATACACTTTTATCACTGAAGCTGGGTGATCCAGCAAACCTGAAATGGATCTGGTCCAGGATTCAAAATGTTTGTGAGCAAATAGCAAATTACTTTTTAAGAACTCCATTCCAGGTTTGCTGGATCACCCAAGTTCACAGTTGAAAATGTATCCTCTCTAGTCTTGGATAGCTTTAATAAATTAGGCCCTCTGTGTCCCATGCTGCAGCCTCTACCTGATGAAAGTAAATTATTTCTGTTCAGCAAGGTATCAACAACAAAGAACACCTAGGAGGCTGAATCAGTACAGCTGGGTGGTCCAGCAAACCGGGAATAGATTTCCTCAAAGTTATCTGCTATTTGCTAGCAAATGTTTTGAATTCTGGACCAGATCCATTGCAGGTTTGTTGGATCACACAGTATGTTTTTTCTCCACCCTTGGAGAGCTTTAATAAATCAGGCCCAATGAGTATCCTATTTTCTGTAACAGGGCACAGAGTGGTATTTCAGTATTTCAGTTAACAGATGAATGTCCAGCATTTCAGGGTTTTTGATTAGTTGTAAATGACCATAATATAGTTTATTATTCTAAATATGTATTATTGTGTCCCTGAAGCAGAGTTACCTGATATTTCTCATTTGTATATAACCATAACTATATAATGCATTTTTTTATCTTTTAATCTTTCATTCAGACTAAAGTGGTATTTGTATTCTTTCTAATATACTGATATAGTTTCCTAATAAGTCAGAGACAAAGCACTAACCAAAAAATATAAAGTCTTTTGTAGTTACTACTTGTAAAATGTTGCTGTAGCAAGTAAACCTTTTTCAGGGAACCGAACTCAAAGCAAATAATAGTAGATCTAATAAAAAAAAATAATTAACACTCCCTTCTTGATGTCCTGACAGAGTGGATAATGATTGTGTGAAATTGGATGTGTATGTACAGTCCAAAGACATGTGCCTAATGCCATATGGTTCTAGCAGTTTATATTTTACAACTGATCTGAAAGGGTTCATTTCCTGCCCTTCACATGGCTGTCTGCAAACAAAGAACATATCAAATCTGAGATGGTACAAGGTAGGTTTTTTCCTTTTTTACAATTCCAAAAAGTCTTACCATGGCACTGCTATCCACTTCTCTGATCAGCTACTAAAGTTTAAAGGAAGCTTCCATATATGAGACACCCTTTGCTGAAACTGCAAATTATTGAATGTGTAAAAGAACAGGGTGTTGGTATTCGGCAGTATTACTCAAAGCTCTGTGATACCTTAGCAATTCAGCCAAGATAATGTTAATAAAACAGTTACTAAGTTATATAACACATATCCATATCTGTATTTCCAAATTTGTGAAATGTATAGTACCAGCTCTGTTTCTGTAAAGTTAACATATTCTTCATTTTGTACACCAGTAAAATTGTTCTGGTATTCTGTAACAGATGTCTATGCTATACCCCTCAATCATAACATTTTTTTGTAGAGTGAAATGACACCTATAAACTACAGAAGAAGGAAAATGATCTAAGTATAGAATGCATGTATACTTGAATGCATTCCTATTTGAATTGCTGTGTGCTTTGCGTTGTATTCTTTCCATATTTGTGCAATAATTTAATGTTAAATCTTGCTTTGTGCTAGAGCTTCCTCTCGTGATTGGTCTTGTGTCTACCCATTGTCTAGTTTTCTTCAAACAGACCTAAAATTGTCCTTCTAGTTCTGTGCCTGGCTGTGTTCAGGGCAGTGATAATGTATCTGACCAAGGTATTTGTTGCACACAACATGGATTTATGTCCTTTGTGGCTTTTGGGGAAAGTTTTTCAGTTAAAGTATCCTTCTCCAATATTCAAATATACTTTTAAAACATATCTATGACAACATTCCTAGTTCCACAATGCACTGGTGCTTTTAAAACCAAATAGCAGGACACATCTGATACTGTAACATATTGAGCAATGAATGTCTAACCCTATGCACGTACCACTTTTTAGGAAATCAGAATAGGATTTTCGTTGGATGGAGGGTGATGCATCAGTAGTGGCCTGGAGCAATTGTTGGTAGTGATAGTAGTGTTAGTTTGGATAATCTCATATACTAACATACTTGTTTGTCCATGGATATTAGGGTAAACAATGACATCTGAAGTGAGCTAAAGTGGAACTAAAGTTCTACTTTTAAAATTAATGATCAGCCAGGTCATTATTGCAGAAAGGCACAGGTGATGTCTCTCCTGCAATAAACCTCGCTACCTCCCTGATTGCTTTGGGTATCTGTCAAAAAAGCTGATCTGTGCAATCGCAGTCCACCTTGGTTCCGAGGACACCCAGCAATCCTGGTTTCCCTTGCATGTGCCGGGAATGTATGAACTCCTGCTCACATGTGCAGGAGTTACGTCATCTCGACCTAGACAATCAACATGAAGGAAGAAGAAGACTGGGAGAGGTAAGTATACTGGGTTTAGTTCTGCTTTAGTTGGGTGACAAGTTTACAGATTTTGCTAGTAGCTGCTTTCTTTATTAAGCAACCACAACATTTGCAAACAATGTTTAGGTATTACCTAGAACAATGTTACTCAACTAGGGTTCCTCCAGAAGGTGCTAGGGTTTCCTTGAGCAATTCCCAGGTAAGTTACCACTGACACCAATGATCGTTATGGCTACCTTTGTGGGTAGCATTCCTCCTACTAGTCACCACTTTAATGTACTGTGAGCTGTGGCTATGGTAATTATAGCAGGGGTCTCCTAAAACCTTTTTTCAATTCAAGGGTTTCCAATGCTAAAAAGGTTTAGAAAGGCTGAGCTGGCAATAAATCTAATGGAAAGCAGGCAGACTCTTTAAGAGCCTCAACTGAGTTTTTTTTTCATGCCAAGCACATTAAAATTCATATTAAAATATGAAGGTATAATATTTTTTCAAAACAATATAAACAGTTCTAGATAGTGCATCAATCCCACTCCAGGTAGAAATCATTGTTTACTTAAAAAAGGGAGTATATCAAGATGTGCAGGTGATTTATTTTCATAAACAGACTGTTTTGCAAAAAACAAGAGAACATATCCTAGGATGTTTCTTTTTATTGTACGGAGGTGGGGATAGATTTATGACTGCTACCTGCTTCTTGCTCTATCTTTTTTTTTTTCAAAACAATAACCTATTTACTATTTTTGGAAATGGTATGCCTAAATATAAAGATTATGCTTACGTCTACAATAGCAGCTATATGTGTTCTATAAATGATTGAAATGTTCATTAAAGATCACCTTTTAATGTGGATATAGCTGGATTTCTGGTTGATATAACTTTGTGTCATTTTTTTGTCTTTTCAGAATGAAGCATTTTCCTCTGTAACTTCCCCAAACAGATATTCTTTAACAATAACTAATAATGTTATGCAACTTAACACAATCTACATCACAGATGCTGGAGTCTACACTTGTGATTTTGATGTTGATATTAATAGCAGAAAATGGATTGTAAGGGCAACTACTAAACTTGAAGTTGGTTGTAAGTATTTTAGTATTCAGAACTTTAAAATCTTTTGGAAAAAGTCAGAATGAAGTGGGATCTTCAGTGTCTCTAAGATTTTGTCACAAGGGCCGTGATGTTGCCTTTTCCAGTTTAGAAGCGGTAGAGTAAGTATATTTTCTAATGTATTTACTAACAGTTTTTTTTATACTGGAATTTACAAAGTTTGGCATAGGTGTAGGGCATTTGAATAATAAGCAAACAGTGCTTTTCAGTGTACTGTCTGTTTTCATAAAGAGTTACTATTTTTGAAGTGTTATATCCTAAAGTTTATATGTGCTATTTCCTACCCCCCCCCCCCCCACAGTGCCTTATCATAGGGGAAACAGGGTAGGTCTAGTTCTGATAATGAATGGGTTACAAAAACTATTATCTTGAAGTATCTGTAAAATGTGTGAGATAAGAAATCCCACACAAACTATGAAAAAAAGTAAATATACAACTTCATTGAGGGTTACCACTTCACCTTTATCTCACATTTTCTTTGTACTAACATCTAATTTAGCTAATTCCTATAGTTTTATTATTATAAATGGAGGGTAATATTTGGTTAGCCAAGTAGATTTATTTGCATGCCAATGTATACTGATCCAGTAAATAATTTTAAGAGTGTCCTTTTTAGTTCAGTAGGGGATTCAATAATGGGTTTAATGTAGAATAGTTTGTCTATATTCTTTCAGCGGACTGGATGGGATTTTCTGCACATTCCAATCATGGGGAACCAAACTACTCATCACATGTCAGAATCCTGGGTTTCTCACATTTTAGTACTGATAAACTAATTCACTAATCACAAGCTTGGGCTTGTTACATTGCAAAAGTTTAATTTATTCTTTCCGGCACAGGCAAACCCTTAAATCTAACTTGTAGAATTCGATTTGGATTTGAAAGATTCTTTAAACCAATGGTGAAATGGACAAGTGTGTATCCTAACTATGAAGAAAAAAAATTTGGAGGAAAAGAACTTTGGTAAGTCAAGCAATGGTATGCTGTCTTTTCCTGGATACCACTACATAAATGTGATTACACAAATTTCCAATTTATTCTTTTGACACAATAGAATGATATTGCTCTTTTTCACAAGGTGTGTCATAATTATTTTAGTAGAATCAACTTTTTTGGTGTTTTAGACCATCAAAAGAGATTGAGTGCTGATTTTTGATCATAGAGAAAGAGGGACAAAGATTCTGCTAGTAGAAGAGTGAACTGTGTTGTGTTGCTATTACCCCCCATTTTTGATTTCTATTAAGCATAGTGGGTTTGATTTACTAAGGAAGTAGAGGGTTTTCTGTTAGCAAAATTATTACTCACTTTGCAAAGTGAATATAAGTGAATAAAGTGAACCCATAATCACTTTAAGTACCTAATTATACACTGACAAAAAGTCATAGTTTTAAATGTCCTGCATACATGGTTAAATAATCAAAGTGAACACAGTTTCACAGCCCAATTGCTTTAGTTTTAGTGTTTTTATGTTCTAGTAATTGTTTTTGCTTTTTATGATTTTATTCCAAGTACCAGTGATATTAGTGAAAAGGAATGCTTCTTAACAATCGTTCTTGATAAAGTAACTGAGGATGACCTTCTTGCAAAATTTTACTGCTACGCTGAGAATGCGGTGGGCAATGTAACAACAGCGGTCACATTGTCTTTAAAACAAATAGGTAATTTATTTCTTATAATGGGAAAGTCTTACTTTACTACAGAACAAGAGTCTATAGTTATATTACTTATGTTACTCTATCTCATAATCTAATTTCGTTACCATAGTTATATTTCATTAACATAGCCTAATGTCAAATTATAGGAAGTCATTAAACTTATCAGTATGTATTCAGGGTGTGGGAAAGACTCTATGCAAGCAGAGAAAGAAAATAAAAAACTCCATAAAGATAGGGTCCTCACCAGGATTTGAGCCTGATACCCTAAAGCAGGGTCGGCAAAGTTTTAAGACCACTAGGCCATTTATGGGGTGAGCGGGAGCATACTAGGTTGGACCTGCCCTAATGGCTCCACCCACCACAAGGGAACGCCACCTGAAGTGAAATCCCTCTCCTCTGTATGCATTGCGGAGGAGAGGGATTTACCTTCAGAGAGCTTTCCCTATTTACCATGGCGGAAGTATCAACGCCAGCCATGGTAAATAGGGAAGCAACTGCAAGGGGGGTGGCAATGGAGCTTCAGCGGCTTCGGTAGTTCAAACCAGCCAGGCCGTATCTGGCCTCAATCCCGGAGTCTGCCAACCCCTGCCCTAAAGCAAGGTCATGGTACTAGCTAACTTGTAGCCCAAATCTGTAGTGTAAATCTGTTGTGTAAAAACACTACTTTTGGTTGGGTGGACCATTTGTATTGATTTAATGCTTTCTCATAATCAAATCTGAATTTGGGTTTAAAAAATGTTTTTAATCTAACTTTCCAGCAAGCAGAGTATTCCTCGTACTTTTAGTAAAAGGTAAAATGGAAAGCAAGGACATTTGGGACAAAGCAATGTTGGAGGTCAACCCATTGTCATTCTTTTTGTCATCTTGAAATGTGTAAAATATGCATAGGCCAATCAGAGTTGCAGGCATACTAAATCCTTTTTGGTGGTCATTTAAAGTCAGGCAGCATATTTTTTTTCTCTTTTTTTTCTCATTTTCTCCTTCAAAATGTGCAATGTCAGATTTAATTATTCATGATTGTTATGTTAATTGTTAAACGTGTCTATTTTCCAGTGTTTATACAAAGGCTACTAAATGTGTCAGTTGGCCATCGCTTACTATTCTCTTACTACTAATACTATTATTGCCATTATTATTGCCAGTAAAAGTGTCTTTTTTATTTTAACAGACATATGTATATTGAAATATATATTATATGTATCCGTGCTACTTCTGGTGATCTTGCTGTTAGGGAGTGGAATGATTTACTTTTACTGGATAGAAATAGTTTTGCTTTATCGAAATTACATATTGAAAGATGAGACTATTGGAGGTAAGTTTTACATAATCTGTTAAATTTTATACTGGAAAACACTGCTATTAAAAATGTTGTGTTCTTTTATGTTATCAAAGCTGTTTTGTGACATTAGTAAGATTGGGATAAAGATCCTTTTATTTGACTACCAAAAACGGCAAGTGGAAACCCTATATTTTAAATTTAAAGACAATATGTCATATTTAGGGAATGGGAATGTTAAAAAAAAAGTTAGAATTAATATGTATTTGTCTTTTTTTACTATACATTTGGATTAAAATATGTTAACCAGTATACTTGGAATTAAGCTTTTTCCTTTTTGAGCACCATGAAATAGGCTATATAAAAATAAACATTTAACTTCCTATTCTATGCAAGGTGTCCATAGCCACCATCCAAATACCAAAATATAAAACCACAAAGGTGTTCATTATTATTCATAAAAGCAACTTGTGTGAGTACCTCCGACATACTTTCATTGTGTGAAGATAGCATGACTTTCAGGAAAAACCTAGTCTACATACCATTCTACTGTTTACTGATAGCTTAACAATGAGCAGCAAGGTATGCACTTTTAATGGTAAATGACACATTATAACAGAACTAAACCCTGCTAATATCACCTATCCCCATTCCTTCGCAGGGCACAGCCATCTTTTTCAGGCCATCCTGATTGGACAGGCTAGGATAATGTAACTCCTGCGCAGGCAAGTAAGTGGGAGTTCATTTAGTACAGGCCAGGTATCCTGGCAATCAATGCTCACCAGTGTAGCTCATCTTTTTTGACACTTCAAAACGATTAGAAAGATAAAAAGGGTTATTGCAGAAAGCACATCTCCTGTCTTTCTGCAAAAATGAATAATTAAAAAATAAATTAATAATTTATAATTGCACCAGTAACAAAGCGAAACTGAATCTAAGAGGTCCACATTGTTGAAAATTACTATTAATTAGTAGAATAAAAACAAAAGTAAAAATTAAAATTTCTGAGGCTTTGCAAAGAAGCTTAAAGTGAAAGTCAGAGAATAGTAGTTATTGCTATTAAAAGACAGAAAGTTATGTGTTGAACTCACTGAACTTGAGAAAAAAACATTATTTTCACATTGTAACTATTACGTTGTAGATGGACAGTCCTAAAAAATAAAAAATGTGCAATATTGATGAAATGTGTAAAATATGGTTAAACCAAATCAGTATTTATCATATTTTTACAGATGATAAGGACTTTGATGCTTTTATATCATATACATCACAATGCTCTGAGCTCCACATGGAGTCTGAAAAAAGCTATTCTGATAATAATGACGAAGAGAGGTTTGCAATTCAATTGCTACCAGATGTATTGGAAAACAAATATAATTACAATCTCTGCATCTTGGAAAGAGATATTTTGCCAGGAGGAGGTGAGGCAAAAAGCATAGAAGTTTAAGATATTAGGATGTGGTAAAGCTTTAAGTTACCAAAAAACTTTTCATCTGTCTGTAAGGGGGAGGGGGGAATTCTGATTAGTGATCACTAATGTAGGGAGAATTCTTCTCTATGATCGACTATGTGAGGAACATTATTTCAACACAATATCAAAGTTAGCGGGTGCGTCACTGACCACAATTGTAACTGGGCACTTCACTGAACCACCAAGCAGCAGAGCACTGCATTTTCCAATTTTGTTTTGTCATTAGTATTTGTTTTTTTTTTTTTTTGTTCTTTTTATAGTTTTGTAATATAGATCAACTTTTGGGTGTGAAGCATCTCATATTTATATGTAGATATATTATTATAGGTAGGGGTCCACTGGGAGCTAAACATTATTTCAGGGATTTATCTGTATTAAAAAGGTTGAGAAAATATTACACTTCTATTTGCACTTTATATGTGATGTTTTTCTTCCTATAATAAAGTCCCCTGATAAAATTCACTTTTTAGGTGTATATATATTCAGAGCACAAAAAAGGTTTTGCAGATTTTTCCAAAACTGTCAGAACTGGCTGTCAAAGACTGCAGGAACAGGGGAAGCAGATAATGATAAAACATATTTGAAATGCTTTGCTGATTAAAATTTAGTAGGTTTTGTCCTAGATATGTGCCAGATTCATGTTTTGCTGATAAATTCCTTCCATAACATACTATATTTGTCATTACTATAGTCACATTTGGCCAGTTGGCACCTGTAATATTCGTTTATATTTAATTATTTTATCTTTATATTTGTATTGATAAACTATTTAATGTTTAGAACTGCATTATTACATATATCAATTTTGTATCATTTTCATTTTGTATCTTTTATATTTTAGCTTATGTTGAAGACATTGCCAGGGTCCTAAAGAGAAGCAGAAGAGCTATTTTCATCCTCTCTGAAAAATATATTAGAAGTCCCAAAGTGTTTGAATTACAAGCAGCCATCACTTGCTCACTGGAGGAACAGGAGGCTCTTAAACTGATTCTTATTAAGTTCAAACCATTTAAAGAGCCAGACTTCTTGCCAAATGTAGTGAGGAAGGCCCTCAGTGCTTTACCAATGGTTACCTGGAAAGGGGACTTAGACAATAAATCTTCTCAGAATTTAAAATTCTGGAATAGGATTAGGTATTACATGCCAGTTAAACATGGTCAAAAGAAATGGGAAAATAAAGCTTTCAATAAAACATAAAAAATGTTTTTCAAACATAAATACATTTGTGTATATGTATGTATATGTATTATGTAAAATAACCAATATTGCATAAAATAATATTAAACATTTTTGTGATGTATATCTATACCATCTACCCCCCCCCCCTTTACTTAAACTGAATGTACCCCAGACCAGAAGAATAAATGTTACCAAGTTTTTGACAGCATTTGGTTTATGGCTCTATGCTAGTTTACTAATATTATGCTGTGTGTTACATTTACAGTTTGTAAATCCACAGTGTGAGTTTGAGTAAAAAAGTAAATAATGAATATGTCAAACAATAAAGATGCTAACACAAAAAAGTGAGCTTAATTTACTAAAGTGTATGTAATTTTTCATTTTCATTTGTTAAATATGCAATAGAAAGAAATGTGTTCTATCTGTTTTTAGTTGATAAGAGCTTTTGCTTTCTGCATGTGATTTAAAAGTTATAATCATTTTATTTATTATAAATAAAATTTGAAACATGTTATGTTTATAAAACTGTGTGAGTGATTGACGTAATTCTGAAATTACACCCGCGTATAAACAAATTCTACAATACTGCATGTGTAATTATTATGTTTATTGGCATCATTGCAGCTAGCATAGCTCTTCACAAGGTGGCAATAGTGTTATGTGTAAACACTGACTACCGAAGGCTGTGCTAAGTCTCGGGCACCACACCTGAGCTTTATACACTGCTTCTTAACTCCGAGTACCAAGTGTGTCAGATTTCACAATGACACAGAGTACTATTTAAAAACTGGGCGGACTAACCAGAAAATTACCAATATGCTTTTCAGTCTGACAAAATGAATCCTATCTAAAACAAATACTCCTACTGACCAGGTGACTCCTTTCACAAACAGGAACACAATTTCCAGTACTACATGAGACTAACAGAACTGCATTCTGCACACTTTGTATTCTCTTTTCTTCTTCTAAAAGAAAACAAATACTAATAGAAACTGTCCAGGATCTATGTACCATTACCATTTCATGTTAATAAGATGGCGCTTTGGGAAATCGTTTTTTATTATATCACATAGGGATTATTAGTCAACAAAAGCTTTAATTAGTGCATGAAAATGGAAACATTTCACTTTCTCCTTCTATTATTAATTTTGAACACCACAAGTGGGAGCTCAGATATGACTGCAAGAATCCCAGTAGCTGAAAACTCAGAAGCAGAGGAAAGAATACATGTTTTTTCTGTGGATTACAGCCTGGTCCAAATTCCATATGAAATCACACTATGGATCATTCTGGCTTCCTACGCTAAAATTGGTAAGTCCCAAATATGAAGAAGTGTTGCTGAAATTTTTTGGCTTGACTTTTGTGTAATGTTTTACAGTATGTAGCATCTCTAAATGTAATAGTATGATATAGTTGTTTTTTTAATATAAGGTTAAGCAATGTATTTCGTTTCATTTTGACTGCTAAGAAATTTTACATTTTATATATATATATATATATATATATATATATATACAATGTGCTCCATAGAAAGTATACATTGGTATAATTGTCACACACACCAATCTGATTGCAGATAGATTTAGAAACAAAACTCAAAATATCTTTCCCTTTTAAATAAAACACCGACATATATACATTTACTCAAAGTAAACTTGTGGCTAGGCTTAATTGATGATATTAACATTCAGTCAGTTACTATGAATCAGTGGCCTGCTGGCCAATTCCCTTCACAACAGTTGGTATGCTCAGACTTAGGGATGAGCAAAATTGAAAAACATATTTTTGCAAGGATACTGAGAAAATATGTATATTCCACCAAATTGAACTTGGCTGCAAGTTACAAAGCACCTTAATATGACGTTGTAACCAAATTTCAGGGTGACTGATAGAAAACTAGTAAGAAGCATTCTCCTCTTATAAATCAAAAAAGGGAAGAATGGTTGTCCCCCTGAATTCCACTGGAAATTTTGGTAACAATACCACATTCGAGGGCTTTGTGCCTAACTGGTAAAGTTGGCAGGTTAAACTTAGTTGTGAAAATACCAAAAATTTTGTTTGTTTGCAATACCAATAATCCAATGTTAAAATAGGATTTTTCACAAACTTTATTAAAAATCCCCTAACAGTCCCTATTCAGACCTTAAACTGTCTAAATTTATATTTGATACCAAAGTAATTAAAGCTACCACTGTAGATTACTCATTTGAGTAAAAGGCACCTTTTTGTTATTTGGTGTATAGGCACATACAAAACTCAAAAAAGTGATTTTTTTTTAAAAAGACAACTTACATTTTACAGCTTACAGTTTATTAGCTAAATGAAAAAAGGTCTGGACTAGCTCAAAAATGCTATCCATTCTAAGTTGCACTATGTTGTGCTATGCTACACAAACTGCAAACTGTTCCACTTATAAAAGTTGAGCAGAGCGTGGGTACCATGACATTTTAAATAGCTTGCGGCACTTTATACCATTACATGCACTTTCCTCCCTCTATGGGCTATCTGCATTTCATTCATGTCACTAAACCTTAACTCCAGCCAAAACTGGAAATTAAATGTGAAGTGAGGAGAAATTTCAATCCGACACAGGTAGGAAAAAAGTCCTAATGAAGGTTTCAACATTTTTATCTACAGATAGTCACTAAAAATAAATCAGTTCCTATTATGTGTGCATTATCCAAAACTTAAAATGTAAATTTTGTAATTTTTCTTTTCAGTTTTCTACACAGTGAATCGTTAAAACTAGATAATCTGAACTAATACTTTTTATCCTGGAATGCAGCTATCACATATTTTGTTATGTGCTATTGCACAAAACTATTTTTAGGCATGCTCTTGAGGCTGTGCCCGCAGCCGAAAATCTGATCCCCATGTCCGGCTCTAAGGAGCCATACTTTGGCTGAATTAGGCTGACAGGTGGATAGTAGGGATGAGCGAGAATGCCTCTGACATTCTCGCGAAAAATTTCCTTGAACTTCCGATTGGTCAGCGAAATTTCGGCGAACCGATTTTACGGATCCATTGGAAGATCGAGGAAATCATTACAAGAGGACTACAGCGGCTGCAATGCAGCCATGGGTATCCTCCTGTGCGCGATCCCCGTGCTCTTCGATCTCTACGGCCGAATTTACACAGGCTGTTCTCACTTACATGTTCGGTAAGCGAGAACGGCCCGATTCGCTGCAAGATCGAACTTTTAAAATTTCGCTCATCCCTAGTGGATAGTTCTGATCAGAGTCCATTGTGACTTGAGGTCCTCTGAAACCTGTCTTGTTAAATAAGGAAAAGGCCAAAAAGTATGTAACCCTTTGGCAAAACCAGTCCTTAGTGTTGTGGAGGCCCTTGGACAACCAGCTTCTTGGAAACTACCCTGTTTCCCCGATTATAAGGCACTCTCTTATATTTTTTGAAATGCCAAAATATGCCCTGGGTCTTATTTTCAGGTCCTATTGTCTTATTTTTCCATGAAGAAGACTACAGTACACATTTATTGATGAAAGTCACTCATGATCACTCATGTTCCATTGATTGTCCCCTTCTGATCACTCATGTGCCGTTCATATTCCCCTTCTGATCACTC
>NC_092858.1:70442218-70478810 GCF_032062135.1 Pyxicephalus adspersus | reverse complement strand
GCTGCAGCCAGCATAAAGGACACACACGCAGGATCAGATATCTGGAGCTGTCTTATAAACAGGTGAGTGTCTTATTTTAATTATTTTATTAAAAATCGGGGGTGGCTTACTTAATGGGGATGTCCTAAAATTGGGGAAACACGGTAGATGTTCTGTTTAATGAGAGGCCCTAGATATCCAATGGGTGCAGTAATAATAAGATAACACAATAAAAGTTTATTACTCTTTTTTAACTAATAATTAGATGGTCCAAGGGTGTTCAAATATGAGATTCTACTAAGATCCATCCAGTGATAACTGCTCACAACCTGTGCAATGACAAGAGGTCTTTAAAATCAAGTTCAGCTCTAGGACATATTAACCTTTTTTTATTAATTTTAACCTAAATTTTGATTTTGACCCAAAATTCTCAGCCATTCAGACTGGAATTTGCCGGTTTCAAGCATCTCTAGTTAAGACCCCTATTATTATTATTATTATTATTATTATTATTATTATTAATAATAATAATATCATTATTATTATTATTATTGATAATAATAATAATAATATTAATATTAAACAGGATGTATATAGCACCAACATAATATGCAGCTCTGTACATTAAATAGGGATATCAAATTAGAGACAAGACACAGACAGTGACACAGGAGGAGGAGAGGACCTGGCCCCTAAGAGCTTACAATCTAGGAGGGAAGTAGTACATAATAGGAGGGGGGATATGGAATGGTGGGAAGTAGTGAGGGTTTTAAAAAAACAGAAGAAGGCAGGTAGGCAAGTTTAAAAAGATGGCCATTGACCATTAGTAGGTCAATGAAGGAGCGAAGAGAATTGTTAGGAGAGTATTTTTCTATTAGTAAGAAAGGTAAGTGGGACAAGAACTGTGGAGAGATATGAAGGCAAAACACAGGAGCTTGAATTTGAGTCTACGGTAAAAAAAAAGCCAATGAAGAGAACTACAAAGAGAGGCAGCAGAAGAGAAGTGGTGGGAAGGATGGATGAGTCTTGCTGCAGCATTCATAATAGATTATCAAGGGTAGAGTTGGGTTAGTGGAATATGAGAGATGAGAATGGTACAGTAGTCCAGACGAGAGATTAAAAGAGCCTGTGCAAAGACTTTGGCGGTCTCTGGG
Source organism: Pyxicephalus adspersus (assembly GCF_032062135.1). Lineage (NCBI taxonomy): Eukaryota > Metazoa > Chordata > Amphibia > Anura > Pyxicephalidae > Pyxicephalus > Pyxicephalus adspersus. The sequence goes on along the minus strand of NC_092858.1, from coordinate 70,477,677 downwards.
GACAGGTAGGGGCAGATTTTGGGGATGTTGTGCAGGTGAAAATGACAGGACCTGGAAGTGTTCTGAATATGGGGGGGGTAAATGAGAGGGCAGAATCGAAGGTAATGCCAAAGGGAGGGATAAATAACAGTGATGCTAACAGTTAGAAATATGTCATGGAGAAATTTGAAATTTGAGGGGGGATCAGACATCCATGGATTAGACATCCATGATGAGAGGGCTGACAGACAGCATGAAACCTTATCCAGGACTGAGGGAGACAAGTCAGGGATAGACAGATAGATTTGCCTGCTCGAAAGCCAGACTGGAGTTGGTCAAATAGAGAGTTGGTGTTCAGATAATCTGTGAGTCTTTTAAAGACAAGGCTCTCAAGAATTTTGGAAACAATATGGGAGAAGAGAGACAGGATGGTGCTAGAAGGTAGGGGGGGTCAATTGAGGGTTTCTTCAGGGAGAATAATGGCATGTTTGAAAGTGGAGGGGTAGATACCAGTAGAAAGAGAAAGGTTGAATAGTTTAGTTAGTGCAGGGGCCATGCGGAGGAATGGGCACAGAGTAGATCAGAGGGAATTGGGTCAAGCGGACGGGTAGTGGATGGAGATGATGGGAGAAGAGAGGAGACTTCATCCAGGGTAACAGGGCTGAGGGAGGTTAGTGACGATTTACAGGTGGCACGGTGAACATCATGTTAGACATCATGTCTAATTTTTACAATTTTATTAAAGTAGGTGGCTATGTCTTAAGCAGAGAAGGTAGTTGTGGGGGAAGCAGTTGTGGGGTTTAGGAGGGAGTCAATTGTTGAGGCTGCGTGGGTTGGAAGTTTGGGAGGATATGACAGCGGAGAAATTATTTTGTTTGGCAACAGTGAGTTTCTTTACTTTCAATCTGCTGGAAAGATTTCCCCTCACTTCCTGTAGGAACTTCTTGTACTCCGAAAACCATGGGAAATTAGAGGAAATTTTACTAAAAAAAACATAATTTTCATTACAGATCAATAGAGTGAACTTCTGTCTGCAAGCTATAAAAAATATGTTCTTATTTAACCCCTTGCTATCCCTAATTAATTCCAATCAGATCTGGCTTCTCAACTTTTACTATTATTTTTTTGATTAATAGTTACACATTTTGGTTTCCATTCATTTTATTTGTGATTTATGGCATTAAAAATATGCATAAGTATGCATAAAAATGGTGGCTCTGAAGTTAGCACTCTGGCCTTTTCAGCATTAGGTCCCAGGTTCAAATCTCAGCCAGGATGCTAGATACATGAAGTTCTCCCCGTGTGTGCCGTGTTTCCTCCAGGTACTGTAGTTTCCTCCCACATTCCAAAAACCATGCAGTTAGGTTAATTGGAAGGGGTATTGTGGGTAGGCCGATTGTGCACCCTTTTAAGGGACAGCTAGTGACACCACTATGGAGTTTGTAAAGTGCTGTGTAATATGTTGGAGCTATATACATACAGTAGACTCCGAGACTATCCGGCCTAATGTGGCGGAAGGGCAAGCCAGATAACAAAAAGGCTGGCCTGTCTGGAGTTTTAATAACCTCACCAGCAGTAAGCCCGACTGTGACTCGGGGTAAAAAAACAAGCCGAAAGTAGTAAGAAGTGATAGTTAAAAATGAAAAAAATGAACAATTACCTGGTCCCATCGACGTCCTCCAGTGCCCTGCCATCCTCTGGACGCGTCCTCTTCCTCGATCTGTCCCCCGGCGAGTGTGCTGACGCTCCCTGTGACATTGGTGCGTACAGCTGTCGCTAGGGGCGCGGCGGGATTTTCAAATAATTTTGTATTACATTCAATACAAAATAACTGTATTGAATGCAATGCAATGAATTTATGTCTAAAAGCAGTACATTGTCTTTCATGAAAATTCATTTTACAGTGTAAAATAATAGTATGAGCATGATAAAGTTTGAAACACAAAATCATGACAAAGTTTATTATTTAATTAATTTTTTTAAATTGTATTTAATTTATTACTTTGACATGATTTTGTGTTTCAAAATTTATTATACTCATACTATTATATAAAACTGTAAAATAAATTTTCATGAAAGACAATGTACCGCTTTTAGACATATAAATCCAGACAGAAATGAACTGCCCAGGAGGTTAATACAGTACAATACTCACCTCCACACACAGGCCAGCACTCCGCTCGCCACACCCGCGAACATCTGACACAGAAGAAGTGGAGCTGGAGAAGTGAAGCAGGCAGCAGGGAGGTCTCCGCTTCAGGGAGACTGCAGCAGACGCCCGCAATGCCCCCTAGCAATTGATTACTTTTTTTACTACAATTGATTTTTTTTAACTAGGCGGGATCGTATGGAGGCTGGATAGTTGCGAGCCTGAAAGTCGAGAGGCTACTGTACTGTCTAATATTAATGCATATTTAAAGAAAAAAAAACATTGTTCCATTAGCAATAATTTAGTACATTTCTTAGGTTTAAATGGAGCTCTTAAAATGTTATTTGTTAGGGGTCACATTGTTTATAAATGAGTATTGTTATGTATTATCCCTAAATAATATATTTTATTCTAAAGGATTTCATCTGTACCACAAGTTGCCAGCAATAATGCCAGAGAGCTGCATTCTGATAGCAATTGGTGTACTACTGGGAGGAATCATTTTTGGGACAGATCACAAAGCACCCCCTGTTATGAGAACTGATATTTATTTCCTTTATTTGCTGCCTCCGATTGTGCTTGAAGGGGGATACTTTCTACCTACTCGGCCTTTTTTTGAAAACATTGGAACCATTATTTGGTGGTCTGTGATGGGAACCCTTATCAATGCTTTTGGTATTGGACTTTCTCTATATGCCATCTGTCAGATTGAAGCCTTTGAATTGACTGACATTAATCTGCTACAAAGCTTGCTTTTTGGGAGCCTGATATCAGCAGTGGATCCAGTGGCTGTCCTTGCTGTCTTTGAGGAGATATCTGTAACTGAACGACTATATATGACAATCTTTGGAGAATCTTTGTTGAATGATGGGATCACTGTGGTAAGTCATTTGTTTTGTGTAATCAAATGCTAAATACAAATAAGAATAACACATGCAGTGACTATGTCTGTGGAAACATACCATTCAGGCCTCCATATCAAATGATCTCTAACTCTGTCACCACATAAACCACATTCCTGTAAATAATATAGGCTTTTTGTTACTACAACATAATAAAAAAGTAAAACTTTTTTTTTCTATAGCAACAAACCACAATCAAATCCACAATCCAAAATTACAGTTTTATCTGATTAAATGTGTGGGAAAGCAATTGCAAAGAATAAAAATTTTAGTTATATTATGAAGTAAAGTACAAAATGGATTGTATTACAGCTTTCCTTCCCGTGGTGGCATCATTAGTTTTGTTTTTTTAGGCCTTTCAACATTCATTTCACCAACTGAAATTCCTGCCATTAAAACACTTTCTGTCCTAGGGGGGCAATACACACTCACTGGTATATTTAAAAAAACAATATGGAATAAATAAAAGAAGATAATTGTCAAGATTTGCACTATGGTTTCCACTAATGGATGCGTATAAAGGGCTGATAAACAAACAGTAAAGATTGTCATGAGCAAACATGTTTGAAATCAACACATAGTTCATTAGCCACAGGCTGAGGACAGCAGCAAGCAATAAAATAATTCATTAACAATTAAAAATCACAACTCTGAGTCAAAAGACACAGCTTTGTAAAAACAATCTAGAAATGCATGGTCAAATATGAACCCACTCAAAGCAAGAATTATTATTAGACAGTATATATGCAGCCCCGACATATCACGCAGTGCTGTACAACATCCATAGTCATGTCACTAGCTGCCTCTCAAAGTGGCTCACAATCTAATGTCCTTACTTCTTTAATACAGTCTAAGGTCATTTTTCTGGAGGGGAAGTCATTTAACCTAACTGCATGTTTTTGCAATGTGAGTAACCCAAACAAACACAACCTAACCACTGAGCCACCGTGGTGCTTTTTACCTTAGTGATCAATCAGAATTTTATTGCAGAAAGGGACAGGCAATGTAAAAAAAACATACCTGCCTGATCATTTTCTTAAACTGTCAAATTCCTGGAGGTGCAAATGTTCAGCTCAGCATATGAAGCGCCGCGACACAGGATCCCTTCGTGGGAGTTATGTCATCCAGGCCCAGCCAATCAAGATGGCTGAAGATTGAAACAAAGAAGGAAGTAGATGGCGGAATCCAAGATACAAAAACAGATTGTAGACATGTGAGGGTATTTTAAAAAATTCCAATCTGGCAGGTAAGGTTATTTCTCTGCAGAAGGGATATTGCCTGTCTGTCTGTCCTTTTTAGGACCTGCCTGATCACAATTTTTGAAAATTTTAATTTTAGCTCCACTTTAATATCAAGGTCAGCTGTAAGCTATTTGGCATTACAACGAATGACAGCTAAACTTATATTTGACTAAGATACTTCAGTCTGTTACAAACTTCGTAACACAAACCTTCACCTTATTATCTTTGACTCTCTCCCTTGCCATTTAGGTATACCAATGGCCCACTCGAAACTTCCTGGAATTTACAGTATGTGGGAACATGTGGCACTCACCCTGGTCTCCCAACAGTGCAGCTAAGTAGCCAATTGTGAGGCTAAATATTGTCACATAGGAGCTGGGCAATATGTACAGTCATATGGATATTAGACGATTGTCACTGGAAACAGTCTTTCCTGATTGTTTTCAATGACAGATGAACAAATTAATGCTGAGCATAAATCACTGTTCTGTTCTATGGAAAAGGATAGGGGGAGGACGAGACTGGCACCCCACTGTTCAGTGGTCATTTCTGATCAGTTGTTTATCAGTCCACAATGGCAGGGGGGCACTGTACACATGATAGACTTTTTCCTGAGACAAGCATGACTCTTGTCAGTGTCTCTGACTATTGCCTGACATGTGTATGGAGCTTTAGCTGGCCATGTCTTTGATGTCTGAGTCATTTTGGATCTTCATGACCTGTGGTTTATGGGACAATATGAATAAAAGCTGAAATAGGAAATATTCCTGTCTATTACAATATGTGGGGATCTGTAGACTGAAACCATAAGGATTATTATATTTACAAAAGCTGATAAATGAGTGAGAGGGAAAGATGGGAGGCAGGAGAAGTTTCCCCTAAATTCATTCACATTGGTAATACAATTGCAAATTTAATAGGAGGCAGCAGTCAACAGTCATTAAAAGGCTGGAGCAACACACACAGCAGTGTATTTGCATAGCTACAAGCCACAAAACCACCAAAAAGCTAAGTTTATGTACATAGTTCTTTTAACAATTGTCCTGTGAGATTAAAGGACTTCAGCAGTACAACTTCAATGAGAAATGCCTTAATGTACATATTGAACAAAGAAGGTAATAGCTGGTCAGCAGAAAAATCACAGTTGCTGTTTGAATTCTGTAGTTTCTATGTTCACAGTTAATATGTACCATGTAATTTCTGTTGTAGACAGTAACCTGGTGAATTGTTCAGAAGCAGAACAAACGAAAAACAGCGAAAAGTCAGTACACTACTGCAAACATTCCAAATGTAAATACTGAAACCAGCCTGTGAGTGTTTCAAAGTGTGATTATCATCTCTGCAATTTAGAAAAAAGTAGATCACAGCTTTAGTAGAAAAGTACTCACGTTTATAAAGATATAGAAAAAAGAGCAAATACAATGACACTCTGAAACAGGTGCAGCTATGATTTTGTGCCATGTACCTACACCATACTTTGCTTGTTTTCTTTTACTTTTTTTACCCACAGTATGAGGTGGAAAGTCTGGCAAAATATGAAGTGGGAGTCACTATTTCTGTTACACTGCTGGATCACTTCTAAATAAAACAGAAATAGTAGTAATATTAGTAAATAATAGTAATATTTTAGCAGCACATATTTGGCTTTTACATTTTTCATTTTTTTAGGAGATGATGCAAGCTATTTACCCAGCTCCCAGTTAATGAATGTTCCTTGTTTGAATCAGTTTGGATATTATGATATACTTACTGGGTTTTATCCCTGATCTTTCATGCAATGTCCTGCATTAATATGTGACCACCTTTAATCATTTTTAGTAGGAAAATAAGGTGACATCAAAGATAATCTCATGAAAGTCTTATTAAACTGTACTTTGTTGTGCATGCTCATGTTTACTTCTTATCCAATAGCCCTATGTTATGGGCATTTCAAATACCCTAATATAGACAGAATAAGGTCTGCCAGGATAAGTATAATAACAAACATGTTTTCTTATTTATTTTGTTGTAATATATCACTTAACGTATATGTCGACAGAAATACTGATAAATGAAAATCCTGAACATTATTATTATTAGACATTATTTATATAGCACCAACATATTATGTAGCGCTGTACTTTAAATAGGGGTTGCAAAAACCAGCCAGATGCAAACAATGACTCAGGAGGTGGAGAGGACCTGCTCAGAAAAGCTTACACTCTAGGAGGAGAAGGAGAATTAAAATAGAAAATATTAATCAGCCTTTCTATGTAAATTTTTGAACTTGTACTGTACAGTACAACTCACATGTACTCCCCGTCCATTAAGCAAAAACAAATACAGACATGGAGCATGCAGACAGGTATAGGGAGCAGAATGATGACTATGTAATCAGTCTGCAGCTCCTTCATTGTCCAATCAAAAGCTGGTTGCAAAGAGTGAAATCTGTGATATTGTTTTATTTTTAGAAAAAAATATCAAGTCATACAACCTGGCAATGTTTTCTGGCAATGCTGTGCAAATCTCAAGATTGGCTATAAAAAATTACATCCCCTTTGGTGTGTATTACAACTCTCATATACAGAAAGTTTGTAGTTTATGTGATACCCAGTGTTGGCTAACCAGAGTTAATAAAAAAGCAAGCATTTGAGATATGATCAGATCCCTTCAGGTTTTATAGCAAAACCTGAAAGCTTTCGTTTTTATTAACTGAAGTTAGCCACACAAAAAAAAACTTTCTGCATGAAGCATTATCCACCACAATACAAGACTGTACTACAATTCCCATATTCCAATATTTCCTATAATTCCCGTAACAAGTATTTCAAACCTTGCACTATTAAAGAAATGTAATAATAGAAAAAAAATGTTGCACTATTCAGAGACTACACACTGAGACATTTATAACCGAATACATAACTTCTTATGTGGAAAATAGGTATTGAGCTGTGATGTCACTTTTTAATCAAAGTACATTGTTCTCCTTTTCTCTCTAATGGCTAATTAGAAATGTAAGATTGTTTGCTACATATCAATTACTGTCTTTCTGAACTCGTTATAAGCTAATATTCAAGGTACTTAAATATGAGTGCTTATTTTCAAACTATTGGTAGTAGAATGCAGTATGCTTTGATTTACTAATATGTTTACAGAGAATGATTAGGACTAGTAGTAAGAGCCCACCGAACCATCTCTAAGTTAAGAATATTTTTCCTCATTTGTTGAAATATATGTATGGAGATGTGATGGTATTGCCCGTTTTACCAAAGTAAATTGTCTGTACCAGCTAATAACTATTCATAGTTATTACAACTATTCATTTCCTATTTTCTATAAAATAAATAAAATAATTTTTTTCACAGGACAGTTTCACTTTGAATAAACTTTTCTAGTGTATAATGCCTCCATCCCCTTAAAACTATTTACAAATGTCAATCTAGTGTGTGTAAATAGCTTTAATCTAGGTTGCCTGGTAAAATACCTATATTCACAATCCTGAGATCCTAACGTTATAGTTCTGCCCAGCATTATGCAACCTTGCAAAGAAAATTTAAAAGCCTGATCTTTTTTGCTGATGTGCACATGTATCACATCAGTACTCATGGCAGATGTCCGCCATCCAGCATAGTACAGCTCATAAATTGGAATAAACAGGGTAGTGGTGCTTATGTGCAGTAGAAAGAAGATCTGCCCACAGCAATTCCCTCTTTCCTGTCTCAGAAAGTTAGGAGAATGATTACCCTTTAGCAATTATAGTATATTAACTATTTACTAACACCCTCACTTTTACTGCAACCAATGGTGTGGTGTAAATCTTTACCAGAAGTTCCATATAAGAGAAAAAAAGCAATTCTGGTGCAAGCACTAACTTCCCTCATTTCCAGGACCTAATTTGGAGAAAATTACATAAGCAGGAAAAAAAAACTATACATAAAATGCAGCGCTGTACATTGAACAAGGGTTGCAAATGAAAAACAGATACAAACAAAGACACAGGAGGAGAGAGAAGAGCTTACAATCTTTTTCCCTTCTTTCCAGGTTTTTTCTACTATATTTGTGTACCAGCCTTTGCTATGTATCACTTCCAGTTTCTCCCTCCGCCTCTACCTGTGCCATTGTTTTCTGAGTTATCAGTAAAACTGTCATAAAGCCAGACTGCCATGACTGCTTTAACTAAATGCTGTAAAACCAGATTATCTGAACTTCCAGCTCTTTGATAATAGGAATTTTACTGATATGAATTCAAGTGAAAGAGTCAGTGTTACATAGTTGAGTGCAGAAATAAGATATTGAACTCTACTGTATTATAATATAATCTATATTATTTAGATTACAAGGGAGAAATGATATTTCTACACTCCACCTAATGCTTTTCTGAAATAGATTGTGACTGTCAAAATTATATGCATGTTGTGGAATATTTTAAACAAGAACTGGGTGAGTTTGTTTGCTTGGTTCTCTGTTTTTATTTTAGATTTAATTATACATCCATCAATCTATTCACTCGCACATATATATTTTTGTTCCATATATTACCCTCTATTCATTGGTTTGTATATTATACTAACAAACACATCATGTAATATTTACTATGTAGATTAGTAGCAAAATCATATTTGAACTTGCCAAGCATTTCCTGTTGGATGAATTCATGGCTATTTAAAAATGGGTTGTTTTGCATAGTACATTCTGTTTAATGTAGCATTTGCAAACAAAGTAGGAAGGAATATTGATTTGGGGAAAAGACTTCCTACTGCAGTACAGTCAAACAAAGAGAAAATGCTTAGCAATTTCCTTATATAGCATATAATGTCAAAGCTAGATCAACTTTATGTAAGGTAATAGTATTTTATATATTAAGCTTCTGTTGAAGTCTTGCTTTTTTATATTTCAATGTTTTTTTGTATTTGAACAAGGGGGGAGTTAAATAGAAGACTCACTTTATAAGCTATTGTTGGTGAGAAGTTGTCCATCTATGAGGACCTAAAAGTCAACCAGGGTTCCCAGATGCGGTCGAACTTATCTAGGGTGTTGTTAAAAGTGTGTGTTACCTATGGTTCTCCATAATCCAATCGAAGTCTTGCTTTTTTAATTTGGTATGCAGTCAGGCTGCATAGCAAGTTAAGAATGTGGATTTATTTTTTTATTATATACTCTAATGTAAATTGTAAAATCTGCTCTGTGTCAGCAGCACACTGAAAAGCCTGACATCTGTTCTCACTTAAGGTTTCTAGTGGTCTGACACTCTCCCTAAAAATACATCAAATAATAACAAAATTAGCATCATCTTCTTAATCAGTGTTGTTTATCGAAGCACAGGGTAGGAATAGGGCTGCTGTAAGAGTCGTGGTCCAGCTATCCAGCATGCTTCTTGCACAGGGCAGCTTCTTTTAGTTGGCAGCAAAAAACACATAACCAAAATAGGTTAAACTTGTCACATTTTGACAGTAAAACAAGAATAGAAGACTTCATTTGGGCCTAATAAACAATATTCAGAACCTTTCTTCTACCAGTCACACACAGCTAAGAAGACAAGCCTACTTAATATTAAAACCTACTGTTTAAATCTGTCCTATAATATCCACACCAGCATCTTTTACTTTAAAGTGTTTGTCAAGTTTTGGGAGAAGTGAAAGTGGGAACTTCTGTATGCTTTTTACTGCTATGGGCTCTGTTAAGAGGGATTTATCATCATTGTCTGTCCCGATGTTAAGAATTTCACTATGCAGGAAGTTGGGGTAAACTAAGTGAATTTTTTAAGCAGATATTTATCTTAAATTTGTATTTAGCTATTCAATAACTATCAAGTTATTGATTAATTGCATTTTGATTGTACATTCTGATTAATGAATTGCATATTTTGTATTCCCTTTACAGGTGCTGTATAATATTTTCATATCTTTCACACAAATGCACACCTATGAAAGCATTGAAGCTGTAGACATTCTTGCAGGCATTGGACGGTTCTTTATGGTTGGAATTGGTGGTGTGGTTATTGGGATTATATTTGGATTCTTCTCTGCTCTTATCACACGATTCACCAAAAACATAACTTCAATTGAACCCCTTCTTGTTTTCATGTTCAGCTACCTGTCATACTTGTCTGCAGAAGCCTTTTACCTTTCTGGAATATTGGCGTGAGTACCACTAAGAAATGTTATTATGTTGGTAATATGCTCAGTTGCCTTTTATATGTTCCCCAAGAAAAACTGCTTATCAAGTCATCAAAAATGTTTAATGATGCAGAAGGAGTTTTGAGGAAAGGGTTTTTATATTAAGGGAATGTTTAGTTTCAAATGCTTTTTGTTAACATGCGTTCACATTTGTCCATAAAAAGGATACTTAGTAACTGCTACAGTTTCCTATTATTAAACTGAAGTTGCATCAATTTACCCAATAAATGAAACAACCCATAGCAACAAACATAACTATGTTGTGAGGGGTTAGCTTCAAATGCTCAACGACATATGGTTTTGTTATAGCACAAACCTACAAGCAGTCCCTCTGTCTCTGGCGGACTCTGAAAGCTTAAGGTCCAGGTAACCCAAACTATGTTTTCTTGGATAGAGTTTCTCTATCCAAGAATACAGGGCACTACAGGTGATGAATTGGGACAGAGATCGTAGTGGAACTGCAGACGTAATAGACGTCACAATAGAGCTGAACTACAGATTACCTCTGCAGATCCACTACAATCTCTGGGCACTACAGGTGATGAATGGGGACTTGTCCTCATTCATCACCTGTAGTGCTCTTTATTCTTGGATAGAGAAACTCTATCCAAGAAAACATAGTGGAAGCACAGCGTGGCAACAGCAATTGCTGTTGCAGAACTGTACTATGTATTCTTGGATAGAGTTTCTCTATCCAAGAATACAGGGCTCTACAGGTGATGAATGAGGACAAGTCCCCATTCATCACCTGTAGTGCCCGGAGATTGTAGTGGAACTGCAGAGGTCTGCAGTTCAGTTTCCCACGTGACGTCACAATGGAACTAAACTGCAGTTCCACTACAATCTCCTCTATAGTGCCCGGAGATCCCACAATTACAGGAGGATTCACATGGCTGCACAGCCGCAGGAATCATAATGTCATTGTAGGAAAACCTGTAAAAAAAAAAAAAAGTTAGTAAAAAAAACACAAACTCTCAATAAATTACTTTAAAATAATTTTTTTTTTTCTAAACACATTTTTTCTCTAAAAATTTTACCGTCCAATTCCCACGTTTTTCGGGTCGGGTCTAACCGAATTCGAACAGCCATATTCGGGCGAATATAAGGACAACCCGAATTCAAACACCAACACTACTCCTTACTACACTACAATATGTATATAAACAAAGCTGAAAAATTTCTGGTAGTTATTCTATACTTTAGCCATGCAATAGGGCCTTACCATATAACTCTTTAGCCATGTGGTATATGCAGGCAGTGTAGTTGCATCATCAACAGCATTTATGTCATTAAAATCAGAACCTTTTCGAATTCTAGGAGGGGGTCTTTGGTGCTTGCTAGCCTAAAAAAGTTTTGAGTATGGTCCACTCCTGCCCCCAGCCACAACCCCGTCAAGCCTCAAGTAATGACAAGAAACACCAAAAAGAAGAAGCACCATACCACCAAACGGGACCTACATTTTGTTACCATTCCACTATTCCACAGATCACCAAAGACCCTCTAAGATGCCAAGCTGCTATGACAAATTTTGCATTAGTCTACCTTTTATATGTGACCCTCTCATTGCTTCATAACTAGAGAGGACGGGTGGAACGATGCGCACGAGACCATGTATCCTAGGTGGGAAGCAGCCTGATTTGTTTAAAGCTTATCATACAAAGCTTCAAGTTACAAACCATATTTCATTTCAGTAAATGCAAAACCTCTAATTCAAGGCAAAATCAAGTTCAAACTTATCCCTAGTCTTGATTCTGCAACCCACCCAATTTCTCTGTTGCCTCCCCGGTAAACTCCACAGGTAACACTTACACTTATGTGCAAGCAGAGCATTACCAGGTAAATGTTTACTTTATTTGACATTTTATTGCTGATTACAAAAAACTGCCTGCAACTTTTTTTATTTTATGATGTTGATTTGTTATTAGCCTAAGTACCAAAAATCATACTACTTGCTATGTATATTTTTTGTATGATAGATTATTATATTACATAGACTAAGCATGTACACATTTTAGTCTTTACTTTTTTCTGCTGATCCCAATGCATCTTTGATTTTTTATTTGGTCATTGAATTCTTCGATGGTAACATCTTACAAATTTGTTATTAACAATGTAACCCGACAGGAAAATGTAAACATCACTTCATTAAAATAGCCACCAAGTCAGCTTTGTTGTACAAATACATAATTATAAATACATTTAGAAATCAAAATGCAGGTATTTGGACACATCCTTTACATTTTCCATATGGATATGGAGTAATTCATTATCTTTGTGTGTTTACCAGTATGACAGCTTGTGCAATGACCATGAAGAAATATGTGCAAGAAAACATCTCCAAGAATTCAAGCACAACTATAAAATATTTTATGAAGATGCTGAGCAGCGTGAGCGAAACTCTTATATTTATCTTCATGGGTGTCTCCACAGTTGGAAAAAACCATGAATGGAACTGGGCTTTTGTCAGCTTTACTTTACTCTTTTGCCTACTATGGCGAGCACTAAGTAAGATGTTTATAAGTTACCAGTAATATACCATTTATTACACTGGTCCAGCATCAGAATAGCAGCCCCATGTGTTCTAGTGTGGGATTTATAATACAATAAGTAGATTGATGTGTATCATTAATACTTTTTGGCTAGGGAGAAAATCAACTTTGTACCATCTTCTTCTGTGTTTTAGTCACTGACCACCCTTCTTTGGATTACTCCTTTATTACATTGTCATTTTGTATCAATCATTCAGAAGGTCAGACTCCTCCTAAGCATGACCACTCTGAACCAAAGCCCAGGAGATACAGAACTTGGCAGGAAACAATGAATACTCTGAAGGGTTGTCCTAAATATTTATGATAATCTTTGCTTACATCACTAAGCTCCTTGACAATTAGTGGGGCTGAAAAATATTCATAACTTAAAAGGTAAACTCTATGAAATAGATTGCTGAAGCATGAAAAAGTACTGAACAACAACCTCAGTTTAGGCACACAAAGAAGAAGAAGAAGAACTACTCCTTGTAGATCGCATAACATATTAAAGACACTTACTACATATAGCAAGGTCCCTACATATGTGTATTTTATTATTAATTTATTGTTTATGATGATGTTCATGATGATTATTAATATTAGCAGTGGAACATTCTAGCAGTAGTTGAATCTAATCACTTTTACCATTTTTTCATAAAATGCAGGTGTTTTTCTTCTTTTTCCAATATTAAATCGTTTCCGGACGTACCCATTTACTTTAAAAGACCAACTGATCATTGCATACAGTGGTATACGGGGAGCCAGTAGCTTCTCACTTGTATTCCTGTTGCCTATTCTTTTATTTCCAAGGAAGAAAATGTTCATTACTTCAACAATTGTAGTTATATACTTTACAGTATTCATTCAGGTAAGAAATACAGTTTTTTCAATGTGCAAATATGCAAAACATAATTGATGACGTTTGGTTAGTAAATGTTCATTTAAATTTAGGGACTGACCATAGGACCCCTGGTTAGATTATTGAATGTGAAAAGGATATCGAAAGAGCAAACAATCAACCAAGAAATTCATACTCGGGTAACTGAACTGTATTTTTACAACCTGTTACATTTTTAAATTCAAGTACATCTTTAAATAGAGTTATTAGGTTAGTTAAATGTAATTTTCTGTTAAATAATACACTGTACAGATTTTTGGTCTTAAACTAGTGCAGGAACAGGAAGTGGACAAATTACAAATAAACACACTAGCTACTGAATCACTTTTTTTTATAAGAAACCTGCTGAATTCTGTTTTAGAACCCCAGGACTCAAGTACCTTGCATACTATACTATGGTATATGCCAACACCTTTCTCTCTTTTGTACTGTCTGTATCATTCTTAGTCTCATCCCTGTTCCTAACTGTGCTCTGTCCCTGTCTGACTTTCCAGCAGTCAGTTATTTCTTTAGTTAAAGATTTGTTCTTTCAGTACTACAGTTTAGATTGTAGTTTTTTTTTTGCAAACAAGGTTTTAATTTTTAGGTGATCCAGAGGGACATGAAAGTTACCTGGAGCCCAAACCATATCCATCCTCAGGGACATTACTCAGACCAGTCATTCTTAGGTCTTATTCTTTGGTTAGATGATCATGCTGCCTGTTGATAATGGGAATTTCCACTACATTACTTGGTTCTGATTTATCTTTATCTGTTATCTTTGTCATGTAATAGGCTAGCACATGGTACTAACCTGGCAATAGGTAGCTTTTATTTCTCATTCCAAAGCTTCTGACTTGACCATTTTCATTTTATCATTTCTACCTGTACCACTTAAGATTACTCACTTCTACAAAAACAATCGCACCTAACTCATTTCAATACAACATACGGCTTAGTACCACAATAGGTGAATTCCAATATTGTAACATTGATATGCTAGAAGGAAACAAAGCCTGTAAAAAGCAAAGCACCTTGAATATTATGTTACTAATTGTATTTTCCGAACAATATTCATCAACAACGTATAACTTTTGTCCAAACAGTTAATGGATCACCTGAAGACAGGAATAGCAGATATATGTGGCCACTGGGGACATTATCAGATGAGAGAAAAGTGGGTAATAAACACATAAAATGATTAAAACAACTGATTTTGATGTTTATGTATTGAATTAGCAGCACAGACTGCTGCCACAAAAAACAGATCAATCACCGATATCAGTAGTTCGTGTCATGAAGACATACAGTAGATGTAACTTTATTAGAAGTATGAAAAAACAGTGACTGGACATCGGGTTCTTGCTAGTATTTAGTGGAAGCTATGGATCTAAGAGAGCTTAGAGTACTTTGCTATCCCAGAGTGCTATGGTATTTATTTCTTTAACTACCTGTCACCTGGCTGAGGCTTGGCTCTGCCCTTACTTGTTACCTGGGACTCAACTTTGGACAGTCTTAATGGTGGATGACCTAACTGGCCAAAAAGGAGCTGAGCCTGAACTAGCTATAAACCAAAGAAATAGCAAAGTTTGCAAAGAGTACTTGGGATTGGAACATTCTAGAAAAACTAACATGACATATTAGTAAAAAAGTATCTGACTTCAAATATACTTTAATATTGTGTTGCTATAACATATCAATGTTACAAAACGGTTTGAAATAAATTTCGTATTCATTAAAAATGTATAATTTCTCAAGTCATTATATTTATAAAATATGGTGTTTGTTTTGATCCAGATTTAAGAAACTTGATAATAAATTTCTCCGGAAAGCTCTTATCCGTGAACATCAGCCTAAGTCAAGTATTGTCTCTTTGCATAAAAAGCTTGAGATTAAACAAGCCATTGAAATGACTAGGATTGGAATGAGCAGAGATTCTTCAACATCGTCACTACAGTAAGTGTTTTTTATTGTGTACAGTAGGATTCCACATACACAGAACTAATCCTGATAATGCTGGTGCTCTGTTCTGTGTATGTATTATTACTATTATATTGACAGCAAAAGCTTCAACCTAGCTAAGTATGAATCAGATCTTCTGAATGGAGTCTGCACAATAAAGTACAAGACCGTTATGTATAACCTAACAATAACAAAACCGTGCTACAGGTACAATGGTATTTTAAATATTCAAAGGGGATATATATAATTTTACAAACAAATTAAAATATATATGTGCAAAACATTGCCAAATATATTTATATATATATATATACTAATCATCGAGTGTAATATTAATTATACAAATGTTGTTTATGTGACTGTGCTTCATAGTTCTTCTCCATACATGTCTATACGAGTCATTGGGAGAGGTCTGACATATACAGTTTTCTAAATAGCTTCCAGTTGCTCCTCATTCAGAAGAATTATCTCTGTCCTTCTGTTCCTTTTGTGTTCATTTTGACTACCGAACATAGTATACTTCACTAAACCTTTCATCCAACCTCTATAATATTGTACTTTATACTATATTAATTTAAAAATTAGTTAACCAATAGAAAAGTATTGACGAACAATAAATCACATTTCCACATTTCTCATGCAATAATTCTCCAAAATCTTCATAAAGGGAAGGAGTGTATCCTTTGTCTTTATACTTTGTGATAAAAAGTGCCTTTCTTTTTATCATAGAAAGTTGGGAGGTATGCCTGTAAATGGCATCCTAATGTTGTTGGCCTTCCCATAGTCACTGCATCCTGCAGTGCAGAAGGTCTGCTGGTGTTCCCTAGGGCAAATCTCTGACCTCCTAATAGGAGGGACAAGCTTTCAAAACCTTGGGTAAACTTTACACACATAAATAAATTTACAAGGGCCAAGTGTTGTTACTGTGGCCAAAGCAAAAATAATTGATTTTTGTTTGATCATTTGCAGAAAAAGAAAAGTTTCAAACATATTTTCCACTGACCAAGTAAACCACATGAAAGATATATTAACAAACGGCCTCTATCAAGTGCGGAAAAGGGTAAGTTGTATTAGATTCTATAAAAAGTTATTTTGGAAAAGTTTGGAAAAGTCTTTTTTGGAGCAAGTATAGGTTATATTAAATGTAAATGCATAACTATACATATTCATTAAGCTGTGAACATAGTAGTGTATTCTGTAGATTCATCACTGCTGTACATACAGTAAGCACTGTACTTAACTATTTTTAATTATCCTTTCAATAGCCTCTAACACTGCCGTAACAACTTCCACACTGCAAGAGTCGATGAAATCATGCATATATCAGCTATTTCCATCTCTTGCTATTTTTAAACTAGAGCACTGAAAAAAGATTTGCAGTTATTTCATTTTTTAAAGCTAAACCTAATTTCACTGAGTGGGATGACCTCTCATCATAATATGCAATTATGCACTATATTCTTTATGGCACACTTACCTACTAAAGTGCTTTTCTTCAATGTGGACACTGGATCCAGTGATCCAGCCCCCAGTTACCACTGCCTCACATGCCACCACCAATCCCCCCCACCACATTTTCTGCCACTACCTTGTCATTTCCAACATCCCAAAGAAACGAAAACAGGATTTAAATATCATGGGAACCTTAATTCTTTATATACAGAAAAAGAACTGGTCCATTTTCATCTAGACGAGTAGGGAGGGAATGGGGTTGAAACTAATCAAAGTCTTACTGAGATACAAAATGGCAAGCAGCAGAGTAGTTGTGTGGATATATGCTTCCTTACTTGACAAGCAGGTCAAATGAAGATCTAAATCTATGACCCTCTAAGGTCTCACAGTAAGTTTCCATTTCTATCCAAGCATAGATTACCTACATAGAATTTCCAGATTAATTGACATGAATTCAAGTATTGGCATACATTCAAATGAGTAACAAGAAATGTGTGTCCTAGTTTTATATTTTTTCTTCCCTAGGTCAGTAAAGCTACGTACACACTTCCAATTATTATCGTTGGAAAACGAACGACGAACGATCCTGCACGATATGTACGAACGATCGTATAGCACCGATCCTGCACATAGCGATAACGACACGATCGTTCGTAGATATTGTACACATAATAGATACGATCGTTTGAGCGATAGAGGAACTATGTGCACGACAGGAAAGTGAACGAACGTTCGTTCACTACGCATGCTCAGACCATGGACGATCAACAAACGACCGTACACACGAACGATGTTCAACGATCGTCGTCCAATCCGATCCGCCGGTCCGGTCGTTCGTTTCCAACGAGTTTCCTCGTTCGTCGGCGTCGTTGGTTACTTTTTTACGAACGATTTTTTGCCCAATCAATCGTTCGTCGTTCGTTTTGAACGATAAAAATTGGAAGTGTGTACGCACCTTTAGTTTGTGCTGCTCCCCTGGACAATAACATCCTTTTATGCTGACACACACACGCAGACCATGGAAGTTGTGATGATGACTCTGAGTCAGCTCAACCATGCACCATTAATCTGAGGTCATTTTGCAGTTTGATAGCTCCTAGGGATTTTCCTGCATGTTATCTTTATCTCTATGTAAAATGTAGCATATGGTGTTTGTACCTGTATTGGGGTGACCCCAGGGTCAGATTTCTCACTAGCCTACCTAGGCCATGCACCATGCACCAAGGCCACTAGGGATGGCATTGCACCGGTCAAAATGAAATGTCTAAATAACCCGAGCAGAGCACAGCATCATCACAATAGTGTTCAGGCTACAGTTAGCATATTGGCCAGTAGGTGTCACCAGAGAATGCCCAGGTGGCTTCGACCCAATGTGCAGAGATAATGCTGTGGTCAGGAGAAAGTTTGGAGGGGGGCATGCCATCTACTCCTGGTGTTAAGCAGTTCTGCTGAGGACGCCCCTGTGCCCACAGCCTTTTGACATCCCCATCACTTCTATAGATGATGTTGTAGATTTGTAGTAGTTTACACATAGAAAAAATAAAATGATTCTGCAGTCTTTATTAGTAATATACATCATTCAAATGGCACCCCAGGGCACTAAGACAGCAAGTCTGCAATTCCAAAACCCATTTTCTTTTTTCAGTATGTATGGGTTACAATAACCTATTCTGAGCAAATGACTGCCAAAGCTTCACTGCTTGGTAGGGGGCTGGATATGAGAGGGCAGCCATGATGATAGTAGGCAGGAACTGCATAAATGCTGGAGGAAATGCTGTCCTGGCCTTGACATCCTAGGTTATGGCTTTCATGACCTTGTGGGGAGAAGCTATCCAGTAGGCATACAATCTAAACATTTTAATCCTTTTAAATAAGTGATTTTATTGCTGTCCATCTCCATAATATTTTCCTTTCTTGTTGTCCTTCCAAGGGACAGAAAGTAAGTACCGTATTTTTCCCCGTATAAGACGCTCCGGAATATAAGACGCACCCAATTTTAAAGTAGGAAAATCTAGAAAAAAAGATTCTGAAAGATTATTTCCCTTCTGATCACTCATGTGCCATTCATACCGGTATTCCCCTTCTGATCACTCATGTGCCATTCAAATTCCCTTTCTGATCACTCTGTACCTTTCAAATTCCCTTTCTGATCACTCTGTGTTATTCAAACTCCCCTTCTGTTCACTCTGTCATTCAAATTCCCCTTCTGATCACTCTGTGCTTTTTTTCTATTGTACGGCAGTTAGGACAGGGAACAGCAGGTGGCGCTGTGCCGGCTTCTTTCGCTTTGCTTTACAGACAGGAGAAAACACGATGCTGGCAGAGGAGAGACACGCTGCAGCCAGAGACACACGCAGGATCGGGTATCGGGTGAGTATAATATTTTAAATATTTTTTTTAACACATTTGTCGTATAGGACGCACTAA
The DNA here is from genome assembly GCF_032062135.1 of Pyxicephalus adspersus. NCBI lineage: Eukaryota > Metazoa > Chordata > Amphibia > Anura > Pyxicephalidae > Pyxicephalus > Pyxicephalus adspersus. The sequence goes on along the minus strand of NC_092858.1, from coordinate 70,458,005 downwards.
CTTTTCCCCCCAAGTTTTGTGGAAGAAAAAGTGCGTCTTATACGGCAAAAAATACGGTAAGTTGGAGAGATTCTGCTTATGCTAAATTATTATTACAAAGTAGATATAAAGTGCCAACATATTACACAGTGCTGTACAAAGTCCATAGTCATATTACTAAATGACCCTCAAAGGGGCTTACAATCTACTTCAGTCATTTGTCAGTAATAAAGTCTAGGTACAATTTTAGAAAAAAGCCAATTAACCTATGTATTTATATGCATTCTTATGCACTTTTACAAGCTTTTTAAAGCTTGCCTTTTAAGTAAATGAGTACAGAGATATATAAAACCCTTTACGCCTTCCCTGAAAGGGTTAAAAAATATGTATAAAAATTAGGACCAGATTTAAATTAGGTAATTTATTAGATGTGTGTTTTGTGTAGCTGTTATTTTTTTTTACAGGTTATCCCACAATGAAAGGATGATTCCCAGGGCTGCATTCTTGTCATGAAAACAGCAGTGGGACTCCTGACAGTGTGGGATCCCCAGGCACTAGAGGGCAAATTAGGACATGTCTTCCCATTCTCCTTTAGTGCTCCGTGATTGTCTGCGGAAAGGGAAACCCTGATAGAAGCTCAAGCGTCATCAGGATCTCTCCTTCATCAGCCAATCACAAATCAGAGTTCTACTCTGCTCATAGCTTTGCTTTCTTGGGAGCATGTAAGAAAGCGGAGCTTCAGCATAGCAGAGCTCTGCTGATTGCTCTGTTCCGTGATTGCCATTAAGCACTAGGGGGGAATGGGAACAAATCTCCCCATTCAAGTCTAGTGCTGAATGGCTGAAAAAAGGGAAACTCTGATGACGGCTCAAGCATCATCAGGGTTTCCCTTTCCGCAGCCAATCACAGAGCACTAGAGGTAAATGGGGAGACTTGTCCTAATTTGCCCTCTAGTGCCTAGGGAACATTATTTGTAATGCTCAAAAATGTGCCTCAAGAAAATGTCCTGGTGTAGATTAGACCATTGGAATGCATGGGAATTTCAAACATGGGCATTTAAAGCCTCAGGGTAAACGATGGGGAAAGCGTCTGTGTAGACTAAGCCTAAAACACTCCTAAACCAGCCAAATATTCTTTATTTATCAAAAAAAGAGGTCCTGTAGATTTACCCTACGGTAGTTTATGTTAATGTCTTTCAATATTTTTGAACATGCCTCAATGTTCTATACATTAACATACAATATGCCAAATGTTTTAATGTTTAGTGATAACTGCTAGGGATGAGTGAGAATGACTTTGACATTCTCGCAAAAATTTCCTCGAACTTCCGATGGGTCAGCAAAATTTCGGTCAACCAATTTTGCGGACCCATCGGAAGATTGAGGAAATCATTACAGGAGGAGTACCGTGGCTGCAATGCAGCCATGTGAATCCTCCTGTGCATGATCCCTGGGCACTAGAAGGTAAATGAGGCAAGCCCTCATTTAAGCTCTTGTGCCTGGGGATCGCACACAGAGGGATTCTCATGGCTGCATTCATTCATGATGAGCACAGCCACGAGACTCTGTGTTCTTGGATAGAGAATCTCTGTCCAAGAACACATACTACATGGCTTCAAGAACAATCAGTCAGCTCTGCTCCCCTGATTGCTCTTGCAGGTCCCAAAAAATTCAATCTTGACGGCTGAATTTACACAGGCCATTCTTGCTCACATGTTCAATAAGCGAGAACGGCCCATTTCGCCGCGAGATTGAATTTTAAAATTTTGCTTGCTCATCCATAATAACTGCCAATATTGGCCCTAGAATTGGTACTATTACTTTTTTTTTTACTTTATTGCTATCAAACAGGGATGACTAGACTCCTATGTAATAGCAATGTGCAGAAGACAAGTCTTCTAGATAGATAAGCTGCTTCTCCACCCCCAATGACTGAGATTTGACAGCCCTGAACCCATAGATGCTCAAAGCTGAGCTGCTTTATAGACTATAAATTTCTCTACATGTTGGTACTGTCACAGCTCTAAAACAAAAAATGGTGTTGGTGGCATAAAAGGTTTAAATGTTTACCAGAATTGAAACTGCCTTGAGTGTATGCATGAAATAAGGATCCTGGGTAAAGCACAAATGTTGTTTTATAAACTATCCTGCATTCAGTCCTGGTCTTCTCTTTTAGACATCTTCATATGTAAAGTATAATTTACCAAAAGAAGACAATGAAAGACAAAACAGAGAAATTCTTATTCGTCGCTACTCAAGTATGAGGAAAGGAAACAGTCTGCCGTGGGGAAGACAGGTAATAGACGAATCATTTGTTCATATATAATTTGATCCAGAGGGGTAATCGGTGGTATTTTTACAGTCAGAACCCTGGCTGAGAATGGTTACCCTTGAACTGTAATGACAAAATAAACACTGTACTAAAATTGGTACACCTAAATATGGAAGTAGGTGTCTGTTTTTCATTCCTTCTCCTAACTATTTTAATATATCAAAAATAAAAGTCTGCAACAGGATAACCTTGTTAAGTTGCAAAATGCTAAGAAATGTTACTTTACAGTCTTTTACCAATATTTATTGTTCTTTTTATTTCTTTTTAGCAAACAAATACCGGAAATGTGCGTTATTTATCGCTGCCCCATGACTACCATACAACAGGAAAAGATTATAACCTGCAATTTTTGCAAGGTAATATTACAAATATTATTACAAATAATACATTTGTTTTTCTTCTTTTTACTTTTGGTAAACTCACATTAAACACATATATATTAGATCACATCTTTACTGTAATATTCTTACATTGTATATATTTATTGTGTGTGTTTCTTTGGGCAGGTCAAGATAATGACCATGATTCTGTGTTTTTGGAGACATCAGGGACATTACCTAGGCATGGTACAAATTTACCATCATCACCTTCACAAAATCTAAAAGGAAATGAAGGAATAAAAGAAACCACAGCCACTGCTGGAACAGAAATTTGGCCAATAAAGAAGAATGAGTCACAGAAAAAGCTCACTGCAAGATCAATGCATCAGACATCTAAAACGAAGCCATATTTTGATATAGTGCTTGAGGAAGATGATGACTATGTGGATAGTAAAAATGAGATCTTGTAGATATAGAAAGAGTATGGAGAATTAAAATGACCATGATAAAAAAAATGGCGAATACTGACATTTGTGACATTGCACACAAAGTAGTATTGTGAAGATGGATTTCTTCCAAGAAGATAATATACATACAGAACATATGAGGAAAGAATAATGTTGGTACAAGGATATTTACATTGACATACCTTGCTAGGGGGATCCATTTATGAATGTTTTTACACATTTTTTTATTTAAGATTCACAAATTGTTCTAATTAAATTGAAAGAAATATTTGTTTTAATTTGTGAATTTTGTTTGAAACCATTTATAAATAGACCCCTAAATGTGTGTCAAAGATGTCAAGAAAAAGCTGACAGTAGTCTGCATTAGAAATTAAGTACCAGCCTTTGATTTGTTATCATTCCTGGCCCTTCTGAAGGAAGGAAACCATGTGTACTAGCAACACCCAACACTGAGGACAATGAAGGATGACCTAAACGTTTGCAACATCCAGACTTTCCAAAAAGGTCTCCATAGGTTGCCTTTGTCAATTGTTGGCACCACAAGCCCTGGGAAATGAAAGGTTTGGGACAACTACTCTTTTACATGGATATTATATTTATGTGTCTACCATTGTTGTAAATTTGTGATAATATTCCTTCTGCAGTGCTTCCAACTGTGCGTGGAAAAGCAAGTCATGTAATTCAGATTTACAAATTACAAATCCTCAAACAGCTGCTTGAAATTTTTTTTTATCCTATATCGCATCTCAAATCTTTTCATGCAAGCTTGCAGACACAAAATTAAGGGTAGACTAGGTTCAGGGCAATAGCGATTTTTTTTCACAAGTCAGTAATTTTAAGATATGTTTGACTGTTGCACATTAGTTGATTGTTGTCTGAGGCAAAAGGTCATGCTCATCTTGGATTAAAATCTAACATTGTTCATCAATCCACCCTGACAGATAGAGGAATGATTAAGCGGGTACAAGTTCTGTATGGAGCACAACAAGGTGCCACTCGCTCCTCCTCCCATTTCTATAGAACAGAACAGTGATGTATGTACAGCGTTTGTTCATCTTCTTGTCATTGGAAATGATCACAAAAGTATCAGAAATCTGACATCTGTATGGGGCCCTAGTTAGATATCCAATCAGAGCAGGGTTTACAGTAGGAGAAATCGACTAGGCAATATACAACAACCTGTTTAGACCTGGATTTTATAGCATCTAAGGTAAGTATTTTGTATCCTTGACACGTAAGGCAAACAAATGTTTGCAAGTGTATTTATTGCTGTTTAGGATTTTCTACAAATTTATATCTGGTCTTTCTTTTCCCTTTTTTACTCTCTTACACTGGTTTGTTACACTCTTCATCAAACCAACCTTTCATTCTTTGTGCATTTGATAATCAAAATATGATTAGAAGAATAAAAAAAATGAATAAAAGAAAAATAGATCACAAAAAATTGGAAATGGAGTATAAAGACAAACAAAAAATCCGAGAGATTGATATTTTTGTTTTTTACATCCATGTGCATCAAATGTGTTAAAATCAAATCTATATTTTAACCTTATCTTCATGAGTAATAAATTGGATGTATAAGGGTGAGCTGTGGGTGGAGGTCAGAAGTGAGCCATGGACAGGAGTACAGAGGTGTGCTTTGGACAGTAGTGCAGAGGTGAAGTGTGCATAGGGGTGTAAAGTAGATTTATGAACAGGGCTCACAATCCCCTGCATACTCTAAAACCAATTTGAAAGGAAAATCAATTAACCTACAAGTATGTTTCAAGGATAAAGTAGATTGCTAAGAATGCACAAAAATTTTTTTTTGCATTTTTACCAAATCCATGCAATGCCCTAGCTTCAATGAGAGAATGCAAGTAACCGAGCCATATGATGCCTGCAGGGTTACGGAAAGTCATCTGACCAAAGTGAATGCTCGGTTTGCACATTACTTAGTTTCACTGTGCTAAATGAGTAGTAAAGAATGTGAAATTAGGTGGCCTTGTGTTTACCATCAAAACCAAGCCATGTTTATTAAAACATAAATGGATAATTGAAGTGAACATAGTTTGACCGTATTTACTAAGCTTAGGGAACTTACACTTTGCACAGTGAACAACTTCTACTCCGTTAGTAAATAACTCCTGATGTCTTCCTAATACATTGAATTCAAAACTTGTGGTGGTCTTGGGTTTACATTACCACTACTGTGTAGAAATTAAAGCGTGTAGTCAAATGAGTAGGAAAGGCTTCTATTTGGTTAACAATCCTGCCAAGATAAACATATTTACAGAACTTTGATATGAAATGAATAAATGATGCGTCATACTCCTTTTATCTATCTAGAAAGTCATTCTGCATGAATTGAAACTCAAACAAGTTTTTCTTGATATGTTGCAACTTTTTAAGTATACCTCTATCCAATGTGTAGAAGCTTGAGAACAATACCACTTCCTACATTTGGATAGCTCCTCTACAATCCAAGATCACTTGAGAGCCATTTTCTTTTTTTTTCATGATGTTGGAGCAATATGCTTACTAATGACCCTTGACTTCTTTGTCTAGAGTATTATTTGATGTACAGGATCCCAGAGACACAATGGTGTCTAATTATAGCAGTGAAGCTTACATCACTAAACATTAAAAATCAATTAGTGCCACTGCAACCCACACACACAAAAAAATAATTTTATAAAATGGGCCTTTTCAAAGTACTAAATTATTGACCTGCAGTAACACCAACTTTGCTGCTGAAAAACAGCAAGCATGTTTCATGCTGATCCATATTTTGAGATTGGGCAAGGATGCTTTTGTTAGATCTGTGATTCTCCACTGTTTTATCTTTTATAGCAGATGATAAGTCAATACTTCAATAAGATTCTACTGCCATCTAGTGTTCAACTTGAAGAAGACTAGTGCATATATAACAGAATGCAGGTAAACTTAGGAGTTTCTTTTTATTTATTTTTTTAAGTAAGTAATTGCCACAAAAGTTTTCAGATATGTCATATTTTATGTCTAAAATGTTTATGTTTAAATAAAGAACTAAACCTAAAAAATGTGAGCAGGTAGGATGTTTATTGTAGAATGGATAGGCTATGTCTCTTCTGCAAGAAAAACAAACTTACCTACTTTTTTCACAACCTTTTGTGGAGTGTACACAGAGTTGTATATGTCAGCATCAAATGAATGCTCTACATTTGCTGAACTGGCACCCACAAACCTAAATTAAAAAAAGGAGTCTTTAACCTCCCTAGCGGTTCATTTCTTTCCGGTTTTATATGTCTAAAAGTGGTACATAGTTTTTCATGAAAATGCATTTTATAGTATAATATAATAGTATGAGTATAATAAAGTTTGAAACACAAAATCATTTAAAAACAATAAATTGAATAAATTAAAAAACCTATATATTTAAAAAAAAAAATAAAATTAAAAAAAAAATACATATTAAATTCATAGTATTATACATACTGTAAAATAAATGTTCAATGTACTGCTTTTACACATAAAAATCCAATGTATTCCATTCAATACAGTTATTTTGTATTGAATGTAATACAAATGGATTTTGAATTTCCCGCCCCGCCCGGCCGGGACGTACACACGCACCGACGTCACCGGGAACTCCCCCGGTGACTCATCAGATGCAGAAGCAGGAAGACGAAGGGAGAAGACGGAGATCGCGGTGCTGGACGGCGCGGGACACCAGCGGATCAGGTAAGCGCTCTATTTACTAACCTTCCCTAGGTGTTCCAACCCCGAGAGTGACTAGGGGTTACCACTTTTAGCAACTTTTTTCTACCCTGAGTCACTCTCAGGGTTACCGCTAGGGAGGTTAATATAAAAAAAACAATTTACGGCCAAACGAAATAAAAATTTCAAATACCCAACGCACAAAACACTTTTTTTTTTGTAAAGGTAAGCCTTGCAGCGAAAAAAAAAGTTGTTTTCTATAGATAATACTGCAGCAACAAGTGACAAAAAGTGCCCCTATAATGAGTACAAATGTAACAAAAATCAAAAAGAATGATTTCTCACTCCAAACAAACTGGTTTTAGCAAGGGTTTTTTTTATTTTAGGGGGTCCTTAGGACCTGAAAATTATTTTAAGGATTCCTCAGGGGTAAAACTTTTTTTTTTCCTTATAGACAAAGTTGGACACTTATAAACAGAGTTGGAGCTAATCTAAGCCATTTGTGATCTTGTTCCTCCAGCAGCCACTGTTTGCTTCCCTGAGGTTGGTCATGTTAAATTTCCCTCTGATTGTACTTTTAGTATAATATAGTCTTTTATAGTATAGTCCAGGCATGTCCAAGGTCCGGCACAGGGGCCAATTGCGGCCCGTGTTCAGATTTCCATCGGCCCGCAGCCTCTGTCATAAAATCAATAATATGCGGCCCACCAGCACTGTTGACAACAGTATAAAATACACACATACAAAAAAAGCTATTTTATATTTCATTAGAGTTGATAAACCACCTTGGAATTATCAGCCCGCTACTCGGCGAGCATATTCGGCAGGACGGGAGTCCCCATGTGTGCACAGGGAATCCCCTACGTCATTATAGTGGGCATGTGCTGTGCGGGACACACACTGACCATGCCCACACTAACACTGAGAATGTGCTGAATGGTTGGCCCCCACACATTTTCACTTCACCAAATCTGGCCCTCTTTGGAAAAAGTTTGGACACCCCTAACATAGTAGGTTGATCACCGCACTAACTATATTGCCTCTATCCAAGGCACTGTTTTCTGTATAGTATCTTTCCAATGTACTTTATCAGGCAACAATAACTGAAAGCACCTACATACCAGTCCTCCCTGTTACAAGTGCAGGATTTCTACCAGCTCTAAAGATATATATCCTCTCTTGACAATATAGAGATCTTGTGAATAAACCATCACTGGTGCAAATAAAATCCAGGGACATTCGCTGCCCCATCATTTCTATAAGTTTACATTTCTATTTTTTCATTTTTACTAAATCATTTGTTAGACATTGTGGAACCGGTGTTTGCATAACACAGTATTAGACCAATACATTGTCACACCATGTATAAACAGCAGGTGCTGCTGCAAACACATAAATAATGCTTCTTTACTGTCAGAGCCAGTGCACAGCCCTTGCCTGATGTAAAGAGCTAAAGGCCCCAAAGTTTTCCTAAAGTGGACATTTAAATTTTCCAGAGTGGTGGTCTTTTCTCATATTGTGCAAGTATTATTAATAATAAACTGTATTTATAAAGTGCCAACATATTATGCAGTGCTGTACATTAAATAGGGGTTGCATATGACAGACAGATACAATGACACAGGAGGAAGGGAGGACTCCGTCCAAAAGTGCATACTATCTAAAACCTAGTATGATCTCCTTCAGTGATGCCAGTTCATACTCCCACTTGTTGTTCAATCATCCACTTGAGCTAACATCTTTTGCCAGGACAGATTGATGAATGTTGTAGGTGGTCTGCTGTTTTACCCAACACTGGCACAACTGTACATCCTGGGCAACAATCATCAGATGTACATGCATAGCTTTACACTACATGAAGTACAAGTGCAGACAGTGTACACAAAACAAAGTTCAGCTAGCAACAAAAGATATAAAAAATATATAGCAACCAAAAACTCAACCTTCTGTGCATGTCTAGACCCCAAAATAAAAAGATACCTATAACAGTTTTGGCTAAAAAAAAAAAATACCTTGTCAGAAATTCAGTAACTTCATGTGAGCAGAGGAACGCACAAAGAATGTTACCTTTTGTCAATTACTAGCCCCAACAATCCACCATGTATGGAGAGAAATAAAGTAGGAGATGTTTGATGTCCAGGTTGTTTGACAACCATGGCTGTCCCCATAAATACAATGGAGAAGCACAAGGGGACAAGAAGAGTGGTATTTACAGAACTATCATGTGGAAATAAAGGGAAACACCTGTAAAATATGCTGAGGATGAAGTTAAATATGCTTTGCATTCAGCTTTAATGTAATGAAGTCCTGTTCATGTGACAAATTTTTCATTTGCTTGATAACATCAGCTGCATTTCTACGCCAGTGATGGGAGAAAGTACATGCTTCCAGAAGAAACCACATCTGAAAAAGACCTGTGTTTGTTGCTAAAAACAAACAAATCCTCACATTTTCTTTTCTACTGCAAATGAGAAATTTAAATGGAGCAAAAATTCCCTGATAGAATACTGCATTTTATCCTCTTACACACGGACAACGTTTACAGTCATACAGGCACTTAAGATGAATTCTGTTCACCTGCTTCAGTTTAATGTTAAATTAGTAATAGGCATTGGCTTTCTGTATAGACCATAGCATCCAATTATGTTTCAGATCACTGCTGCCAAAGAGTTACTTTCTCAATGGTTAGTAAGAGCATTTGCTTTACTTCCCCACTGCTATAGAAAGAAAAAGCCTAAAGAATAACTGTCTATAACAGTGGTCGCCAACCTTTTCGGTCCTGCGGACCACTAAAATTAGCGGCTCCTGACCGCGCATACGTGGTCCCCTGGTCTGGCCGGTGCTTCCCCCCCAGCGGAGTCCTTCTCCTGACGCCGCGGACCCCCTAAATTTTCTCACGAACCACCGGTTGGCGACCGTTGGTCTATAATAACCTCTCTAGTACATATTTGAACCACCCAGAAAAAAACAATCATAGCAAAATTTCATACTGAATATTACCTGCAATAAAATAAAGTAAGAGATGTTTGATGTCTAGGTTGTTTGACAAATGTGTGTTGGGCAGTTGAGACTGTGTGTTTACATATTTACCCACCTAGAAAAAACAATCATTGCAAAATTTCATACTGAATATTATCTGCAATGAAAAAAATCAAATGCAAGAAAAAGTATGAAGCAAGAAGAAGATGAAAGGATATCACTGTGCAAAGTTCAGAGACCGAAGGATGTTAAAAAAGCACTGAGGCAATATCACTTAATTAGTCTAAATAAATGCATTACAAACTTTTTCCTACGTCTTGCTGGAAGACATAATTAATTTTTTAGATCAAAAAGAACTTATGTTTACAAAACAGACTTATTACGTGTATTGCACCTGTTCTGGAAAGACGATTTACAAAATAACAAAGATTGTAGCAGTGCTTGGCAGCTGTATCTGGTGCTGTTCCACTTACCATGTTTTGTTACTGCAGATAAAGGATCATTTTCTGAAGCTAAAATAAGCAGGCCACAATTCCTGGCATGAGGCCTGAGGTTGTAAAACAGTTATGCAACTCAGTTTCTAAATTTGCTAACCATTAATACACAATTTGGGGGAGATTTATCAACTTTGCCACAAAGCAATGCAGAACAACAGCATTACTAAGGTAGCATCTTGTTTGATAAAGCCGACTTTGCTGTGCCAATTTTTTAAACTTGTTAAAAGGCATACCCTGTGTTTATGTATTTCTATATGAAAAGTAACCTAGGGTGCTAAGTACATGAGCAATACATACACAGTATAGAGTTTACTTATGGAGTACATAGTGCAAGGTACTAAAACAATAATATTTAGTTCATGTCATTAAAATATAGGGACAAATGACACGCAAAGAAATGTTGGGACAACCAATAAAGGTTTGTTTTTAATCATACAGGTTTTGGCCTGTCTTGTCTAGTTTCACAACAAATTTAGGTTAAAGAGGACCACAACTATGGCAGCTGTGTTAATAAAAAGACAATCGTGGGATAAGGGAAAAGTCACCAGTACTGGCGGTGGTCTACCTGGGGCTGAAATTTACTTTATTACTGATTTTCCATGCCTTATTCTTCACTGTGTCCCAGTGTCATCAGTAGCCATCATGGCAGAAGCAGGGCTTTACTTTGTCAACATAGAGAAAAAAAATGAAAAGCAGTAGAAGATGTGCAGAAAGTATACAGCAGGGAGATGCTTGTTTTTAGGTACAGTTTTCACTCCAGCAAAGAGAACTCCAGCACATAAATTACCTCCATGACATGGTGTCAAGATGGGTAATGTTGGAAGATAAGGATCCAATCACATCTATTAATTAATCTCCTTACTTTGTACTTTAAAAGCCCTTAATAAAAATTAAAAGAAAATAAAAGGTAAACTAACCATCCCGGTGAACCCATCACTGAGCACTTTCAGATGCAGAGCTGTCAAACCCAGGCCAGTGTGACCAAGGTAGACGTTGACTGAACACAGTGGGCCTAATTTATTAAAGCTTCCAGGACAGGAGTAGATAGACCATCATGGGGGAACATGGTTCACCCAGCAAACGTGGAATGGATTTTAGCATAAATAATTAGTTGGCAAATGTTTTCAATCCTGGACCAGATCCATTCTAGGTTTGCTGGACCATGACAGCCCATCTATTCCATTCATGTAGAACTTAAACTGAAAATAAATTAGGCCCAATGTGGGTGTTCTTGAGCTGTTTCAACGGAGGGTAGAGAGCACTATGCTGCAACATAAGGGCTCATAACCCACTTACATGAAGATATGAATGCAAATGTGCTACAAGTGTTCAAGCTTAGGGAAACAACAATAGCCTCACACATGTTAGGTATTACTACACCAAAAGAAGAGAAATAATGCCAGAGAAAACATTTACTGGTAACATGAAAGAAGCAGACTTTTAAAAATTCTTACTAAAACTATTTGGGGTATAAACAGTTTCAAGCCTTAATTTTTTTAGCATTATAGTGTACAAGCCAACTGTAAAATGAATTTGATTTTTTTAATAATAAAAAAATAAAAAAAATAAAACTAGTATCAGTGACATAAAAAGCTTTTAACCACAATTTTATTATACAGGGTCTTTAAAAAAAAAAAAAAAAAAAAAAATATATATATATATATATATATATATAGTCATTGTTTCTTTACTCAATTGTATATTTTATATGCATGTTTTTTTTTGAATGTGTGGCATGAAATATTTATTACCCTTTTCATCCTGAAAAAATAATACCAAAATTGTCTGTGCTGGGTAAACCACAAACAAGCTATGAGGAAAAAAGGTGTCTGATATTGAGGGGTATCTGTACTGGTAGTAGTGGAATAGTTAACAATTTTCCATATATTTACATATTTTTATAATTCTCAACCCTGTTAACCTTCTTAAGCAAGTAAAACTGCATCAAAGCAGATACAAGGAACTCATTTTAACCTTCCAAAGCCAGGGAAATATAAAGAAGCCTATAGAAGAGGATTCTCATTTAGTACATTTTGTGATTGTATTTTTATAATGCTGTCAAAAATCTTTAATTGCTATATGTATGTAAGTTCTTTCTAAACAAATAATTATCTCATACAGAAAATTCATTTTAAAGGCACCAGAAAAAAACAGACAGTACAAATAAAATTTTTTTTGGAATGTTTATGTCATACCACCTTTCAAACAAGTAGCATTATAAATGCCTAATAATTCAGATTCTCACCCTACATAATCTTGGCTGCCCTTGCAAAAAAAATAAAATAATAAAGACCCTACCCTAGTAGAAATAGAAAATTCTTTCGATAAGGAATGCCATGTGTGAGTTTAAAATTCACAAAAAGTTATAAAACACAGTACTGATTTACAAAGTATGTATTTAGGACACAGACACACAGCCATGACAAGTGAGTCAGTACCTGGGTACTATTATTATCTCATTGCTCATCTTGCAGTTTTATCTCCTTGGCTCACTAGCTTCATGTGATCACATTTCAACTGAAGTAAATTAAGCATTGGCATTCTAACTTTCCAGGGACCCAAGAGGAAGTTCTCTTGTGCCATGCAAAAAGTTTTATGTTGCTTACAATGTACTTGATGCAAAATGATGCAAATATACTTTAGCCACAGTAGGCAGAACTATTAAATGAGAAATAAACTGTCCTGGTAGGTACCAAAACACAACCCTAATATAAAGTCAAGACAGGATAATAAAAAAATACTATGTAATGGACCCAATTTGTTCAAAAAATACACTGGCGTATAGAATACACTTAATAGGAGAAGCCCCAATTAGCTTGAAGTTTGTGCAGTAGTAGTGAACAATACATGTGATTATGGCAGTATTATAAGGCTTGTAAATACAAGGTTGATTTTCCAAAGTCATAAAGGTTTTAACTTAAGTAATTAACTTTAATCTTTTAATTATGTGAAAGATGCAATTACAAGTTTTATATATTCTTTTTTGGAACTGAATATTTAGTTTTAAAAAAGTAAACATTTGTTATGAGAACATCATTTATGTCATAATAAATGAATTCCATTGATTATTTTAGATGAGTGTATTATTCAGTGAATTTCTAACTCTGTCCAGAAAATGTGAATTAAGCTAAAGCCAAATGATCGCTCAGTTTGTCTGTATATGATCCAATACAGAGAGTTTCCTACATGTGGGGTGGGTGGTTCTGATTCCTGGAAGAAACTCAATACTGAGATAAGATTAAAGGCTTCTATTTTGCAAGGACATGGAGACATCTTTCCTTTCCCTTTTTTTTCTTTTGCTATGCTGGACAGTTGAAAAGCAGTCCTGCATAGGTTTCCTTGTAATGGTTGTGTTTTCTAAAAGAATTGTAATAAAGGTCTTGTACAAAAAACTGCAATAATTAAAATAGAATACTAGAGCATTTTTCAAAAATAAAATTGGTTAGCATGCCAACAAAACAAAAGCAATTTCTTTCCTAGCCACTCTGAGTAAGTGCACACTGCCTGTGGTTCACATGCAGCTCAGTGCACACCCAACTGTATGCCAGCGACGATGTAACACCCTTGTGCTTTAACAGGAGTTAAGAAGCAGCCACCCAGAAGGTGGAGATCAGTGTTGGTAAGTCTCTGTTAGAGGGCAGGTAAGTACAGGCTCAATTGAAAGTATGATTAGGGCAGCAAGATGTCTAAATATCCCAGGATACATTGTATTTCAGTTGTGTTTTTTAGTTTAGCTATAGATCAGAGGCTGCATATAGAAGGTGTATACACTACAGTACAATTCATAGCCTGCCAAGGGTGGAAATACAAATATTATTAAGGGATTATATCTGTCACATTAAGGATTCACCTACACAGTCACTGTAGTGGTAATTTTCCATGATGGTACATTGCATTGAATATGCAATTGTACGTTCCAGTCACGTTCACTTACCATCAAATAAATTTAGGTGTGCCTTTATGCAATTATTTTATGTACCATTTACTTTCTTATCACAAATTATATTACACATACCTATATAAGGGGGTGTATTTACCATTTAAAAAAGCACATGCCTAAGGGTGGCAAACTTCACTGGAACATGATACCATCATCTCTGTATGGTTTTCCTTTTGTCCTCCTATTCAAGCTAATTGGAAAACCCCTGAACAAAGTTTTGTCACCAAATGTTCAGGGAAATCAGGGGCACCTATTTACAATGAAATCTAATATTTTACAAAAAGCAGTTGGTTTTTCCAATAATCAAAGTTTTTTTAACATGGGGGATGGAGTTTTTTCATTGAACATTCCTTTTTTAGCATTGCCTTTTCTTTTACTTTGAATAAAAAAAAAACTATTTTGGGTCGTTTTGTATTCCAGCCAGACCCTCATCCATACATGTAGCCTCCCTCTTCTTGTACCATAACTGGCAGCACATTAGAGAGGAACCCCAACATTAGGAGGCAACTTATTCCCCTGCTTTCATAGCTAGTATAAATGCATGTGAACTCAACAATCAACTTCTCTTATTTGTTGTACTGCAGAAAATGGTTATTTTTTGTACTTACAGGGTCTATGCATTTTTTTGTTATATTTGCCTAAATTTGGTACAAAATGCTAACCCCAAATACATTTATAATGCTCCTGATAAAAAGTAAACCACTCATACACCCAGGAATGTCTTATTATATAAACCCCTTGCCAGAATTGGGTATTGTTTGATACATGTATAGAGTACCTCATAAATGGTCAACCCTCTGTTCATAAATTGGCCCTGGGCTCTGACTTTAAACACATATTGTAGTTCTGAATAAAGCTAAATCACCTCATGTATTTTGCATAAAAACATCATTACTCCTTTGCTACTCTCATCAAGGACTGCCAAAACCAGAGAAAAGGCAAAAAATAAGGAGGTCTCTGTGGTATCATGTGGACCTGGAAAAAGTAAGCATAAAGAAACAAAAAGGAAAGAAAAATCTGCCAGATTTTAAGATCTGTGAAAATATTTGATGACATTTATTACACTAATTTCTGTATTTGTGTAAGGATTCCTGCTTATTTCTTGCACCAGGACTGTCTTCACATAGGAAACCAGCACCTTTTTTGTACCAGGACTGTCCTCACATATTGTGGTAGGACTGGACATATACTCAGCCCTGAACATTTCTTGTACTAGGACTGTCCTTGAGCCCTGCACATTTCCTTTGACAGGAGGTATACACGGCAGCTTAAATTCAGGGACAGTACCCACATAATGAGCCCTTCTCCTTTCTTGTACTAGGCTTTGCCATGAGCCTTACACATTTATAAGCTGGAGTCAGAGGTGTCAGGAGGGATACAGGGCGGCCTATAGCCAGTCACTGCACACAGGACTCTCTTCACATAATGAACCCTTCTGGTACCAGGACCAGAGGAATGGCCATATAATGAGCCCTGCACATTTCTTGTACCAGTACCAGCCATATATTATGGACTGGCCATGTATTGAGCCCTGCACCATTCTTGTGGTAGAACTGTCTTCACATAAGTAGCCCTGCACATTTCTTATACCAGGAC
>NC_092858.1:70426182-70440339 GCF_032062135.1 Pyxicephalus adspersus | reverse complement strand
GGAGTCTCGGGACAGCAGGCAGGAAGTCAGTGAAAGCTCTTCTATGTTGAATCACAGGCACTGACTGCAGAGGTGTCACCGGGTGAGGAGAGACATGCACAGACAGCCTGCATGACTCCTCTATAGAGGGCACATCTTTTCTCATTATAAGGGATATACAGAGCAATAACATGATGCATGTCACATCTAGCACCGGGCTATGCTTCTTGCTGCTCTGTCTGCTGCCATTCACACTCATAGAAAGTTCATCTCCAGGAATTATCAATACAGAAGTTCAGCCTACCTCCAACCATGGGGTCACCCCTGCTGAAACACGGCTGCCAGTCTTCACCTTGGACTACCCCCATGTCCAGATCCCCTTTGAGATCACACTTTGGATCTTGCTGGCTTCCTTGGCTAAAATTGGTGAGTAGATTTTGTTTTTTATTTTCTAACATTGAGGTGTATCAATTTCACTGTGTAATTAAGATTAAGTACAGGAAAAAATATATAGGTGTAGTGTGTTTTCTAATCCAGTGTTTCTAAAGCTTTGGTCCATGTTCCATCAATTTCTTCTACCTGTCAAGTTATCCTACTAGCAGGTCTACTATAACATTCATTGTATGCTCAGCTTCAACCAGTGTCCTCCAAGAGAAACCAGCATCAATATATCCTACTTGCACTATGGATACAAATACAGAGGATTGTGATGTATATTTACACAGGTAAGGGAGAAGGCTTCCTTGTTCCTTTAGATCAGACCTTCCATTTACACCTGGCCAACCAGCAAGGGAGCCAGGTGCAAGTGCTGGAATAGGCTAGCCTGCAAGGGTGCCAGGTGCAAGGAAAGGATCTGGTTAGATAGCAAAGAAGTTAGATGCAAGTGAAGCCTAAACCTTCAATTTCACCTGGCTTTCTTGCTGGCTTGCCTGACACTTCACCTGCACCTGGCTTCTATGTCGCTATCTCAAATCCAACACATGGGCCTAGCTCCCTTCGTGCTTCAGCTCAAACCCTTCACTTGACCATAGTTAGCTTGCAATTAAGCACGGTGCAAGTGGAGAGTTTGGGCTATACCAGCAAGAAAACCAAGTGCAAGTGCTGGGATATGGTCTAAGCATCAAGGTAGCCAGATGCACTTGGCTCAACTGGCACCTGGCTCCTAAGCTGGCTAGTTTAAACCCAACCTGGGTTGAACCTGGCTCTCTTGCTGGCTAGCTCAAATCCAGCACTTGCAGCCAGGTACAAGTGTGGTGTCAGGCTAATTAACAAGGTAGCCAGGTGTAAGTGAAGGTTCAGGCTCCACTTGCATCTGACATCTTGCTGGTAGAGCAGACCCAACACTTGCACCTGGTTCACTTGCTGAGTTTACCAAACCCAACACCTGCACTTGTCTCCCTTGCTAGCTATCCCAAACCCAACACTTGGACCACGGTGCAATGGAGCTTAGTGGTGCTAGACCATCAAGGGAGCCAGGTGCAAAGGGAGAGTCAGACTCAGTCTGAACATGGCTCCCATGCTGGTTAGCCCAGACCCACCATTAGCTACTTCCAGGTGTTAGTGTGGGCTACTGAGTTAGGGAGCCAGGTGCAAATAGAGCATGGCACATGCCTTGGATCTCCTTTTTTTGCTATCCCAGATCCACAACACTCACACCTGACTCACTTTCTGTGTATCTCAAGCCCAGCTCTCGCACCTGACTCCCTTGCTGGTTTAGCTCAGACCCTCAACCAGCAAGGGAGCCCGGTCCAAGTGAAGGGCAATACTCTATTTGCGCCTGGCTGCCTTACTCACTAGCCCATACTAACACCTGGCAGTAGCCTGAGAGCCAGGTGCAAGTCAAGGGCCAAGTTCCACTTTCACCTAGCTTCCTTGCTGGCTAGCTCATTTTCAGCACTTGTACCTGGTTCTCTTTCTGTCTAGCCCTGACCAGCAAGGCAGCGAGGTACAGGTGAGAAATAGGTCTAGGCAGTTTAGGGAACCAGATTAGGTGGCCTAGGTTAGGAGGTCAGATTCAAAGGAAGCCAGATATTGAAAGAAGTTACTACAATCTGACAAGCGTATTATTCATAAATATGCCTGTCAGGTGATCTTATTGCACTAATACTAAAGAATATAAGGAAGCAGGCAGCACAATCTGATTTTTCAATCTATACAAACATATAGTAATTGACATTTCCTGCACCTGGCAGAAGGTACAATTTCACTATCTGACACCCTCACATTCAGATTCAATACTAAAAAAAAACATTATTGTTCACACAAGAGATTTTAAGTCTGAAAAATTGAGCTTCTGTCTTTTAGGTGGCATTAAAACTGACATCTAGATAGAAATAAACAGCACAATTTAAAGCACCACTGTTAAGGCATCATACATACCGGTATTTTTTTTTTAATGTAAGTGGTAAAGGAGCCAACATTTCAACTGATAGCAGCCTTTCCAGTTACAACATGAGTGAAACGTAAGAAGAAGCAGCAAAATGAACCATCACTGTGCTGCTTCTCCTTTCACCCTTCCAATTAGAGGTAAGGAAGGTACCAGGACCACCTGGACTCATAGGAAGTGGGATGAACAATGCTGGTCATAGAACTGAGAACATCTAGTAGTAGAAAAAAGTACTAGAGGGGAAATCTCTGCATTGAAGGTTGGAGTTCCTCTTTAGGAGCTGAAAAGTAATTTACTAAGTTGTTAAATACGCTTAGAAAAGGTCATTAAGGCTCACTCACAGCTTGTGGGTGTCTGTGCCAAGTTAGCAATCTAGCTAAGTATTATATGGGATATACTGTGTAATAATATGTTACATCATGTTTAATTTTAGACTATACACATGGGCTACAGTGTTGATCACCTCGGATGTTATTGACACAGCCCTAATTACTATGCTTATAGCAGCCAGAAAGATACAGCATCTTGATGGACACTGACAAAAGCAGCATGGACTCTGTTATGTAATATATGAATCAATTCACATGTATCTTTCAAAGGCACACATTTTTCTGTGCTTTTCCTTGATTGGGAATGTGGAACTTCCTGCAGGCACTTTGCTTTGTATTGTACAGTGCTCCATTCACTGTCTAGATAACCGAGATTACTTTATTAGGAATATTTCTCTGTTTACACCTGTTACTGAAGCTACAGCTTTATTTTTAAATGTAACTGTAAGTCTTACAAATGAGTCACCTAAAAAAAGCTTAACTTAGTTGTCCTATCAAGTGCAGAATTATGCTTCTGCCCATACCATCCAGTTTAATGAGCACTGTTTTAAAAGTCCAAAATATTTTTGGATACCTTAATGTAATAAATATTGATCTTAATGTCTATTTATAATATACCAAAATATCCGCTTGGTATATGCATGGAAAATCCGAAGACAAGTCTTTTGATAACCTTGTACAGCTCCTTTTTAATGGTATTAAGTTATTTAATACAGTATACATGTCTACAATTGTATGATTTTCTTAAAGTGAACAAGTTCTCAAATGTAAATGTGTATCTCACTTTATGGCTAAGCCCTGCCAAATAAAATTCAATTATCTAATGGTCATTCTTTTGGCTGTTCTTACTGTACAGAGGGCTGTAAAGAATAGCACTGAAGTGAGATTAATGCTGGCCATATACTGGTTGACTTGACCAGGTAAATGATTGATATCCTCCAGTTACCATCGTGCACCTATGGACCAGCCCTGTTTCTAACCTGATCAATGCTGCCCCTTGGATGGTCAGGTTAAGGCCCCTGTAACAAAATTAGAATGGAACAAAAAAAGGCAGATTAGGTAGGTACAGTATCACTGTGGCACTTCTCTGGGTTTCATTGCTTGTAACTCATTTTCACAACATTTTCCCATTTAGTCTTATATTTAATTAATACTGGTTTGTGGAATAGCTAAACATCAATTATTAATGCAGTTTGGGAAGATGGTTCTTTTCTTATCTGCTAAAAAATCTGCAGCATTGCATTATTTTAATTATTAACATTCTTGCTTTCTTACTGTAGCTTGACACTTGAAATAAACCTAAATGCTATATATGAGGGCTGTCATTTAAAAACAAATGTTTAGGTGACTGATTTCCTGGAGCAGGCAATTGCAGAGTACATCCAGTAAACTAGTATAGTATCATGAAGTTGAATTCCCTGAAGATGCCCACAGACAATAGAAGACGGTGGCATGTGTAGGCATGATGTGACTGCCCTTCTGCCAAATGTTTGTGTTTATGCCTGAAGCTATGCCTGAGCTATAATGCTGGGATATCTCATGAGAAGGTTTTTCTATTGTGTCTAATTCCATGTAACTTATTGTCAGCTGGGAGTATCTGCAGGTACAAAGACTGCTACCTGATCTGCACCAATCTATATCATGTCTGTGGGTGCCCTCTACCCTTTTATTAAGCCAAAAAATGTACCCTGGAAAGCTGCTAGCATGCTAAATGCACACATGACAGTATGTTGTACTGCAGTGACAATTATTTGGATTGGTATATAGTAGACAGCATACCACAAAACAACACACATGATGTGCAGTAAGGGGAAGCTAGATCCTCAGTCAGAACCTGTGCTTGATTGTTCCATGCCTTTCCTGTGTAACTGACTGTGCATTTTCCACCAGGCTTCCCCTGCTTGTGTCCTGAAATTCTCCATATATTCCTAGGGAGTGGCCATCTATAATGTGTCTCGTTGGTTCCCTTTCTATAGGAATTAATAGGATTTGCCAGTGCATGCACAGAAGAAGATGACCTCCTGAGAGACATTAAAGTTGGGATTGAGTGGCTTTGAGATCTGGTAGGAGCAAGGACAGGGAAGTATGAGACATTTAAGGGGTGCAGGACATTGTAGAGTATTTTAAAATTGTTCAAAGCTTCCAGGATTTACTGAGGATGAGATTAGTAATGATAGACAGGGTAGTTTGCTATCATTTTTTGCTACCGGGTTGACTAACACAATTTTGTGGCCTAGGAAGATTAGGAGCAACACTTTGGGGGCACTTTCTAAATACTTACTATGGATGACTACATGTGGCACAGTTGGTCCCATCTAATAGGGAATATCCACAAGCTCAGGTTTATGAATTTACAGTGTGTATGTACTAAATATTACAAATAATGGACAAAAATAAGCAGTGGTGTATCAATTCAGTGTTCTGAAATTGTTTCTTGGAAGGACACCAGCCATTAATAATTAATATGTATCTTATACTTATAAAGCTCAGCAAGAGAATCAGAAAATAAAAAGATCTCTAATAGCATTCTTTTGGCAATTCCACTGAAAGTCAGAGCATTAGGCAAATACTGCTCGTCAGAAAAAAATAAAAAAGAAAATTGTGCTTCAGATGAAAATTTCTCTTCCATGGCTTTAGTGTTTTACAGTTAATTACAGCGGAAAGCCTACAATGATATTTAAAAGAAAAAAAAAATAGAATCTATTTAATAAATGTATATTCTAGTCCCTGTATTTATATGTGTGTGTGCCATGAGAAGCATTTGAGGAAGGCTAAAGTCTAAACATACATCTATCACATTACAATGGTGGTTACATGGTTTGTTCTTGTTAAACAATCCTAATGACAGAACCACACTGACAAAGAAGTCTTGATCTTATGATAGGCTGGTTATGAGAGTTGACACATGTCACTGTGTTAAAGATTTCACCTCACCAAGGAGAACTATGAATCTTTGTGCAATTCATGAGGCTATTCAAACATAAAACACATATTCAAGGGGACCTAAAATAAAAAATCCAGGCCATTATAGATCTTCCTGGATGAATCTATATCTGTCTAGAGACAGCACCCCCCCCCCCCCAAATGGTATCTTTCCTCCAAAATTTCTTTTTTAGGTAAAGGATTTTAGGAGGTAAAGTTGCCTTCACCTTTTTATGTTTTTTTTATATTTCAGCAATGACAAGGAAGGGATCTGTTTAGGAACATGCAGCCAGTTTGAGCCCTTTCCCTACTGATATGGTCCTTTGCCATGAATAACAGGACTGACCCAGATTATTATTATTATTATTGACATGTTTCTCTCAACAATAATTGCAAAGCCACTAAAAATGGTATTTTCACCAAGATTGCTGGGGTACAGGAAAACTCCCCCCAAAGCAATTTTTGTGATAATACTATGTGGTATCTTTCCTCCATAGTTTCTTTTTTAGGTAAAGGATTTTAGGAGGTAAAGTTGCCTTCACCTTTTTATGTTTTTTTTGTATTTCAGCAATGACAAGGAAGGGATCTGTTTAGGAATATGCAGCCAGTTTGAGCCCTTTCCCTACTGATATGGTCCTTTGCCATGAATAACAGGCCTGACCCAGAAGCTGGTCAATGCCTGGGCACCCCTACCATTAAAGTAATAACAAGTTGTATTATATGTAGGATACATGAAGAGGGGTCATAGTTTAATCTGGGGAAGATCTTATTCCTGTATATAAATGGAAACAGACTAATACCAGCCAAAGAAAAACTCCATCATGATGGCAAATTTCTGCCAGTAATAAACGAAAAAACAAACCCACAACAATTTTACTGGCCTGTGTCTGTTACCTATTGCTTTTTAACATCTGCATATCTGAAATTACTTTCCTATGACTGAATTACTGTATATGTGCTTAAAGAAATGAGAGATCACCTACAGTCTATTGATGCCCTGACAACTGCTTGACCTTATATTTATAAAGTACACTAAAGTACACCATTTGACTGTATCACAAATCTGAGACCTGTAGATAGGGCAGGTTCAGGCCCATTCACACAACTAAGCTGCTGCCTTAGGAAAGATGCTACATGTTCCTGCCTGGGCTCTGAACCTGCCCTGGGGCACTTGGCAATATCAGCTATGACAATTGGACCCAGTTACTTTACTACCCTAATACAAACTTACTAAAACATTTCACAAAACTACCAATCTTAACAGTCTTTTTATTTATCTGAACAGTCTCCAGGATTTTTACAGTTTGAGGAATTTAAATACAGAGTTAATTTTAGTGTTTGATGTCACACGGTGAATACATCTACACTACAAAGACAGCTAAACCAATTCTCCTTAGCACAATGCATGCAAAAGAGATTCTGTGACTTCCTTTCTTCTGGACAAAATGTCACAGGGAGTATTTGGCCAGTGACAGCAGCGACCTCTCTAATCTTTAATCTCACAGTACTGGTTTCGGTTTTCTTCACATACACATGAGTTTTCTGTGTTTATTTTGTCTCAACAGCCACTCTAACTGGGTCATCTTCCATCCCAAAGCCCAATAGCAGCTCTATAGGATATTATGGCATGCTTACCCAACATGTGGCCATCCCCATATGATTCAGAAGGTTTACAGAAATTAATTTAATAAATATGAGGGCATGCAAAAATGCAGCTCAGTGTAAGACAATAATTGCAAAGCCACTAAAAATGGTATTTTCACCAAGATTGCTGGGGTACAGGAAAACTCCCCCCAAAGCAATTTTTGTGATAATACTATGTTCAGAGGCTTTGCAGTTAACTGAAAAAGTTGGCAGTTGGCTATTTATCTTTAATTTACAGAAAAACATGTTTTTTGTAAATTTCATGTTGTACATGTTACCACAGGACACCATACCTTATAATTCTTCCACCTCTACAGTTCTGGTAATAATAATACCATGTTCAGGGGCTTTTTAATTATCTGGCAAAGTAACATAGTAAAAATAAGCCTAATACAAGTTTTGCAGCAAACACAATTGTGTGAAAATCGCCTGATCATCCCTACTGCTTGAATTATTAATGTTTCTCTCGAGGTGAAAGTCATGTTAAAGTAGGTGGATGTAAATGTCATATGGTTGTATATCTAAATGTTAATCTAAATGTACCCAAAGACATAATAAGCTTGGATCACTACAGCTGAAATGAGTCATAATGGCTGACAGGCATTTCATGTTTATGGCTACCTTTAGAGTGACAGTCGGTGCTTCTGTGGAAGAATTTAAGATATTTGCTGGCATTTCATTCCACAGCCACATTTTCTTCAGTTCATGCATTTTTACTGTAGTAAGCCATTATATTTTCAGTAACTAGCCTATCTTCCATTTTAAGGAAGCTCCTGCAATCATATTGTTAATTTGTAACATTTTATTACTCTACCCAGTTGCAGTAGTTGCTTTTATATGATATTGAGAAAGCTAGCTGAAACTATGACATATCTTAGTTTTGTTTTAAAGTCCAGTTTGTTTCGATTACTTGATATGCTTTTTTAATGGCATATATCATATTAATATATGATATAGAATTTTCCATCTGCATGCTGTTATCTATGTGTCACATGTAACAATTAATTTTTTTAATGTAATAAAGAGCTGATGTTGCAATGTTACAAGATTGAGTTAAAGTTGCGGAGTTAGGCATATTAATATAGGAAAAACACTATAGTCAAACAGGAAAAACAAATGGATATATATAGATATATAATTTTCTAGTACCTATTCTTACTAAGTGGTCATTTAAACTAGGCACTTTGGGAGCGTGAGTGTGGATATGGTTTGAACACTGAAAACCTATTTTAGGATCAATCTTTAAACACACCTGAATATAAATAGTAATAGTTATAGAACAGTAATGGGGGATTGCCTTTTCAAAGTGCATTATCCATCCCATTTGCATACCTCACATATGATTTTTGCATGCCTTTTAATATAAAATAAGTAGCCAAAGGATACAGCCATGCCATGCCTCCAGTTACAATAACTATATATAATGGCTGGTTGGTTCAAACTCAGATTGCTTTTTTTTAATCTATATTTTACCTTGATATTTGCCTATGCTTCAGGATGGATTCCCATCAATGGATCCCCATCATAGTGACTGCAATGAACTTTGCCCAGGGACTACACATATAAGTACAGCCACTCAATATGGCATGGCAAGGTGGCGAGTGGTCTCATCTACCATGGTTGATAGCTAGGTTAGAGCACATGCTCCATATAATACAACTAAATGACCTTGCCTGTGCTATCCTGCAGAACTAGTTTATACATATGCTTTAAGCATAAATCCAAAGAAAAAAAAAAACTAGAAAAAAGTTGCATTTTTTTGTGTTTCTAAATCTCAGAAACACAAAATAAATATTTACAATACATATAAGTGTATTATATAATACTTATATATAATACATATTGTATTTTACTAGTTGGTGAAGATTTATTCTTATTTTTTACTGACTAAAACAATAACTTTTATGATATAATGAAAGCTGCACAGTGGCTTAGTGGTTAGCACTTTGGCCTTTGCAGCAGTAGGTCACAAGTTTGTACCCTGGTTAGGACTCTATCTGCATGGATATTGTATGTTGTGTTTGCTTGGGTTTCCCCTGGGAACTCTTGTTTCCTCCAACAACTCTAAAACATTCAGTTAGGTTATTCATCTTTCCCTCCAAAAAAATAAAATATAATGTCCTTAGACTATTATTGACACATGACTATGGCAGGGACATTAGATTTTGGACCCTTTGAGGGACAGTTAGTGATATGTCAATGACTTTGTAAAGTCCTGCATAATATGTCTGCACTATATAAATGCTGGCTAATAATGGAGAGAGAAAAAATATTTTTTTGCCAATACTTTGGTTGTCCAAATGAGACAGGGGTAAGGGCTTTCTTTGGGACTTTTTTTATTTGATTCAGGTTTTTTAATTTAAAAATGATATAACTTTATTATTGCATCCATGGCAGGTCTTTGTAAAAAAGAGTTTTCAGAATACTCAACTCTAGTTCTTTTGTTTGGCTCACTGCCTCTCCTAGACGAGTTTGGGATTACATTACGGACATACCCATTAGATGATTGTAATGGTAAATTGAATTGTATGGTGTGATATCATCTATGTATTGAATACAGAGGCCTTGGCTTACAAGGATGTGTGGAGCAAGATTTCACAAAGTATTTACAAAGATTGCAGCAAGATCTAAGCAGATTTCTTAAAATAAGAGTGTCAAAAAAAGTGCCAGTGGTAGCAGAAGAGAAAGGGAGTTTGGACCTGTCTGTGCTGGGGCAGTCAGGTACACATATGCCATATTGTGTGTAAATATGCTGTGCATACATGCATGCATGTATACAGTAAACTAGCAAATGTTCTGGAAGCCTCACTAGCCTTAATTTTGCATTAAAACTGCCACTTTAAACAAACTTTGAGCAGGGTTTAATAAACTTTTAAATTTTTTTAACACAACATGAAAATTGTTGGTAGTCCATTGCGAGCCACCATCTCTTTCATTATGATTTAGGGTGCAGGGTGAAAAGGTGTTTTAAATAAACATACATAAATCCTCCATTCTACAACCAATATATAAGATATCAGTATATAAGGTGTTACATAACTACATTTTAAAAACATGTCTGGGCAGTAAGAAATCATTTAGCATTATAGCGTTGGGACTAATTATGTGATTATATTAAGTGCAGACCCTCCCACTAAATATACATTTTCAATGGATTTTCATTAAGAATGTATTATTTGCAGGAATGAAGCAGATATGCAATAAGAAAAAAAGTTTTTTTTTTTAAAAATCTAGTTATGCAGATAATTGATTCTAAGGACAATGCATTAATATTTAAAAAAAAAATACCAATTGCACTAATTAATCTTTGAATTCTGTAATATTGCATGAAAACCTGTATAAGCAGAATTAATAAATCATCATTTTCCTATTATGTTTTTTGTCACACAGGATTCCATCTTTACCACAAGCTGCCTACTATAGTCCCAGAGAGCTGCCTCCTTATCTTGGTGGGATTACTTCTTGGTGGAATTATATTTGCAGTAAATGAAAAATCTCCTCCAGCAATGAAAACAGACGTCTTTTTCCTGTATCTACTCCCTCCAATAGTGCTTGATGCAGGGTACTTTCTTCCAACACGGCCCTTCTTTGACAATGTGGGCACAATATTCTGGTATGCAGTGGTGGGCACACTTTGGAATGCCATTGGAATTGGAATATCACTTTTTGGAATATGCCAAATAGAAGCCTTTGGGCTGTTAAACATTTCATTGCTTCAGTGCTTGCTGTTTGGTAGCTTGATCTCAGCTGTAGATCCAGTCGCTGTGTTGGCTGTTTTTGAAAATATCCACGTCAATGAACAATTGTATATTTTAGTATTTGGGGAATCCTTGCTGAATGATGCTGTCACTGTGGTAAGTAGGCTGATTTCTGATATTACTCTTTAGTTCTCAAACAATTATGTTTTAAAGAGGTTTGCCATTTTTTCATACTGCATACAGGCAATGGAGTTGGAAAGCAGCACAGAGTAAGCCTGTGGTAAAATATATTACCAGGCAATATCTGCTCAGGTATGACCATTCCTTTTTTAAAGGAGTCCTAAAACTCAGTAATAGGTGTTGCTTATGGCCACAGTGTATACACAACAAATATAAGGTAATGGAAAGCATAAACCAAACCAAAGAGATGTCAGCTGAAAGTAAGAGCTTGCAATAAAATGCCCAATTAGTACTTGTTTTTTTCTGCGATACTCACAATCATTGCCATACATACTCAGCTAATGGTACAGTAGGGTAAAAGGTAAACATCCCAGTGTTATTAGGGCCCTTTCACACTTGTGTTGAAAAACTGCTCATTTAGCTAATCCATATGATAAATATATGATAAAATAACAAAAGGAGTTTTTGAGGCATTCATTACACAAGATTATATTAACAAAAACATAGCAAAAAAAACAACTACATTACCAATGGACAAATAATAATACAACATTGTCACCTAAACTCACTCAGCACGTTTCAGAGATTAATTATACTTCATCAGGAGAAAAGTGTAAAAGATGAACACAAAATAAATGTAAGCCAGAAATACCAAAACTGACTATTGATTCAACCCCTAATATGTTATTGTGATTAACCAGAGGGGGAAACAAATGGCTGGAGACTCTCATCTGATCTTAGGTTTATACTGCATTTAAAGAGGTTTGCATGCATTGCTTTTGTGGTTTTTCCTCCTAAGGGGAAGAAGTAAACACATGGGCAGAAGCAACTTTTTGCTTACTGGAACTGTGCTGCGAAATGTTACCCAATTGCATTCAGTTGAATGGAGCAGTTGGGAGCATTGTTGAGCGCTCTGTAGAATGCTGCTGTCAACTGCAAGTCTGAAATGGTCCTTAGTCATATTCAGTGATATATCTTTCCAGCTGCAACATAATATTTGTGCCTTGTAATAAAATACTACTAAGATATTGTATATCCTGCAGAGGGTGGTTCAGTGTCAGTGGTTCATTTTTAACATGCAGCTTGTACATGTAGGATATATTGTAAGATGAAGTATCTATTATTAGGAACGCTATGGAAGAAAATTGTCTACATAAGACTTTTTTTGCAGTAGCACAATATCTAGGTTTGAATGCAATAATCTGCCTTTACAGGACTGCTTTCCCCATATTCTTCTATTAATAAGTGGTAGGTTGGAAAAGGGAAATCATCAGTTATTATTACATTGTGTAGCTCCTTGTTTTTGTATATAAATATACAGTACAAGGACCAGCAATTTTTCTTCATTTCTGGCCTGTGCCTTCCAATCACCCTCTACGTAAATATATCACTGAAAGGGAACATTACATATTAAAATTAGTTTTTGATTATCTGAGTAAACATATACACTTTCTTGAGTATACATCAAACATGTAAAATAAATATTTTTATATCTTAGCCTTTAGTAACTGCCTTTTAATTGACCTGTGAGCAGACTGGTAATTTTACAACTAGATTGGTGTATATGACATACTTGGAACAAACATTTTGTATTATTTCCAGACTCATTTATACATGATCACTGCACCACTAATAGATTATATGCCAAGGTGAATTGTTTGGTTAAATATTACCATTACTTTACATATCAGATCTGTCATACAGTATTTGTCTAGTAAAAGATTTGTGCCAACAATACTAAAGCACTACCAACTGTCAATATGTACACATCTAGTCAAAGGAAGGAAAAGATCGAATCCATTCAAGACGATCAAGGAAATTTTGAACATGCTGAACTCTTCATTGTACCTATTATTTTCTAAATATTTACGTCTGTTCTGTCAGTGTTTTGAGGCAGAAAAAAAACATAAAGAATGTGTGATTGGTTATTATGTGATAGAAATGTAAAAAAGACAGATCACTAAGTACTTTATATGATATAAATGTTTTATATTAATAGACCCCCAATGTCACCCCATCGTTTACCCTAACAGATCAAGTAAAAGTATACAGTATGTGAAGAAGGGATTAGGTGTGCATTATCACCTCTATTGTATTTGCTGGCCTTCTTAGCCTTTTTTTTTAGGTCCAGGGCTTTAAGAACAGGGGCTGTATGTGACATGAGGGGCAACACACTACCACAGGTAGGAGTGATAAAAAAGCTTTTACCCTGCTTACCCTCTATTCCCTCCACATAAAAAGCCTACAGCCTAACCATTTTAATATCATGATCTGTGGTACACTTCACTAATAATAATAAAAACTTTAAAATAATAAAATACACTTTCCATTTAAGTGCTAATCCTGAAAATATAGAATGAAAAATGATTGTGCAATATATCCAGCACTAAGATGTACAAGTTTCTTTTAGTCAAGTAGATTTTCAGCCAGTAGAACAAATGTTTACTTTGCAGAGGAAACTTTAGTGAATTTTGGGTAAAGCTTTGATCGCACAGGTTTGTTTTATGACTTTACTTTTCTTATGTAGGTATGCACCTTTCTGGGTGAACATTTTCTATTCCTTTAATTAATCAGAATGGAAACCATGAAATGCGTCTAGTAACACATCCTATCTTCTGAGCACCTTAGTATTTCTTGTAGATACTAGTTTGTTGCACCAGTCTGTCCCAGTACCTTTAGTCTTCAAAACTATTCTCATGGAATGTGATTGGTGATATAGAATGCAGTTAGACTTGTGGTTAGACTAGTGGTTCCCAGGTGTCTCCAGTTCATAGAACCCCTAGTGCCTTTCTTTTTTATAGCTCTTCTGGTTCAAAATAAATACCTAGCAAATGTATAGACAAATACATAAGACTTTGGACAGAGACAGCTTTTTCTAAATTTGGTTCTGTACATTACCACAATTAATTTTAAATGAAACAACTCAGATGCAGTTAAACTGCAGACTTTCAGCTTTAATTCCGTGGGTTGAACAAAAAGATTGCATAAAAATGTGAGGAACTAAAGCCTTTTTTTACTC
>NC_092858.1:70391121-70425019 GCF_032062135.1 Pyxicephalus adspersus | reverse complement strand
GGCTGTCATTGCCAGCAAAGGGTTTTCATCCAAGTATTAGAAATGAACATTTTATTTACAGCTTTTTAATTTGTCCCATTACTTTTGAGCCCCTGAAATGAAGTGATTAAAAATGCTTTAGTTCCTCACATTTTTATGTAATCTTTTGTTAAACCCATTGAATTAAAGCTGAAAGTCTGCAGTTCAACTGCACCTGAGTTGTTTTATTTAAAATTAATTGTGGTAATGTACAGAACCAAAATTAGGAAAAAGTCTCTGTCCAAATATTTATGGACCTAACTGTAGCTATAATGACCCAGTGAACTATAGCATGTAGTGTGGAAGCTGCTGAGTTTGAACATAAATGTTATAGAATGTACACTGCTAGTGGGATGCAGGTGGATTTATTATATTGGATGAACAGGAATTCAAATTAAAGTGCTCTCAACAGGTAGAAAAATATAGCGACATAGGGGTCGGCTAGAGAAGGATGTATACATCTCAAGGTGGATCCTCAAGTAAATTCATCCTGGTGACAGGGTCACTCTAAGATACCTGAAAAAACTTTAGCATAGCTGCAGCACTTTCTGCATAGAATTAGCAATTCACAATTTTCTTTTACTTTGATTTTCCCCCTAATTTAAACACACACAATTTCTCCAACAACGGTGTGCCTTTTTTCTTTTTCTACCATTGTATTCATTGTGCAAAACAAATACCTATTTTTCCTTTATTTTTTTATTTAAGAAAACATTAAAATAACTCTTTGCCTTTCTTGTTTTCATGAAAATTCTGTTTAGCAACAGCACATCACAGATGTACAGCTTAATTCTTTCTGACTTCTTGCTGTGCAGACTTCCTTACTAAGCTCTGATCCTCAGATCATTTCCTTTGATAATGTGTGGTGGACGCCTTGAGACAAATCCTGCAACCAAGCAAACCAAGCAAAATAAGATTTAAAATGAAAGTATCATTCAGGTCTTATAAAGAAATGTCTATTTATTGCTTCAGTGTAAAGTAAAGCATGGGTTTTGCTTCATTGCCCTATTTGTGTAACATATGTTGCATTTCCAAAGGAAAATAAATTTAGTGAAAAAAATACATGGTAACTCCTATAAATCTGTATAAGCTAAGTTCAGATGGACAATGAAAGTACTGCTTCCTTTGTCCCATAAATTGTGCTCACAGTTGAAACACTAAATGTAGCAACTCATCTACTTCCACCCTAAATATCATCCACATTTTCTGTACATTCTAACATAAATGAATCACTTCCTATGCAGTCAAGTCTGTTGAGTTAATGCATTTTATCAATTTTGGTGAATTTTTCACCAGTTAGGATATTGATACAATTTATGATTCCAGGTTATTGGGATTCATATGATTCTCTAAATCTCTGACAAATCACTATGCAAATACCCTGTCAAAATACATGATTTGATGAGATTCCAAAAATTTAACAGATTGGCCTTCTACTTGTCTCTATTCCAAAACTGGAGTAAAGTTCACATTCCCCTGATATGCCTTAGCCTTAATACAAATTGTTACAACCTTAACCCCACAAACTTTGGGCCAAACCCCATCTATTTGGATTGCAGTATCTGGGATAAATTCTTTAATACTACTGCAAGAATCACAGGTGGTGTGCATGACCTGGGCAGGGCTGAATCCAAAAATGGGGGAATGGAAGACAGTAATTAAAATTTATGAGAAAATATATCACACATTAAAGTAAGATGGAAGATTGTCCACAGATTTATTATATTAAGTATTTGTTTAAACAACAACCATGTAGCTGAATGAGTTTTATGATTTAGCCTTTGACAATACCTCCAGCTGTCTATACCATAATCATCCATAGTGGCCAGCAGCCATAGATCACAGCTTGGTGTGCACTCTCATAAACCACATATCATATATTTACCCTCTATTACCACTATGATCATCAAAACACTGGTTTTATCTAATTTCCATTACTTATCCAGTTCCAAGGAAGGAAGAACCCAACATAGTACATTTTTTTACAGCCCACCCCATGCAATTGGACCTATCTCCTGTGGTGCACTCAGATCCGGGAATGATCCATATATTTTGCAAGGCATGGTGGCTCAGCCACTCTGGCATTTGTGGCACTGGGGCCCAGATTTGAATCTTGGCCACGACACTATCTGCATAGAGTTTGTATGCTCTCCCTGTGTTTGCATAGGTTTCCTTCCATTTCCCAAAAACATGCAGTTAGCTCAATTGGCATCCCCCCAAATTGTCCCCAGTCTGTATTAATGACATATGACTACGGTAAGGACATTAGATTGTAAACCCATTTGAGGGACAGCTAGTGATGTAGACTTTGTAAAGTTCTGCCTGTTATGTTGGTGCCATAAAAATAGAAGATATTAATAATAATCTGCAAAAACTGTTTGCATATCATTTTACTATAATCAGATGGTAATTAATAACATATAAAATATTAATGTACAATTTTTTTGTGTTTCTTCATATTATTATACACATTTTGTACTAAATTTTTACTGCGTTTAGTAAACAATAGCATGTATTATTTAAAATATATTATTATTTTTTAATTGAAAAATCCAAGAGTTTAGTTTATATCAATAAATTAGATAAATAAATTATGCATGTAATGCTTTATTATTTATATATTTATGTGTGTTCTGTTTATCCTTGTTCAATGCCCCAAATAAGTGTATAAGTGTTTGTGTGTTTGCTAAAAAAATATTACTTTTTCACATAAAGGGAACACAATATTCCTTCATATTCAGATAAAATTAAAACCTAACAGTAGTAAAGGAGTCTATTCTCCACATAACCCCTGCTTGTACACAGATCACTACTATGAAAAGTTTCCATATCACAAGACAAAACTGCCTGCAACCAGTCCTACCTGTTCCACACTGAAACTAGTAGCTTGAAAGGAGAAGTTTCATTTGGCTGTCTTTGGCATTTCCTTCTGGGGTTAATTATTTTGTTCTATAATTGGATAACGTTAACGTTTCAGAACTGTATTATAATCATAGTGTTTCTCTTGCTGATTGAAGTTTTCAGATGAGCAGACAGGTACCCGCATAATTAATAATTTCAGTTATCATCTGACTTTGCATTTGTGTTGTTTAGTATATGTTTGCAAACTATAACAAAGTGATTTACATGCTGTCTTGGTTAGCACATATATGTAATGTTCACAATAAATATATTGTAGCTTGTACGGCATTGGGCAGACAAGTGACCCTATTAGTTTATTTAGACAATACATTAAAATAGCGCTGCGCAATAATAATAATAAAAAATGTTTACTCAGAAAGTGTAAATGAATACGTATAAAGTAATTTACTTAGCAGTGACACTTTTTTTGTGCTTTCTAGAGAAAAAAAAAATATGAAATTGACTGAAACTGACTAAAGTCCAACCAGTCAAAATATTTTATTCCTTTGGTTATGATTTGATTTGACGGGGTAACAGTAAAGGCATTGGCACATTGATTTTCTGCTGTGAAAATGAGCTTCTGTTATCACTTCCAGCGACACTAGAATGAATGAGTGCTGTACACACAGCACTGTTCTGTTCTATAGAGAGGAGAGGGGGGAGGACAAGTGAAAGTCATGCCGCTGAGTCCTCCCCCATGTGTCTCCCCCCCTGGGAAAAAACAGTAATTGTCCCCAGTTGGTTGTTTAGTGATCTCTGCCTCTAGCTGTAAAAGTGCTACATTTTTGCCAGGGACAATTAGAATATGGATCACAGCTATCTAGAATGTACCAAAGCTTTATCAATCCTCCATCAGCTAATTTTTTGCTGTCTATGCCCCCACATAAAAGATTTCCCTTTATATTTTTCCCTTTGGGGGTTGGGGTCACAGACTGGGGAATGATAGGACCTCTGTCAGGTTTTACCTGCTATATATGCCTTCATAGTTACCTCTCACTCTATTCCTTTTTTTATTTTTGTTACAGGGTTACAGAATCTGCCCATTGGAGTCGCTTCATCTTTTTATTAGATGTGTAGACAAAGTTTGTCCTACAAAAATAATATCTGTCAGTGGGATGAGAAAGCTACACAATGAAAAAATACTAACACTAACTAAGACCCCATACACCAGAAAGCAGTAGAGTTAACAATTTAGCTACCTTTATAAAAATGTACTTGGCCCCTATGATTGTTATATTCTGTGAGCCTTTGTAGAGTAATTATATCCTTGGACACAGAACAGTGCTTGTCTGAGTAAAGAATATGAACCTTGCCAAAACCTCTGGTGTGCCAGGGATGTTATTTAGAGACTTATCTTGAACATCTGAACCAGTAAAATATGTAGGTATTAGATGACAAGCAGGTACTGTCTATAGATATCTCTTGATTTTAGTGTTTATTGTGCACAGGTATTATAGGATTAGAAAGAAATAATGAATGAGTTTAATCTCTTGATCAGCAAACATTTTTTCTGTTCGAGAAGGTCAAATCTTAGTAACCATGCTTCTTTGTGCCGGTATTTCTGGTAAATAATCATAAGACCAGTGGTGGTCCTATGCAGAACTGAGTTGTGGTCCCCAGGGGGTTTCTGTTGGCTGAGGAGGGTCCTTGTGCAGTGGCACGCTATGTATCCTAAATTTAAGTTGGAATAGAGGAAAAATCTTCCGATGGGGTCACTCCAGTAACAGCTGTCTCAGAGGAGCTATCCTGTTCTTTGAAGTTAAGAAACATCTCCCTTATGGGACATGGAAGACAAAAAAATCATTGAGATTTGAACTATACCCTACTGTATCAAAAATGCTAAAAATGTTGGCTGTAGATATACTTTAAATCTGCATATAATCACTAAGAACATCATTTTGACAATGTGCAAATATTGAAACATTTGGTGTTTAAAAAAAAAAATATTCTGGCCTGTGGTCAGTTTGTGTCTGAGGACATATATTGTTTTATGTTACTACTGCCATAGTATCACATACAGTTATGTTTGGCATTCCTGTTTCTAAGCAGATCAATCTAAAGCACTGTTATAGTCCTCGGTTTTTAGAGCTTGGAAGACGACACTGGGAAGTAATACAATGGACTGCTTGTTCTTTACCTTGAAAGGATCCGTGTGTACAAAGAAGTCTGGTTATTCCAGTACACCTACAGTTATCTTTTACTTCCATTCAGCTTTCTAGAACAGCCAGGACAATTGAGTTTAAATGCTTATGATAGCACATTTGTGTTTTGGAAACCTAGATATATTACAATGGTCACTCCAAAATTAATTCCAAGGACACTTTATTACTGTGCTCCCAAGTCTCTGCTTTTCACATGAAACGTGACCTTGTAATGATACTATAGTTATCATACGTCATGTATGAGTGTTTGTATATAAGCAAGGGTGAATAATTCAGTTCTTAAGTTACGGTAACACCTTCTGAGTCTCTATGAAGTTAAAATAAGAAACAATCATGAATTCATTGCTCGAAATGTTTTAGTGCAGTTACACAAAAATGCCCTAGCTCCAAAACGTCAGCAGTATGCCATCGGCTCAACCATAGTCCCAAACTTTCCCAAGTGAATGGTAGATGTTGAAAACCCCTTTTTGCATGCGGCTGAGGGAGATTGCGGCAGGGGTCAAAAACACAACATGTTGCATTTGGCCACACAGTTGATGTACAGTAAATATACACTGTGTATGTGTGTATATTGTACTTATTGTGTATATTGTGTATGTGTGCTTGAAAATAATTCAGATAACAGGAGCCTTGTTCAAAAAACAGCAGTTCACTATTTCTAGGTCAAAAAACAAGGAGGCAAACCTAATGCTTTTGCTATCACCCATAGCCTGACTAAAATCCCTAACTTTTATTGTCAATCTAACATCCAGTTTTTTCCTTTCCTAAATTTAAACCTAAAGTAACTGAAACAAAATTCATGAGTTTATCTGTTCCTTAACCACCTTTAACCCAGTTAACCCCAACCCTAATCACTGGAGCTAATAAAACTGTACTTACCCTAAAGCAAAACTTTTCTTGGTTTAGGTTCCCCAGAGCATACTTTTGCATACATTTTGGCAGATTCTCTAATCAATGAGCCCTAATGTACAATTAGAAGAAACTTTAGCAGCAAGAAAAGTGGTTCTATGGCAGAAGAGTATCTTGATTTTTTGTAATGTAAACTTTACATTTCCTGTATGAAGCAACATTCCAAATGTAATATAAAGGAAGATTAGAGGTATCATCCCCCTATAATCTATTTTGCCAGTGGATACAGTCTATCAGTGAGCCAACAGGCCATGAGCTCCAGCAGTTGGGTTTTCTTACCATCGCTGCATGATCCATAAACTATACTAAAGTGCTTGAGTGGGGCGGGCATGCAGGTCTGAAAATTTAGGCATAGAGACCCACCACTTATTAGACTTTTCTGACAAGAACTATTTGCAAATATGCAGAACAATATGCTGAGAACACAGTGACTATAGAACCATGGGTTCATTCACACTGTGTGCAGTACAGTGTGGTATTTTATGTATAAATCAGGCATGCAGGAACATCGGACATTGCATAGAAATGTATCTAATTTTCCTACTGAATGCATTGCAATATATGCTGTATGCATTTTTCTTGGTTTCTATGTTCTGCCCCATATATTTTACAGTGTTACAGCAGACAGCAGTGCAAGTAGCTGTGAGTTTCCATAATGCACAGAAAAAACAACAATTATAGTGTGAACGATGCCTAACACTCTTCACCTAGCTAAAGTTAACATTAGGAAAAAGGCAAACTGCTATTTACTTGAAATGAATGGTATGATAACTGCTGCTGTTACTTTTTTTCTTTGTGCATTGTTTTTCTTAGTGCTTTATAGATGCTATTCCTCTGCATGACTGGATGCTTAAAATGAACACTGACTAACTTCACTTCAGTTTACACCCTAGTAATATCTGGATTTACCTTTTCAGTCACTGCAGTTATTTAATTCACAACTGCATACCTCTTTTGGGTCAGTGACTTAGAATGTATTAGAGCGAAGGGTAAGGACAACCAGAGAGCTACTGCTATATCTAATTAGACCTTTTGTGGGTGCACACATTATAATAATTATTACATTCATTGGTATATGAACACATGGCTTAAGTATAACTGGCAGCATGATGGTGCAAAGATGGGCCAATAAAAGCATGAGTTTTATTTTAGTAGACAATTTATAAAGATTGAAAAGAAGTGGTCCTAGTTAAATGATATGGTAAAATTAAATTTACAATCTTACATTAGGATCTGCTGAATAATACAGTAATAGTTATCTGAACTAAATTTAGTGCAATTTAATGACCTTAAAAGGTCATTGGGTATAGACTTTATAATATGAGCAAGGTTAATAATCCACTTATTATGCCAGACACGATCATTACAAACTAATAAATCACTGCATTCTAGTATGTAAAATTAGGTACTTCTTGGCAGTGTCTCGAAGTTCAGATCACCTTAACTAAACTCGTAAGGTGGCGGTAATCATTTATGTAATCATAATTATTAGTTTCCAGTAAAGAAGTATCGGTGCAACACAAGATGTTTCCATGTCAGCTTTTCTATTTTTATAACTCAGAATATCCACTTATGTTTATGTAAAAAATGTAACGAGAGAGAGAGAGAGAGAGGAGCGAAAGGAGAGAGAGAGGGAGAGAGAGAGAGGAGCGAGAGAGAGAGAGGAGAGAGAGAGGAGCGAGAGAGAGAGAGGAGAGAGAGAGTATATAGCTTACCTTATTGGATATTTAATCGGATTGTTTAGGTATACCGTCAGGCCAAACCATTTTGATATCAAAAGAGACATTGGGATGGTCAGTGTGCGCAAGTTTTAAGGACCTGGTGATTATCCCAGCTTCGTTTTGTAAAGGTCTATCTGTGCAATTTTTTGACACACACACAAATTGCCCCCCCTATAGAGCAGAGTAGCGCTGTATTGGAAAACATCCCTATATTTGGGTAAAATGTGTGATTTCCTATCATTTTGTTATAGTTACTGGGACAAATAGAGATATAATAGTAACACTATAATTCTCTGACAAATGGCCTGATTTATTAAAGCTCTCCAAGGGTGGGGAGGATACATATTCTTCATGGAAGCTGGGTGAGCCAGCAAAGCTTGAATTAATTTCTTAATTAATAAAGTTATTTGCTTTTTGCTAGCAAATGTTTTGAATCCCTGACTAGATCCATTCCAGGTTTGCTGCACCACCCAGCTTCACTGATGAAAGTGTATTATCTTCAGCCTTGGAGAGCGTTAATAAATCAGTCTCAAAGAGTAAATAAAAACCACACATGGGTAAGTAAAGGTGTGTCACAAAGCATGGCATTTTTTCTAATATGTGTTTTTTTCTGCTCTTAGGTGCTGTATAATTTATTCAAATCATTTTGCAAGATGAAAACAATTGAGACGGTGGATATCTTTTCCGGAATAGGGAGTTTCTTTGTGGTGGGAGTAGGAGGAGTTTTAATTGGAATCATTTTTGGATTTGTAGCTGCCTTCACCACCCGCTTCACACGCAACATCCGTGTGATTGAGCCTCTCTTTGTTTTTCTGTACAGCTACTTGTCATACTTAACTGCAGAAATGTTCCACCTTTCAGGTATTATGGCGTAAGTAACTCAATTTGTATTAAAATATAAAAAAAAATCTCACTGTATTTGTTTAAATGTTAGGCTTCCCCCATCGGTCCTATTTTCTTTTCTACAAGACTCAATATATGTCAATATGAGTGTATCCTAACACTTTCTTTCTAGATGTAACATCTTTTACTTTTAAAAAGGATTATCCTGAAGAGAATGCTTAGTTTTTTTAAAGAATCTGGTTTGACAAATATATTAGGCATATTTTCCAGTATATGGCTGCTAAGTATAGCCAGAGGTCCATAAGAAGGCAGCTCATCATTCACTGCTGATCTGAAAACCCCTTTTATTTTGTTGGGACCTGCTGCCATCTGTTTTCTCATTTGTAATGATTTATAAAGTCATCCGCATTAGATGATTTACAAACAACTAAATCTGTTTTGTAAGTGTCATAACTAAAGGTTTTTTAAGAAATTATTGCCTCTCTTGATATTCATATATAGAGCTAAGTGTGTGGCCTGGCAGTGGTGAAAGTAAACAGAATCCTGGGGGACATCACTACAGGGATCACCAGAGAAGGAAAGGCCTGATTGCTCTTCAGAGATTTAGTTTAGAATATTGTTTCCAGTTCGTGAGACTCCACTTTCAAAATGACATTGATTAGCTAGAATAAGTCGACAGACAGGCAATAAAATTGGTTTTATCTGAGGGATAAAACATATCAGAAAAAACTTAATATGAACAGTCTCAAGGAAAGAAGAGAAAGCAGAAACATGGTTAAAACTTTTAAAAACTTTATTGGCGTAACACACTAATAAGGTTTAAAAGGGCAGTATTTTCAATATAAAGCTAAGATAGGAAGATGGAAGGGTGACATTATAGAAATGTCAACAATGAGTGAATTTAATTGTTTTGGATAAAAAAAAAAGTTCTATAAAAAATTAACCAAATTCATAATATCAGATTATCAAAAGATCCCAGTGTTTGACAAAACATAGAATTTAGCAAAAAATGTCCATAAGTGGTAATCAACCTTATATAGGTAGCAAGTAATAAAATGACATGTAGTCAGCTTTTCCCACAATCTTATCTAGAAAGCATGTCAATTTTATTACATTTTTCCAAGAGCACTAATCAGCTTTTATTGCAGGACTAGCTTCAATGAAGTCATTAATCTGTCTGAGAGAAAGTGCCAGAAATTAGATCTAGGAGGTAATATTTCCATTGATAGACGTTTATAACCTTTTAGTTTTGTATATATCAGTTAAATCTGCGATAACCTGACTCAGGGGGTGAAAACAAACAGATTTTTTATTCAAGCTTTAGCAGGACATAACACATGTAAAACCTGCAGCTATCTGTGAACTAGATTACAGGTTTTGGAGAGTCTTTTGCATGCAAATGCCCATTTTCAGTGGGTTTTGAAAGATAGCTTGCCATTCAAGGCTGTTTCATGGTTATCAGGGGTATGAAATTGCATAAAAAAGCATTTATGTTGCACTTGCACTAACAATTGCACTAACAATATGCTTTCTGTGTATAGTTACAGACCCCTAAATGTCAAATATACCCATTTTTAAAAAAACATTCTGGATTGCAGTGTAGTACATGAACATCCACAATTATGAATAGTTTTTTTCCACATCCACTTTTGCAAATGTTGTAAGTGGGCCCTAAAGCCTATATCAGTGTCCTGATATTTCAGGAAGATAAGCAACCCCTATGTTTTAAATATGGATCTTGTCTGTAAAGTGATTAGATTTCTCAGACTTAGAGAAGCCCAATGGCAAACCTAAACTGGATTCTAATAAGTTCAGAATATGAGCGTACAAAAAGAACTGTGATATTTCTAGGCAAAAGCTTCTGTCATCTAAGTAAAGCGCCAGGGGGGTGAAAGTCATTATGGTCCCCTGGAAGAGTGAACATTAAATGTACCTGTTGCTATGTGTTAAATTGTTGAAGCTCATGATTTCTGGCTTTAAGGCAGCTGGCATGTAGAAAAAATCACAAAATTTTAATAGGAGGGAAATTAGTGAAGTTGGACTAATGCCTAGAATTATTATTGTTTATGTAAACTTCCGGTACAAGAAAACACACGAGTAAAAGTCAGCCTAATGAAATAGGACTGGTTAGACAAAGGTACATATCAAGGAATGCAGTGTACAAGAGTAGACCATAAAGGGCTGTGACATGTTTGTGAAAATTACTCTACATGTAATATTGCAATATTTGGAAATTACCGACCTTAATTTTCTATGCCTAGGATAAAAAGCATTGAGTATTAAACTGGATGTAAAACACAGCCAGGAGACAGAGAAGCACTATTCAATTATTATAGTGCCCATTCTGATTCACATAGCTTTGTATTACTCAAGCTTTTCAGTATAATGAACTGAATTTTTAGCAGTGGACAATATATATATAGTTATATCCTTAGAAACCTAATTCAAGAAAGGGGTAAGCAAAACAAGTGATCCTGTCAACTAATTTAGTCTTGCCAATTTCGGTATGAAGTTTATTCACAGGGCTTGCAGGCATGCGGGTACACTTGTGCAGGCTGTACACAGTATGCCCAATAAAATATTAGTGCTACATAATATGTCAGAACTATATAAATACATGTGAATAAAATAAAACAGGCATTTTTCCTGACACCATTTAGAACTGAGAAAGCTATTGGGACAAGCAGCTTTAGGGTAACCATACAAATTCAGTTAAATGTGACTTCTACTTCTAATATAGACAGCATATAATTGTTTAGGTTTGTTGGTATAGCATTTATCTCTACTAAGTTGTTTTGGCTAACTTGATTGACCCAAACAGTTAAATTATAGTTGACAAATTTCCCTTCCCAATTACATTATACAGCTTGACAACCTAGTATCTTTAACAATTATACTGGTGTTATATATGCCTTCTTTTTCAAAACAAGCATGGTAATGTCTTTGTAGGAGGATGGCAGGAGGAAAACTAAACTGTGGTCTCATGCCAGTAACAAAACCTAAAGCTATTTACTGTTTGTTTAATGCATGCTCTTTTAAAACAATCGGTCAGGTGTGTCTGTTGAGATGAGAATGAGAACCTGAGCTCTTCAAAATTGTTCAGAAGCAAGATCATCGAATGTCCTTAATGCTCACAATAGGCAAATACCAGCAATATTTTTAGAGCTTACTGGACAAAAATGTGCACAACGTGTAGGAAAAATACTGCTTTCTGCTGTGCAACTTTGTACACATATTCATATTACACATCATTTTTCTTTTTCTTAAGCATAACAACTTGCGCAATGTCTATGAACAAGTATGTGGAAGAGAATGTGTCCCAGAAATCCTACACTACCATCAAATACTTCATGAAGATGCTTAGTAGTGTCAGTGAAACATTAATCTTTATCTTCATGGGTGTATCCACAGTTGGAAGAAACCACGAATGGAACTGGGCCTTTGTGTGTTTCACATTGTTCTTCTGTTTGGCATGGCGTGCAATGGGTATGTTGGCTTGGCATCAGAATACATTATAAAACAAAGTAGCACAGTATGCATAATATTGTTGTTTGAGTGAACTCATCCCTGAAGTAATTTTTGCACATAAATTTTTTTGGCAGTACATTTAAAAACTTAGCATTTCCCTGTTAACCTATTACATTCAGTGTTATTCAGTTTATAAATAAACAGACAACAAAAAAGGAATATTGTTAGGTATGAAAATCATATACCCAGATGTACCTGCAAATACCTGCAGCAACTTTTACAACCCTAATACAGGGCCATTTTGTTGGGGCAAAGCTCTTCTAGTACTTCTGGCAGTTTTGGAACTTTCATGCCTCTTCCTGCTTAACAAACAATCCTGAGGCTGCACTTGATAGTGATAAGCCAATAGGAATAGGCATTTAGCTGTAGAGGGGGCAATGAAAGCTGCATCAGATAAAAGTGCAGGTACC
This sequence comes from Pyxicephalus adspersus, assembly GCF_032062135.1. Classification (NCBI taxonomy): domain Eukaryota; kingdom Metazoa; phylum Chordata; class Amphibia; order Anura; family Pyxicephalidae; genus Pyxicephalus; species Pyxicephalus adspersus. The sequence goes on along the minus strand of NC_092858.1, from coordinate 70,412,527 downwards.
AGAAAATACTGTAATTTTAAGAGATGACTAATGGAACAAAGGGAATAAATTTATGCCAGATTAGTTGTTAATAGCTGCTTTTTTTAAAGTACATAATAAAGGAAAAATAGAAATTGCAGCCTACACTAAGCCACAAATGGTCACAGAGACCTTCAGAAACCTGCTATTTTTACCAAATGAAAGTCAGATTTTGCCCTGGATTAATTATAAACAGGAAGGAATATTCAATGTGAGTAAGGCTCTGGCTCATCTGCTGATGGTAACCTTAAACATTCTGCTATAGTTCATTAGGTAGTCATTAAACAAAGACAATAGTTTTGCTTTAGGGTTTGATCATAAATTATATCACAAACTAATAGCTATATCAAAGCCTCAAACAATTGGAAGTCCTATACAAAGCTGTTACCAATACAGCAATACAACAAAACACTTACCAGTTTGTTTTAGTTTACTAATGGAAAATCCTATAATACAGCACTATTGATTTTCTACAGGCCTTGATTTGAACTTGATTTAGTGTCATCTGTAAGTGTTACAAGGGTTCCCATATTATTTGCGGCACCTCTTAGTTGGATACATACATCTCAGTGTAAATGCTAAACACAACAATTGACTTGCACCAAAAACTTGGCAGCTCCCTGTAGTTAACAGTTGTAACTGTTAGCATTCCCTTCAGCATACTGTTTGGGAATAACACTAGCCTGAATCACATTAAGAATTTAGTGATATCATGGTAGTTTAACCCTCCATCCCTTGTCACATATCGAAACAAAGGTCTAACCCTGAATATGACAAGATTTATAGACTAAACTGGAGCTTCCAAGGAGAGATCTTTCTGAGTAATATTACTTGTTAGGAGATGTAATATCTCAGTTGTAAGTTTTTAGGTATTTTTCTTCTGGTTTTGGCTTAGAGATATCACCCAACTACACACTGCTTCTTTTCCATGCATTTCCATCTCATTTTAATGTTTCTTAAAGTGTATGTATATTCGTTGCTGGTTTTTGCTGTCTATATCTAGTAAAGTTTTTGTTTTCTTTAGGCGTATTTGTCCTGACTCAGATTATCAACCGATTCCGCACAATAACATTGACTACCAAGGATCAATTCATTATCGCATATGGAGGACTTCGAGGTGCAATATGTTTCTCACTGGTTTTCCTCCTCCCTGATTCCCCTGTATTTCCAAGAAAGAAACTATTTATTACTGCTGTAATTGTGGTGATCTTTTTCACAGTGTTTATTCAGGTAAGATTAGAATTAATTCTTAGTAGAGTCTTTTATATAAAACTTTAATTGGAACCCTGCACACAACACTTCATGCAACAATAGGGAGTCATATCACTCCCTCAGTCCTTTGTCTTGGTCAAAACTAAACTCCAGGCAACCATGTAAATACACTGATAAATACATATACGGGGTGCTGTATTGCTTGACAGATGATTTGTATTTTTGTCCATAAGGTTTACATATCTACACTACACAGCTCTTCCACACAGCACAACCGTCTGGCAGGTTAGGAGACCTGACTTTTCCCTGCTACAGTAAAGTCTTCTTACCACTACCCTGTGACTGAACAGCAAAATGAGAAGAAGCAAACTAGTGCAGTCATCTCTGTACTGTCTCCTTGTATTAGGGTTCTTCTTGCACTTAAGCAGAACTGCATGGCAATTTGGTCTGCTTCTCTCGCCATCAGTCGGAGCTCTTCTGTACAGGGACTTCAGAATGGTTGATGGGGACATTTGCCATGTGTTATCCCTTTAAAAAATCTGCAAATAAAGAAACATGCCTGTAGATCAGCAAGAAATAAATTGAACTTTGAATTGCCTGTTGCCTGTGAGCTGACAACGTGCAGCATTTTTAAGGATTGAAAGGTGCCAGCCTGTCTTTTGGCAAACTACACAATTCATTCCACTATCTTTATCTCCAAAGAATAGGCAATTGAATTTAGGTTTATAGATACGAACTATGAGAGCTAAATAGACTATTACATAACACAGGCAGTGTACATAGGACACAGGAAAGTTTTGCATTCCTTACATGGTTAATAGGTCTTCAACAGAGCCACAGATGCTAGCTAGTATAAAAACTTGGCAGGCCTTCATCACTGAATACAAAATTAAGAAAAGTTTTGGTTGGACATAAACTTCAGATTTCTTCCCTAAGAGCAGATACTACAATATGTCTTTTCTTAATTGCATTAGTCAGCAAATCCTGCTCTGTATACATATAAGAGGGGTTGAAATCTGAGAGATTTTGAAGAAGGGGTCCTAATGAGACCATTCAGTGGCCATCAAGGGAATTCTAATTTAGAGTGTCTAGGCCAGTGGTTTGGACCTAGGCAGAGAGTTCCTTTTCTAGCAAAAAATTCAAACTTAATCAGAGAGGAGCCCAGATGACTGAAAGAAGGTAATAGTAGAAGAAGCTAGGCAAGTCCCTAGACCCTGGTCTAATGTCCATGTTTAGGGCCTCCACGTCTAAAGATTGAAAAGAACTGATTTGATTAATGTTTTTATTTTGTTTAAAATACAAGTTTCTTCATATAATGTTTAACAGTTGTGGACAAATAATGAAAATGCGGTGATTTACACCTATTTATATATTCATTTCAGGGCATTACCATTCGTCCACTGGTGGAATTTTTAAATGTGAAGAAGGCTAATAAAAAGCAGCAGATGATCAGTGATGAAATCCATAGCCGGGTAATTTTTTTACTTAAATTAATGTTTTCATTTTTTGTTGATAACACCCTTCCAAGCCATCCTTGTACTTTCATGAGTAACTGTCTGATAACTTGTGATCACTGTATAGTGAACACTGCCATGTTCTGCCACTGCCGAAAAAGATATTACAGCATACCTCTGTAATACCACTTCAAAGCATTATGAAGTCATTCCACCCAACACTCATTACTGAATAGATGAAAATGCTGCTCAATGTTTGTGTGTTTGTGGCAATTAGAAAAGGGTTCCTGCTATATATATATATATATATAAATGGTATATCACTATTTATGTTTGACTATGACTACTTTAAATAAACATTGTCATTTTTATCATGATTAAACACCCTGTTAAACACTTTCCCACCTTAATCAGCGTACACTTTGAAAACTGTGAATAACATTTAAAAGTTGTTATTTCTATTATTAATAAACTTGGAACATTGGAGTAATTCTTTGAACATTCATAACACCACAGTGGATTTATGGATAGATTTTTATTATATTGTGATTGGGTAAAATATTTGTTTTAGTCTCATTTATCAGTAAAGACATATTGATTGATATAAAAAATAATTTTATTATTAATATTGATCTTCTAATTATTGGAGTTAGTTTGTGTATTTAGGATTCTTGATTCTGTTAATGTATGTAATCAAAGTGTCCTTTCACCCTTAGTTTTTGGATCACATAAAGGCAGGTATAGAGGACGTATGCGGTCACTGGGGACACAACTACTGCAAAGAAAAGTAGGTTATAATACCTTAAAAATATACTCTTAGTATACTTAAAGATTTTTATTATTGCATCTAATTTTACTGTGAAGTATTCTTGCTAGCACAGAAGTATTTATTGGATTATGGTACAACACCCAAAGTCTTAGGGTGGTGCATGTTGTTTGTAAGGCTTTATAGTAAATATAAATACCTTCTAATCTGTTTTAATCTTGAGAAATATTAACCCTCCTAGCGTTCTAATTCTGTCATTTTTTGATGCAAAAAGTGATCCAATTTTTTTTGCGTAGTAAATTTTTGTTTATATTGTGGGCCTGTAATTCTTATGATTAACTCCCGGGTATAATAATTTTATTTTTTTATTATATTAGAATCATAAATTATAATATAATTAATTATAAAAAATAATGAAATATTAGACCAAAACAATGTAATTTATCAAAAAAAAAATTTTTCTCAAAAATTTCTTACTGGAATTTTCCAAACAAGGGTTCAATATTATTGATAAATAATAATATAAATTATATGCAGATTTTAGAAAAAATTTTTTTTATATTTTTAGTAGACATCCCGGGTGTGGTAGATTTTGAAGCAGGGTGCTGCACAAAGCCCAACATCACAGTCAGGACAGTAGAACCTGGTTTCTTTGCGTTTCTTCCTTCCTCTGTCATCAGTCTTTGAGCAGCAAACCACACACATCCTTGTAGGTGCTGCCTTTTTCTGGGTTGGTGGGATGTATTCAGTGAAGTGACGACCGGTCAGGCGTTCTGGGTTGACAATGGTGGAAGCACGACGTCCAGGTCTATTCATAGCCACTGATGATGTTTGGTGGTTCTTGACTATGGATTCGGAAACTCGAAGATGAAGTCTGAATGATTCACAGGCCTCTGACTATTTTTTTTTGTACAGAACGTAGGCATTCCATAGACACTGCTCAACTAGATGCCTGAAAATCCTCTTGTAATACTTGGTTTGCTGTTTCCTCATCGCTGGGTAGAATGTCATGGCTTGGTCAGCTCTGTCCACACCTCCTATGGTGTTGTTGTAGTCAGTCACCACCTGTGGCTTCATCACTTCTTTCCCACGTTTTGTGTGTACCAGAACGGTGGAGGCATCGTGGAATGTACTCATCAGACACACATCTTTCTTGTCACGCCATCTCGGGCCATCATCTTTCCTTTCTGCCAGGCAACAATTTCTCCTGTCTTCAGCTGGCAGGTTGTGCCGGTTAGCCCTAACGGTTCCATACGCATCTGTTCTGTGTCGCAGAAGGAACTCATAAAGCTCAGGAGAGGTTTAGAAATTGTCAGTTGTGACACAATAGCCCTGACCTAGCAATAGTTCAATGAGGGATAGCACTGAAGATGTTGCCAATCCGTAATGGCTGTATCTGGGGTTGAATTGTGTCCCTTTTCCAGTGTACAGTACTGTATTCCAGATGTAGCCAGATGAGAATTCACACAGCATATAGGTCTTCACGCCAAATCGTGCCCTCTTTGACACAATGTACTGCACCCAGCTGGGCTTCCCCTTGTAAGCCATTAGACTTTCGTCAATGCGGACATCTCTTTCTGGCACACCCCAGAATCCATCACTCCACCGCATCTTTTAGTAGTATGCCTTTTTAGGTATTTTAAAGGTAATTACAGGGTATTTTAACATTATGCTGAGTTTTTTTGTATTGTTATTGAGAAGCAGTGAGGTACCCTCATCCCACTGTTCCACTGTTGTATGTTGTACTGTTGTGTACTGTTGTTCCACTGTTCCACTGTTAATGAAATATTATTCCCCCTAATCACAGTTATACATTAAGCATTATCACACCTCTATTCAGAGCTGGAAAATTTGAAGCTGCAGCATCCAGTCCCATATGAGCAACATACTAGGAACACACTAGACAGGAAACCTCCACTTAGCCACCTGGGGTGTGTTTTGTTGGGACAAAACTGTAGCTTAGTATAAAAAAACATTTTTACTTAGTAAAAAAGTCAGTTTATACCATTTTGTCCAAAAACATTCCCATGGATTATTCACTTACAGTTTGTACCTAATTTAGTTATTTGACACAGTACTAATTTAGGGATTTCTTCCAAACATAGGTTTAAGCAATTTGATCAAAAATTTCTGCGCAGACTGCTAATAAGAGAAAATGAGCCAAAATCAAGTATTGTGTCACTATATAAAAAGCTGGAAATCAAGCAAGCCATTGAGATGGCAGAAAATGGATTGAGTAGGGATCCATCTTTATCATCCTTGGGGTAGGTACCACACACATTAGACGTCATGAAAATTTGTGTCTTGTTTGTCTGTATCTAATGGTTATTTATTGATTTACAAAGCACTCACATTGTCTAAAGGGAATATGTGGTGTTCAATGGGGCTGCAGGCTAATATGAAATTACTGCTCTTTAAAAATGAATCCAACTTACTTCATCTTGTAGGTGTCAATAACATAAACTGATCATAAAAATTAGAATCATTAGGAATATTTATACAGAGGCTGTTATATGTTGTTTTTTTCACAGCCACTGAGTTGTTATGCCATTAGCCCTTGACAACTGCACATTGGGGTTGATTTACCTAAGGAATAGGCTGTCCTCTGAGCTTATTAAATGAGGTAAACCTATGTTTACTTTAATCAACCACATATAGAAATGACACTGTTTTTTATTTATTACCAATTACTTTTAAGTAAACAACCTCTACTCCTTTAGCAAGCCTGTCCCAATGGCCTACTTGTCTACTCCTATTGAGTGTGGGGTAAATGTGCTGGTGAGGAGGCAGTGATGTACTTATTCAGAGAAAGGAATTTATTTGTGCACAACTTTTTTTTGCAGTAAAATGTGTACAAAGTTTTGCTATTATTTTTACAATATATAACTATGTTCATTTTTCAGAGACCAGAAAACAGGTAGGTACACATACCTATAGGTGGCCTCTAGGATTATTGATTTTTTTCTATAGTTAGAAAAAAGTGGTATACCAGAAAAAGAACATGTTTTCTATTGAATCTGTACCCCCCTATTTGAGCATACAGTAGATCTATGTTTGCCCCTGACATGTTTAAATTTGCTCACTATTGATAGAATCATTACCTCTACTGAAAGTCTGTTCTGAACACCAACTACTCTTTCCGTAAAAATAACACTTTCTAAGGTTATTCTTTAACTTTTCTCCTGCTTGTTTGAAGTAATGTCCCAATGTTCCTTTTTTGGTAAGGAAAACACTAATCTTTCGACTTTTTTAAAAACCTTGGGAAGTACCTGAACTTTGTAACATTTCTGAAAACAAAACCTATAGCTAAGCTCCCAACACAAAGACAAATTCACACATACCATTTGTTTTCTTGTCTCTTGAGCTCAGCTGCTGGCACATTAGATAAGAAGGCCACAGCAAAGTAATTACGTAATAAAGTATTTTTAATTTAGGAAGTAAACGTGACAGTATTATGTGCTATGCAGGAAATTTCATTTTTATAACTTGCCCAAAGCAACTGTAGACTTTAACAACTCACCACTACTTTTAATTGGTGTATTTGGTATTTTTATATTCTTTTCAAAAAAGTAATCATCAAATTTGTGCATTTATTAACCTTGTTTAATGCTTCTTTAAACCCAGAACATATGAAAAAAATAAAGTGAAACCTCTTTCTCCATCTGAAGTTAATGAAATGCGAGATGTCTTATCAAGAAACCTCTATCAGATACGTCAACGGGTAAGACTTGTTTTATGTAGGTATAATTTACCTTTTTTGTTTTCTGTTTAGTCTGAGTCTACTGAATTTGACAAATTATTACCACATTTTGCCTTTATTGCATTTATCAGATAAATTTATTCTTAGAATTGTACAAAAAAGCTAATCCAGTAATCTAGAAAAGATTGCCAATAGGGTTTAGGCCCCTTTTTTTTAGCAGTTTTAATGCTAACGTGAATGTTAGACTTCTCTTCATTGATTTGCAGATTCATAGTCTCAGGTTTGCAATGTAATTATTTGTTCCAGACACTCTCCTACAACAGGCATAATCTTGCAAGCGGGACCAGTGAAAAACAAGCCAAGGAAATCCTGATCCGCCGGAGGCACAGCATGAGAGAGAGCTTGAGGAAGCATAATAGTCTTATAACAAGGAACAGAGCGGTACCGTTATTCTTTCTGTATTTTCCTATTTCCAAGAAAACTATAATGTGCAGGTATTTCCAAGTTAGTCTTAGAAAGGCCACTTTTGTTTTGTTACAAATATATTATCTGGCCACGGAAATATTGCTCTTGATTTACATGACTACAGTTTATTTTGTGTAATTGTTGTGTAAATCAGGGGCATAAAAATTAGACTTCATTAGCGTTTGGTTAGACAATAGATTTTCATGGAGGTGATCATTCATGAACAGCATCAGCTAGTGTCCCATGACCACTGTTCTTCACTCTCTTCCACAACCCTCACCCCTTTATAGAACAAAACAGAGAGCAGCAACCTTTGTAGCTCTAAAGTGATAACTTGCAAAGCTGTTACTCTAAATGATCACCAGTGGCTGTTGAGGGAGAGTCCATGTAAGAGTTAATAATAGGTTCAATAGAAAAAAAAACTTTGCTGGGATGGTTTAACACTTTCAGTACTAGGGCAAATTGATTCATAGATATCCAGATCAAATTTAATAGCATCATTATTCCTCAGTTACCATGGTAATAATACATTGTTTTAAAGACTTTTATTTGGTACATGGCCCGGATACCTTACCTAGGCTTAGTATTATAGGTTGAAAAATAGAAAACAATGTACAGAATAAAATCCTGCAGCCCATGGGTTATTACCAGGACTGAATGTCATGACCACATACATGATTGGAAACTACCCTAGTTGGCTCCAATGTGTGGATTCAGATTAAGCCTGACAGTGACAGTGTGGTCTGACAGATAGGATTTGAGATACACCAAAGCATTCAATTGTTTTTTTTAGTGTACCTTATATCCAAGGCCCACAGCTGATGGAGTGTAGTAAAGAAAATTAAAGTCTCAGTCCTGGCTGTGTTGTCTTGCAAATCACAAAGCTAGTAAAATACGAATGTCTTGACTAGCAAAGCAACATACAGCTACTTTCCTAGAGTTTAGTTTTAAATAGATAGGAATAAGCTATTGTAATATTTGTTGTGAAATATATCCTAGTGGTTGAAATGGTTTTATGGTAAAATCTAACTAAACCCACATTTAAACAAGGCAAATAAAAATAGCAATCAAGTAAATGCAAACAGTGTAAAGAGGCAAAATGGCAGACAGAAAACAAGATTACTTTATAAGCCATGTGTCTGTATGAGCAGCCATGCAGGAGGTGTGCAGGAAGTAGATGGTAAGCAATTGTACAACTTTAATCTGTTAACAAGAACCTAAAAGGTAGGAAAGTCATTCATGCGGAACTAAAGTCATTGGTGGGTGATGAGCACAGTAAGAAATATGTTTGATTTAAAAAATCAGCTTTATTTGGGTTGCAAACTTACTCAGTACTTGGGTTTTTCTTAAAAGCTCACCCCTTCCTACTGATACCTTTAACGCACTCCAATTGTCTCTCAGGGCCGGAGGTTCAATCCTTGTAAAAGTTCTATGCTGCTCAGTTTTGCCGATATAAGGTTAATAACATGGACTATTTTCTCACAAGAATATGCTCAGGCTCTAACATCAAGATCTAACATCCTGGGGGTAAGGGGGTAAATTCATTTGCTTCCCATACTCAAAAGTACCAGGATCCAACAGAAGAATGAAAAAGCAGTTACAGAATTCTTAATGCTAATGGAACAATTCTCCAACAAGTATATGATGAAAGAATTATTAAGTGTTACCAAACCCTCATGTGAAAAAAACTTTCATGAAACAGTATGTTTTTGATAACAAATCCTGCTAAAAAAATTATTTTAATAGTATATCGTTATATGGAGATAAAGGAGCATCCACTTTACTACTATGTAGTACTACTGAATAGAATCAGACCTTTTCAAATTACTATAACAGTCTGGTCTGCCCAGTATGCCATTTGATTGATTGGGACAGTTTGAACACTGGTTGTTGAAAAACAGGTCTGACAGTTCTGTTGACATTTTTTTAGGCTTCTGCTCACCAGGCCCGGTATTTGTCACTTCCTGGACACACAAAACTTTCTGAAAGACCAAGAGGAAAAAATACCACTTCTTTTAGAGGTAAGAATAAGTTAATGATATCATGCCATATTGATTTGTTACAAAAAAATACATTTTTATAATACGCATAAATCCAAAAGCTCAAGTATTTAAAATTGACGTAAACTTCAAGATATGTTAGAGGTGGTTTATGATTATCAACTGCTTTTTAATAACCACTTAGATTCTTTCCTTTGGAAAAAGAATGAAGGGTTGATAGATTACACTGATAACTAATTCAGTGTTTATCGTGAAGAAAGGCAGATGTGCTTTTTTATTTATTTTTTAATTGCAATTAGATGTTTGCTTTAACTTTTCAGTAGCCTTACAATAATGTTGCTATTGTTTTTTTTGTTATATGCAGTAGGTGACAGTGATTCTGATGGAGGTACCTCCAGTCAAGAGTTGAATTTCTACCCCAGAGCAAAAGACATCTTGCGGGAAGATAGGCAAAAACGTGCTCCATTTACCACTAGGCTAGATTGGACGGATGAGAGGCTTAATAATAAGTCTAAGGAACTCACTTCACTAGATGGCTTACCCCTGCAAAGAGGGGTTCGGGAGCCACTCTTACCCAAACCAAGGTTTGGAACCTTGAGGGAGGATAGAGGGCCATATGAGGAAGGTAGCAGTCCAGTTCCACCACCAAGAAGTAGACATTCCCTACAAGGTGAGAAGGACAAGAAAAGACGTGGAGAATCAAGACCGGATCCGCGATCACCAAAATAGTATAACTCTCACCATTGTCAAAGTGGAAAGCTGTCTTACAAAATGAAGTGAATATGCTGTGTTGCCTTTTAATTACCTTAGTTCAGGTATGGTGGACTTGTTATATTTTGTTTTATACCAAAATACCATTACTTGTGCCACTATATAACTTGGTAAATCTGTGAATATTGACTGGCGCAAATGTAATCAAATTAGGTGCTTACCTTACCTAGAATCTCTAAATGAACCATTTCTACAGGGTGTAAAATCTGTAAATATGGTAAATATCAATGCTACTAGAGATTATTAGATATGAAACCTCAAAGGTTATAGGAGTACAAACAGATGTGTATTTTGGTGCTCTCTAAGTAGTTAGGACAGGCACCAAGTGTCATTTATTCTTTTTAAAAATGACTGCAAATTTTGCACACATTTATTAATTGTAAATACAAGCAGCACCAAAACAAGCCTAGAACTCTCCAAAACGTGTTCTTTGTTTTTTTTTTTATTTATGCAGTCCTTCTAATGAGAATCAGTTTATATGGGGTTTATATCTCTGGTCTTGGTGTGATCTCCTCATGAACACCTAAGTACACTAACTATACTAATCTACGAATGTCAATGTACCCAGAGTATGTTGCATATGGAAGAAGTGTCATGCACGTTGCACTGATTTATAAAAGCACTTGCACTGAAGTTATTTGTGAAGATGCAGTCATTCCCTTGCTCACATCACTTTTGCAATTTCTTTAACAGTAAAGAACCTAATAATTAGGATTTAGTATTAAGGTCCCTTTAAAGTATTAAGGATAAGAAAAATAACTTAATTAGTAACATTTATTTAAAATGATTCACACATACCCAGTTAAAGGTGTATTTTATTTAACTACTTTTTGTTTCTGTAACCTAACTATTTTCCTAAAACAAGGCGACAAAGACAACTATGTTGAAGTTGTTTAATATGTTTTGTAAATTGCATGGGAAGCATAAAGAATGTGGCAGCCCACAACGCACATTTTAAGTCCCAATACAGATTTTTCTGATCAAGGTCAATTTGGGATTGGGATTAATCTACCTGGCTGCACATACTGGCTAAAACCTTTGTTTGTCAGTACTGTTTGGACCAGAGAAAAAAATGGGAGCAGACCAACAACAACAGCTTGTCCTGAAATTGTAACTGTTAGTACAAATTAAACAGCATCACAAACATATATTTAACAATGATTTGATATGAAATGGTTTATTCATATATGTTTGCCAGGATAGGTTTGTTCCTAAGGGAGAGTATAAAAATATGCATCACCTGAGGTCTATCTGCATGAAGGTTTGCTGAGAGCAGTGCAGAGGATTGCAATAGACACATCTAGATTGCTGCTTGTAGAGTTTATTGAACCCAGACAGCTTTGTAAGGAGCTCTCTGCGCCACATTTTGAACGTCCTAATTTTAAATTTGAGCAAGTTTTTAAATTAAATGTAATGAAATAAGCCATATAGAGATTTTTTTCTGGCACTAGGAAACAGAATATACCTGCTTTGGAATAGACTCCAATGGAAAAAAATCTATACCTGGATTAAATATTGAAGAATATGAAGAATTTAAAAATAGGCATGCTACACTTTGACAATATATGGAGTGAGTAAACTTCAAGTTCGGTCACTTGGGCTGTCACGGGTTTAAATAATAACCTTTTTTATTACAAAGGTTTTCTGTACATGAACGTCCTAAAGATGAAAAGTGGACAGATATGTACATTTAGAGAAAATGCATATTTTTTACAATAAAGAATTAAATCTTTTTATCTGTGGTTCTGGTCATTTTAAAACAGGGTGCATCAGTGACCTTGGATTGCAATTTTGGTTTTCTATAGAGAAAAGTCCAGTCTCTTTAGAAAATTAATTCAGAGCTGTATTATTAGGGCAAGAAGAAAAGGAAACTTTCCTCCTGTGACTTAGGCTACGTACACATGTCGGATGAGGCTACGTACACACGTCAGATGATTCTAGTCCAATAATTGCCTCATAGCTAATATCAGACTGTGTGTACAGTTTATGCACAGCGCTCGTTGTCCCCTCATCCATCCTAGCGGATCCACAGACAATGAATCGCCGCTCCATCGTTCTCCCCCTCCCCTCTCTAAAGAGCAGTTCGGCACTGTATGTACTGCACTCATTCATGCAGCGTTCAGTCTTTTGTCAGTGGAAAGGATCGTGAAAGATCTGCAAATCATAAATATGAAAAATTAATGTCATATTTTTATGCTTTCCTCATATATTCCATCAATTTGCTTTTCTTTTGTCTCACCTATGATTGGACAATCAGCATCATCAGCAGCAAGTAGAATGGCATATATATATATATATATATATATATATATATATATATATATATAAACTAAATATTACATATCCATCCAAACATTTGGTTGAGAAGGGTATTACTTTGTGTTACAAATCCATTGAAGGCCTCAAAGCTATCTAGACTAAATAAACCCCTTGAAGACGGCTTGCTTTGGTTTTAGACTGACAATCTGATAAGTGATTAGTGTGAAATTAATATTAAAAACCTACTAGAGGCATGAACACAACTATAACTGCAACTTCACCAACCACTTACTTCTGGGGATTAGACACAAGGCTAAGGAAGCACCTATCATTTGTTGCTAGCAAAATGATGAAATGTTCTTCTGCCATTATGTCAGAATTAGATATTAAATAAACCCTTAACATTTCCCTCTGGTTAGAGTCAAGACAATAGGCTTTGTTTACTGAAGCTAATTCTGCCAGTGAATAAGCAACACACCCCATAATTGTGTATTAGCTCCGTACTTTCTTTCTACATGCCTGCCTAATAATGATTCACGTACCTAGTGACAGCTTTGGTATTTCAATAAATAGTCCATTTTGGGAAGTTTGTCAAAATCAATTGCTTCATTTCAGTTTTTTCTATGTAAATGAATAATTTCAATTTATTATTTATTTAATAGTTTGACTCATACATTGGGTTGGGGAAATTTGAGCTTGAACTATTCAAGCTGTTTACAATTTGCAAACTGCTGAGAAGCCTAAAGCTCCACTTTCTGGCTGAAACCACATAAATTAAATGATATATGGAAAACCTCTTGCATTTAAAGACACACATTTTAAACAATTTTGAATAAAGCCATCAAAGGACAACTTAATCAAGTGTGAATTCATCTTTCTGACATTTACCTTTTAGTCAGGTAACAGGTGAAAAATCATTTTTTAGCACTTTTGTAAATGGGCATTATAATCATAAACATTTCATGTCTCCAATTTTATTTTATTTTTATTTTTTTTGTATCCAGAGATATCTAAACGCTTGTCCATAGGTTGTTTGTGGATGTTTTGCTGTAACAGGATTTTTAAAAATATCATTTACATTTTAGTATGTACATATATGACATTTCATTTGTAAAGTGTGCTGGGCTTTCTAGAACAAGAAAGCCCTGCACTGCTTTTATACCTGATGGTAGACTGGTAATCCACTAGTGAGTTCTCATGCAGGGGAGGAGGAATCCTACTTCTGCCTAATATGGGTCTTCTCATTTAAAGGAACACTCAGTGAAGAAAATATTGTATTCTGATAAAAGTAAGCGATAGCTGTTAATGATCATAATGAGTAAACAATCTCTTTATGTAATTAAATTTCACATGCATTCATTTATATTTGTCCCCACATTTCCATACCAAACTGTCCAGCTAAAGTGACATTTGCAGGTATTGGGACAATTTATAACACACTGACAGAGGTGCTTACATAGCTCTTGGTCATATGGTTTACACCTTTTTTCTCAAAGGAAAAAGTAAACTGTGGCTGTAACCTTCTAAAAAGTGCTGGCTGAAACAAGACTTTATTGTGTCTCTTATCTTTTTAAAATGACATGTCTACCCAAGAGTACCCTATCCAAAAGATGACAACAGCAGATCAGTGTTATCTCCTGTCTATTGTCAGGTGCAATCAGTCATAAAATGGGTATAGGGAGAATCAGAAACAATAAAAAATTATTTTGTTAATACTAGTTAGAAAAATGGTGTGTGTCATTTTTTTGTTTTTCCCATTGATCCCCCTTTAGAATACAGATGAAATATCCCTATTTAATGTACAGTATATGTACAATACAATATGTTGGTGCTATATAAATCCTGCTTATTATTAATAATAATAATTTGTCAGCTCTTGGATCGATATGGTTAGAGTGCCACCTGCTGGCTGCAAGCAATAACTATGGAAATATCATCTAAATATCTTATATCTTCTTTAATACACAATTATATATTTTGTACTAAACATATTAACAGAAAACACCAGAGTTTTTCTTTTTAGTATTAGCATTTATATACAGATTGCAGAAAAGTGACATTTCACAGGTACCGTGGAATTTATCTTTTTGCAAGAATTTGGTGTTGAGGCTAGATAGTACAATTAAGTCTTATCTAACCATAACATCTTTTCCTTATTTGGCCTCAGAATCTTTAGGATGCATTTTAGCAATTCATTACTTTATTGCATTAAGGTCTTAACAAGATTCCAATTTTTTTGCTTTAATGCATACATATTTATTATATACCGGTACATATATTTTATAGCAACAGCACCATCTGCTGGATGCATTCGTATATCACATGGCTCAATATACTTCCACACAGGAATTTATTAGATTTGAATATAATACATTTTGTTTTAGAAAGATAATCTAAAAATCAATAATGCAAACAAGAATTTTGAGCGAAATCTAGGTTGTGCAAACAACCAAAAAAAAAAAAAAAAAAACTAAAAATGCTACAGCTACACTTATATCCACTTTTAATCTCAGTACAGTCCTATATAAATGCTTATACTATCAGCCTTTGTGCACAGTTTGTGTGAGTTCTTGCTAAAGTTGGTCAACTCTGTGCCAACCTCACTGAAATCTAGGAGGGTGAGGAGAGAAACGTGGTATTCATATCTGGACATTTAGGGCTTATATAAAATGACTAGGTAAAGACTATGCTAAGAAGACTATACTAAGAAGTATAGATTGTTTCTCGATCCTTGTCCTTAAATAGCATGCGTTATGCAATATAAATTACCTTAATTTGAATCTCACTGCACTACAAATGAAATTTACAACTAATTGTATTTTGTTTTATCTCTACCAATAGCTTTTAAGGCAGAGAATCTACCTATAAACAGATTATTTACTATGCATGTTAAAAATGCCCCTGAAAACCTGGATATACCCTTGTAAAAGTAGAAGTGTCATCACAACTGTGCTGTACATAGCTTGTACCTGCATGAAAACCAAGCAGGCCCTGTGCCTACAGGCTTTCTACAGAAAACTACAAAATGAGCAACTACAAGACCAGTAAGCCATTACAAGATAGGAGAGCAACAGTAACTGGTATTTGGTACATGACACTCCTGCACTGTGACAAAGTACAGAGGTAGTTTAATGGCCAAAGAAACACCCAAATATCAATAAGATCCAGTAACAATATAGATAGCTCTTGAAGGACCTTCTATCTATTCTGTCATATTCATCTACTACATCAGCTAGTGTATCATATGCATAAACTAAAATACAACTACAAAATAATTTCATGCTAATGTTTTCCTTGTAGTATGAACTACATTGCTTTAACATCTAGGAAAGGACTGTATTCTCTTTATACAAACTCATACGATTTTTTGGACAGCCATTTCCTAAGCTAGAGACATAGATGTAAACTGGCCATGCTAGAATAGAACTGCTAGAGGTTAAAGTTAACAGGAAGGGGTTATCTCCAAGGAGGAGTTCAGGTATTTACTGATTATGCATACATAAATGCAATTATTAGCCCTGTGAAAGACAATGGAAATCAGTCAAACTTTTACATTATGGTTTAAAAAAATCATCCTACTTCTACCTTAGGGCAGAAACATCACAAAACTTTTTAAAATAAAGAAATAACACAGATATCATACACATCTTAATATTTAATTTTAAAGACAAGTGGTATAACATTGCATTGCACATTTGAGTCCAGGCACACACATAAATTTTCTATGTTTGGACAACATATTTAGGATTTATTGTAAACATCTTCTGTGTTAGTGCATGCACTTTCTATAGGGCTTGTTAAAAGCAGCAAGAGAGTAGCCCTGTGTGCACAGTACATGCAGCCATACATAGAAGGGAATGTAGAGAACAGCTGCACTAGTTTTACGTGCAGGCTTACCCCTGGTATTTTTAATGGAAAAGTATGGCAAAATACACAATGCCCTTGTGCACATATTAAACAGTAAACCATCCCAGTTCCTATTTTTCCTGCTGCATTGTGTGGGAGGACACAAAGGGCTCACCTTTATTCCAGTGTCAAACTGGTAAAAAGGTAAGTCTATCTCCCTATCACCTTAAACTAATCATACAAACGAGATATAGCAACTAACCCATTGTAGTAGTGGGTAGGGCTGAAAGGATAAACCTTTTGTTTTCAGAGATTAGATTTAGGAGAGCACCTGTAGACTGAATCAGCTGTATGGTACATTTTCTATGAAACTCTGGAAGTAAGATTTACCTACCAGAGTTCCTGACCTTGACAACTGCAAAGAGTCATACATCTCTTTGCTGTAACAGTGGCAAGTAAATACCCAGTCTAACAGAAACCTATAGTGGGGGGGAAATGAAAGACTGTCATTGCTAACCTAGCAAGTCTGGTTGCCTGGCTATCTCTAACTATAATCTGTCCTGGAACAGTTAAGTGCATCAGAGTACTAAAGCCAGGCAACTAGTATTTTCAGAGGAAAAAGTTAACACTAGCAGCATTTCTATTCTCTCACTTTTCTTTAAACTTAGTTAGCTAGTAGTTAATATTGAACATCTCTACCAACATAAAAAAATATACACAACACAATTTAAGAATTCACACAGTGTTTTCTTTCATAATACATTCAAGTTATTTTGTCACTTTTAAAAGGAATCTTCTTTGTACAATGCGAGTACACCAAGCAACTTGAGGTCCTTTCATTTATACATATATCTACTGCACTACACTATTAGATTATATTAACCAATCTATTGAAGAGTGCTGATAAACCCCCATAGGTTTCAAATAACCAAGTTAAACCATTATTTTTAGTATCAGAAAATTTGCTTAACAGAACAAGTCAATGTGCTGAACGAATACATCTACATGAAAAAACAAACACACACACACACACTTGTGTCTATGTAATCCTTGTGACTATTACATTTTGCTTGAAGGCTCCTTTATTCCAAGTGCTTACATCCAGCCCCCTTAAAATATATATATATTGTGATTCCAAAGTGCTACATGCTTCATATCCAGCCCTCCTATATTATATTTATTGTGATTACATAGGGGCTAGATATGGATATGCAAGATAGATAGATATGGATATGCAAGGTTTGCAAACATACATAAATAAAATCATGATCACAGTTTTCCCAGATTAAAAATACAAGTATGCGAAGGTTAATAGATTCCTGATGTATACACAGGTTATTTGTAACTTTAGAATAAACCACGCTTTGTTGTAAAATAAAACCAGCATACATGCATTCTAAGAACAGGTTACATTACTAAATTAGCATTTGCCTTTTCACAATGAGAATTATAAATCCAAGGTTGGGCACTGGGACATTGGTGTACTGTAGAAAAATGTCTTGTAAGAGGGCTTTCTAAACAGAAGGCTGAAGCCATGAGTGTTCAGTCATCAATTAGGACCACCATATATCTTGTTGAATAAAAATCCTTCCTTAAATGCCACACAAAATTAAAAAAAACTGAACAGATATTGTTTTTATACTGTCAATGTATATTGTGACATGCAAGTCATTTATTCATGCAGATTTGCTATGAGGTCTACTCAAAGATTGCCTTTACAGGAAGAGAAAGAAAAGTATAAATATATATCCAGTGACGGTCATAGCCAACATTGGTGTCCGTTTAGAACAGACTTGGGGGGACCCTTTTGCACACCCCCGTATATATACTCAATAAAATAATTTTAAGCTTGTATTAACCAATAAGGTTAAGCCTACATTGCAGATTAGTGGTCAGATACAAAGGAATATCTAAGATTTGGCCATTTTTAATGTGATTCCCAAAGCAAAATACTGACGCAATGGTCGGCACTGTGTAAAATTATATCTGAATATATGTTTCTGCAAAGCAAACATTTGGAGTGGAGTTTGCAGGACAGTAAAGTTTAAAAATTTAAAAGGTTTTTGTACATACAACCATTGTGTCATATTAACCTAGAACGTACCCTTTAGTTGCACAATCTACAATAAAAATATGGCTTTGACAAAAGACGTTACCTTATAATTTATTCTAATAAAATCTATCTATAGGCAATGGTGAACCATGTATTGCATCTGCAGCTACCAGAAGCTTTTCAGACTACTGCTTAGTTCATTGCTCATATGCAGTTTTTTTCAGGCTGCTTTCAGCTTTTTGTGTGTGGAATAACTGAAGCCCACTTTACTTTTGTACATTAGGAATATGGATGCTAATGCTAACATAGCACCCAGCTGTGGAGGCCCACAAGGACTATATTCTTGTGCTATTCCCGACAGAATGGGTACCAATATGCGACCCACTGACGTCACTGACTGCCCAACCCCTATTAATGTGCCACTTCCATACTGTTCACCTAGTGTGAGCTCAAGGTCCACAATACAAGTCCTTCCTATACTGGTAGAAAAGGCTAGGAATGTAGAAGACAAAATCACTATCCACATCTTAGGTGCTACTGAATACACAAGAATAGAAAAGAATGTGAGAACACTTGAATGTAACAGCATGGTGTAAGTATTGTACTGATAAAGTTTAGAAAGTGGTCCCAGAGAAAATCCAGCCAAAGCTCCAAGAGTACTGCCATAACTAATTAGAAAGCCAGTCATTCGAGGAGTCATGTGGAATCTTTCCTCCATCGCCAAGGCAAAGTTGCTGTAGTAGAGCATTACGGATATTGCCATGAGTAGACGGACTAAAAATATATCCCACATCTCAGAGAAGGCCACCCCTGTAACTTTCTTAAAAACAGAAATGATTTGCACCCAAAGTGTCTGAGCATCATTATCCGATTTCTTCCCATTATCTTCCTGCAAGTCATGTGATCTCTTACTAGATTTTGGCATCTGGCTATTATTTAAAGTCACATTGGTATCGGAGTGAGCAGCACCAGTCACTTTTTCCTCAGTCTGTGGCATAATCCAAACAAGACCTACAAGTTAGAAAAATATACTCATTAGAAACGTTGCCAGGTTTTCAATCAGGACCAAACATTGTGTGTCAATCAAAAACATGAAATTGGAATACCTATTGAGGGAACTGGATAGGTTCTTGTATCATTGTGCATTCATAAAAATGTGTGGAGTTAACTAGGAATGAAAAATTGCTCTACAGCTCTAGCTACTATGACACTTTGCTGTGTTTCATATACATTGAAAAAGATGTATGCATACTTGTTAATGTTTTTACCCACTTATTAAAAAATCTATTGGCAATACTTCGACATACATTTCCTAAAAAAAAAAAAAAAAAAAAAAAAAAGATGATTTTGGTCACAGTAAACAAAGCAATTTATAATCAAGGGCAAAACAAGTGGCTGGCCCAGACTCCAGTGGGACCTAAGGGGTAGTTCTGTAGTTTATTGTTCTTCATAGTAGGCATCTATCAGCTACAGAAATGGTGTGCAGACCACACAGCTATATACACATACACATATAGGATTCAAACATATAAACTGTGACTGAGGGGACTCCACAAGGTTTGTAGCTAGTGCTAAAAGTTCCAAAACAGCACATTATAAAGGGTGTTCTGAAGATAAGAGCATATGGGGCTATACTGCAATGGCTGGGTTTAATAACATTGTAACGCACCATTTCACTGAAAACCCCATGTCAAAAGAAACCTGTTCCAGAGAAGTTTAGGCAGCAAAATGGCACCATATTTGTAAGGTTCTTTACATAGTCAGGCATTTCCAATACAAAATTATGGAAATGGTACATTATGCTAGTTGTGTGTAATAATTATGTACATACCTGCATTCACTATAAATATGGCCATACAGATGAGGGATGTCATATAAAATCCACCTGGCAGTTCAGCTAGGTAACCACCAACAACAGGACCCAGAATAAAGCCCATACTGGAAGCTGCATTAAACCTCCCCATTACATGGGGGCGATCTTTTTCGCACGTGAGATCTGACAGGAATGCTTTTGATATGGAAAGTGAATGCTTAAATATCCCTGCAAAGGAAACAGAAATTATTTTTTTGAGCAGTTTGAATAATTGCAGATGCAAAACATATATTAAATAATTCCTTTCTACAACAAGAAAACTAACTCATTGGGAACTAAAAGCACTAATAGGTTTGACCTATGTTGCCATTTGCTGGTCAAATTTAGTTTTGCAAAAAAAAATAAAAGCAAAGTGGACATGTATTTTTTTATTTTACAGGCCCTCCTTATTCCCTAGCAGGGATAAAGACTTTACCATTTACTAGGGCACTGTGGGAGGCAGAAACTGAAAATTTGGATATGTAAAAAATAAATAAAAAAATTTAAATAGACTATATCTTTATGTATGCCTTCCAAAAATTACACAAAGTCCTACATTTTTACCTTTCTAAAAACTTCCAAAAAATATAATGAATATTATTTCTGTAGCAAAGCAGGCTGGTAAAACATCCACATTGTGAACACAAGCACAATTTATAATGTCATCTGACTTCATGTGATAAATACAAACTTCAGAGGAGTCCAAATTATGCCATACATTAAACATATTGAGAAAACAATGTGGAAGAATCTGGGATGTAGAAAAACTTGCTGCAAGTATAAAAAGCCCGAAGCTATGTTTGAATGCCACATTGAACTAACAAAAGTATAAGTGCCAAAGTGATTGGACAATAGAAAGCCCCAGCACTACCAGGATAGTTTTCTAAGGCAGGCAAATTTCTGAAGCTATCTAAACTGTACTTTTTTTTGTTTATATATATATATATATATAAATATATATATATATATATATATATATATATATATATATATATATATATATATATATA
>NC_092858.1:70386814-70390954 GCF_032062135.1 Pyxicephalus adspersus | reverse complement strand
TTTTTTTAATAATATGCATTCATCAAGCTTTCATAAAAATGTTTTATGTAATTGTGAACCTGTTTAAATCATAAAAGTGCAATGGTGACTACTTACCTACAGGTATCCTAGCAATAGCATAAATGTAAATGTTAACGGACACACCAAGAAGACCATAGCCAAGAGCACTTATTATAATACAGGTAATTAGGGAGTATCGTCTTCCAACAATATCACTCCAGCTTCCCTACAAAAACAAAATAGGCCATTTACTGGGGTATTTCTTTTATAAACAACATTTATACAACTTTAGGAAAAAGCCAAGAAACTCAAACACTCAACCAGATCCAAACCTGAATTCTACAAGTCTGAATTTGACTGCCAGCTTTGGGTTGTATGGGACGGTGTTGTCCGTAAATAGTGAATCACATATTTTTTTTTTTTTCACAAACTCACCAGTAAACAGGAAGAACAAGTTTCTAGTGGAGAAATGCAGTCCTATGCCGGTGCTAACAAATGCTGAACCTCAGTGGTTTGTATTATACCAAAAGTATATTGGAACAGCAGCCTCCATTCTGTAATATGGTAAATGTCTAATAGTTGTTACAAATGATAGAGGAGACAGATGCCAAGTGTATCTCCCAACACATATAGAAGAGAAAGCAGGGAGGTAATTTACTAAATGAGTTTAGGTTGCTCATTTAATAAAGTGAATAATGACTCTGCACAGGTAATTCACCTAGTCCAGCAGAGGAGGTGAAGCACAAAATGCTGTATTTTTTTAGATTTTCTTGCACATGATTGGGTATTCTTTACAAAGAGATTTATTTATTACGTTCATGTTCAAGTGTGATATGTATCTTGCTAAAAGAGCAGTCTAAACTGCTTTAGTAAGTGTTGCAGTAGGTTTATAAACTTTAATACTCGAGTTTCTAAAAAAAAAAAAAAAAAAAAAAAAAAAAAAAATTTTTACCCCTAAGGTTTAAGACAAATTCAAGAAAAATTATATCCATGCAATAAATGCATGGTCAAGAAAATTACCGTCACTTAAGAAGAATGCAAAAACAGTTTTAGTAGTGGAGGTTAACAGAAACACCTTCAGATAATTCATTCATGTAAAGATAAAAATTGCCATTATAGCACTTTTATTCACAATCAAGGTTTGTAATGCCGGTTGTGACTTCATCTAGTGTCTGTCCAGTACTGCTTCTACTCGCCACTATCAGCTCCAATACAATGCTCATACTTACCCACCTACCTCCACATTATAGCGCACCATTTTTTGTCAACGCCAAAAAAACCTCCCATGTAAATTACTTTAGAAATCACAGTGTTTAATGTGTTAGACATTTATTAGCACCCAGGAAACTGGGATTTTTAGGTGAAGGTCTTTTTGCCTACTGGTGACATTTGTTATTTCTTATTCTCTAGGTTAAAAACAATTGCAAGTCTGCCTGAATCCACCATGTTTCAGACTTGTAGGAGAGAAGAGCCTAGATTTACCAGCGGTGTGTGGGGGGAGGTCGTAGGGGAATATTTTGTGGGTTACAGCATTTCTGACCATGCATTTATAAAAACAGAAAAATGGGGATTGTCTGTTGGTACATTACACCTAAAACTATAAAAGTACCCTAGTAATGTTATATACGTATACTCACCACAACAGAGCTAGAGAAAAGTTGCAGGATGCCATAGCAGGAACCTGTGGTATGTATAAAAAAAGAAACTTCATTAGTATTGCATGTAAGCCCAGAAGGTTAAATATAACAGAGAAAGTTTTATAAAACAGTAACAAAATGTTTATAATTTATTTAAAAAAATACAATTATTTAAGTATACAGATTAGTCCTTAAAGTTATATACAGGTTTACTAATGCAAGCAAACATGGATACATTTTGCCTGTGCATCTAAGTCTTGTATAAGATTTGTATTGACCTTTTGATATGTTTTAGGTGTTTGATATTCTTTCATAGGACCTAGAAAATTAAAATTTGTAGTAATATGAAAAAGCTATTGGGCTTTTAAAGCAAAACTCTAGGAAGCAAGAAAAATCCAAGCAGCGACTTCTATATAAAGCAAGCCATCATGGCTAAATTTGGCCTGTGTATCTAGGTATAAGGTCAGTACTAGCACTCATCAGTATGTTGCCTTTTCCTCTACTGTCTTTTTTCAGGCTGGGGGAGAGACTAGACCTGTAAGTGTTACTGAACTGCACATGAAAATAAACAGGTCTTCTGTCCTGCCCGACAGGGTAGTGCTGTGTAGATCTCAGGACTGGATGAACAGAAAAATTACATGCATTACATCTGTATATTTAGTGGTTAGCTGGATTTCAGCCTTACTCTTTCAATGAAGACATTCTGTATGTGTTAAGAGTAAAGCATGCTATAAACATATTAATAGTAGGGAGGGGGCATAGAGAGAGAAATTTGTATAAAATCACAATGTGTACAAAAATCTAAAACAACCAAATCCAGTCAGTTCAGAAATTGTCTTATACAGTTTCGTTGGGAATTTTTCAGGTCACATAATGGGTCTCATTCCCAACGCGTTTCACCTAAATTGGCTTCATCAAAGGATATTGAAACTTATTGGACCCAAACCTGCATATGTGTGTGTTTGTTTTCTGATGTTGATAAAGTGAGTGACTCTTCAAATTGACATCCCAGTCCTGATTGGGTAGCCACACGTTGTAATGGATATAGTTGGTGTTCTTTCACATAAAAAATTGTTGGTTAATTTCATTCCTATTGAAGGGATTTCTAGGTCAGTTGGCATGTAGTGTTAGGGTCCGCAAGAGGAGGCGATATAATGTTCAAAGACTCCTCTCTATCTTATACAATCCGACCGGTTTTTCTTCCTCTTTCTTTGGTTTACTAAAACATGCTGAAGCATTTTATTTAAACAAAATTCGAGAAATTTACCTATTTGTACTATTCCCACCTGTAGTCACCATTGAACAGTTTTTCACTATATAATATTAATTTTCTGTTTGCTTTTCTGTGGGTTTAAATTGACCACTTGTATCATATATCTTATTGTAACAATGATTGATGAAATGGTTACCTATTATACCGGCTGTTGTTGGACTGGCCCCGAGTGATTTCATGTGATGACTCAGTAATGGTACAATCATACTCACACCAAAGAGGTCCTGGAAAAAAAAATGCATCAGATAGAAAATATATTGTTGTCATAAGTTTGTAGCATTATCACAAACACCACCTATTTCTTCAGCTGTATGTCATAGAAAGAGTATACGTAACCCTCCCATTTGTTCTTTTGTATGACACAAGTTTACAGAGACCCTATCCTGAGTAATTGTCATTGTTGTGGATTAACTGGATGACAATGGGGACAATGCAAGATATGTGAAATAAAAAATGTCTTATTAACCTTTTGCTATGACAGATTCTCTAAGCTGTGCACGTTGTCTTTAAGACCACATTTTAAAATAGCAATACTGCAAGGTCGTTCCTATGTGTATGTCAAACCCATGGCATGCAAAGGGAAAAAAATACCTCCAACCAATAAATGTCTGAGCTGTATTTGTGACCTCCAGACCACACACTACCTTCCATAAGTAAGCAGTAGTAATATATCTGCCTTGTCTCCTTTTGTGCCCTTCAGATCTGTAGAGAAGCCTCTTCTGTAGGCCACCCATGGCTCCTATAAACCTTGGATGTGCTCTAATCATGGGCAGGGGGTCAGTGTATTGAATACTACAATATGATTACTACAAGCTAGGGAAAAATAAAATTAAAGTGTTCATTTCCAATGGCCAGCTACAGTCATTAACCATTAGTAAAAGCATTATTGCCTGCTTAAATGATTTCTTAGGGTTGCTGTGCATTTATATTCATGATCCCTACACCCAAATCACTAAGCCATGGTGGCCAGGCTTGTGAAATACTTAGATATTGGCAGAATCTTGCTTAACCACCCTGGTGGTCTGAATAAGTATTTTTAAATGTCAAAACGGTACATTTAAAAATACCTTATTTTATGTTTCCCGCCTGATCCCACCCTCCAGCCACTCACTCGAACAGCCCAGCATCTGCTTCCCCAGCCAACATTCACACACACACAGACACAGATACCGGGCCAGCATCTGTATAGCCGGGGGATGCCCGGCCAGCATCTGTATAGCCGGGGGATGC
>NC_092858.1:70320764-70385796 GCF_032062135.1 Pyxicephalus adspersus | reverse complement strand
GTGAAGACGACCCAGATTGTGAATCACACTGGTGTTCATTTCCTGCTCCCCTGCTGTACGCTGTGGTTCTTACTGCTGACAACTACATCACTACAGGGCAGGTTGAATGGTGGACTGAACCACTAACTGCAGCAGGGGACCAGAAATTGGTCTGTCCCAGAAGTGTTGGATTCTGCACGATCATCAGATGGAGATTATACCATACTACTGGGAGTGTTTTTTTATGTTAGACACCTATAACATTGATGTATTTAAGCAAGAAAATGGCTTTAAAGCACAGCTCTATCCAAAACCTTACCACATCAGGCTTTACTACATTCTGTATCTCCATAGGGCAGTATATATACTCACTTTTTCAGGTTACACAAGTGTTCAAATGCTGTCACTTAGCTGCACCGCAGTTGTAGCACATCAAGCATTTAAATACTTATCACGCCCCAAAGTAAGCCTGCCATCCCGAAGGGTAGAACAAGAGTGCAGCAGGGTAAATGCTGCCATGTGGGATATGTAATCAGCACACATTTCCAAACTTTGCTTTGGTTCCATTCCCAATAGCACTGTGGGAGCTTATTATGTTAGCAAGTACACAATGAGCTGCCTCTGCCTGCTGTATACATAAACAACAGGCTGTATGCTGTGCAGATTTATTCTTGGTTTCATTTATTAGAATGGTAAAAAAAAAATCAAATTTACCATTCAAAATACACATTTTTGTAAACTAAATGGCCCTCAAACCGAGTTTAATGTGAATTATGGGGTGTTACGTACTCAGGGAAGAGGCAGTGTGTCACCACGCAGGCTGCACAGGGAAGTATATTGTGTATAATGAAAACCGATCATATGTTTGGGGATGAATTACTTGTAGTGTGTGGGTGTCTTTAGCAGGTGGACATTGTATTTTCTGAAGGGTTCCCTCTTCCTTGGTGCTGATAATCAGGGGAGGAGGAACCAGCTGCTTATAAAATTGATGTGGAGGGGGCATTTGGGTAATTCCAGACCATCTACACAAATTACTAACACATTAATTGTATTTTGTAACGGACATCAAATTCTTGCAAGGTTTGCAACAAAATTTATATATATATATATATATATATATATATATATATTTAACACCATACACACACAATTCACAACAAAATATTTCTGGTAATTCTAACAATAACTTCCATAATAATAATTCTTTAGATGACCATACAGTATTTAGGATCTGGTAGTATGATCTGTTTTATATTGGCCAATAAAAGTAATATGCAGACACATACTCTGTAATAAATCTGGCAGCCCCTATATATCTGATGGTGGCTCTTTAGTAGATTGTATAATATATAATTAGATAGGATACCATGTCCCTGGATTAGTATTGGCAGTGTAACACATGGCATCCCCCACTTACCAAGAAGCCCACCACGTGCAAATACTTCTGTAGGCTCCGCCCATTCGGCGTACTCGTTGGTTCGGCAGCCCCCATTCCCCCGGCAGCCCCCATTCTCCATCATCTATTCACAGCACCCCCAACGCAGTATATATTGCTCAGTTGCCGCAAACCCGGAAACTTCCGAGTACCTCGGCGGAAATAGCCGAACGGTATGGCGCTTGCGCACTGGCTGCTGCAGAGTCTTAGAAGGTGACGTGCAATGCCAGGATCAGAACGGTGTGGACGTGGAGAGACCAGGAAATGCGCACAGGTGTCTTGTTCTATCAAAATAAGCTGCCCATGAAAAAAAATCCACCTGAGGGGCGTGTATAAATGGGCGTGTATAATGACGTCATCAGTAGTGGAGTTTGATAGCTTGTGTGCGGAATGCTGCCTGTCATATTCTGCTGCCTTACTTCTGTCTGTTTACAACCCTTCTTACCTCCTAAACATTATGTCATAAAAACTTGAAATGTTTAGGGTACACTGGGGATCCTGGTAGCTAGTAATACGATATGGGGGTCATATTTTAAAAACGTGCAAAAATTGAACATTGGGGTTCCTGTTTTAAAAGCAAGTGCGCCTAAAAGCCGAAAATTAAAAACGCAAATTGGGGACCACCCAGGCCACTTACATAGCAAGGGGCATTGTGGCGTGCCCCAAATTTACACCTACCTGTCACAAAACTTTAACTGTCGTACAATACTACCCTGTCCATTTTCCTATTTTGATCCCCAATGAGATGTACGAAACCAAAAATGTAGGTGCAAGTGGGGGACACCTGTAGCTAACACTCCCTAAAATTTCATCACTATGGTATCATCAGAACATAAAAACTCGGTGCCCACCAAACTCAGTGCCCTGTTAAACATTAGTGGTCGCTTCAACGCCTGGACACCAATGTCTCTGGAATGGGGTAGTGCAGGTAAAGGAAATTAAAGGTGCAAGGTGCAAGTGGGGTACACCTGCGGATAACATCCCCTAAAATGTTATCGCTAAAACATCGCCAAAACATAAAAAAACACACATATATATATATATATATATATTCCCTTCCTGCAGGTGGCAATCCATTCTTCCAGTACTAAGTGGCGTTCATGTAATAACATGAGATCTGCACAGTTCTGTCCTGCATACTGTGATCTCAAGCTGTGTGACAACACTCTCCCTAGTTCTAGCATCCCAAGTCTTATCATAGCAGAGTTTAGCAAAAAACTGGGAGGGCTGGCAGTGGATTAGCTTGTGGGTAAAATGGATCTTCCATGATAAATGAGAAGTTCCTTCCTCCTGTCACCCCCTCCAACAAAATGACTGCTAAAAGTAATTCATAAACAAACTATTCTCCCAAAAAAGGAAAAGAACTCAGCTCTGACTTCTGATGTGTGGCATTGGCAAGCAGCACCATTGACTAGTGTATTATGGAGGGTGCATCTTTTTGGAGATCTGGATTGCTGTGTCCTGTGTGCAGCAGTGGTCTGGATTTCTGGTGTGTTGGGGTTCTGAGATTTTAGCAAAGGCAGTAACACACTAGTGTGTTAACAAAATAAGAAAAGACCAATATAGCCACCCAGACTGCATCACAGTGCATACTGAACTGTATACCTTATACTGCACTGTATGGCTCATTAGGAAGGATTTGCTTTTGCATGTGTTTAGCACTGGGGCTTTGTTCCTTAGTAACAAAAGTAAAAACAAAAATACATACACAGCTGTGTTCCCTCCCCGACTCCCCATACACACACATTAAGCTGCATGCACATTTTTTGCATTGTGTTGTGGTGCAGTTCTGCACATGCATTAAGGTACATTGTGGTATTGTGGTACATGTTGCTGTGTAGTTACCATTGATCACACTGCTGTGCTTTGCCACAGTGACCACATAGTCATGCAGTACATAAGTGTGAATATTTCATAGGGCTCATTTAGGTTAGCAGACTTATGATTGACAGATTATGGTAACTTCCATTTCTGACCTGGTTCTGCCACATACAGATTGTCTGATCCTCTGCCTTTAATACTTTCCTAATCACTGACCCAGAATGAGTATACAGTTCTGATGTTCAGCTAATGCTCACACACTTATCTGTATGCTTGTTTCAGATGTGAAAACTACTGACACCAAAATATGTGTAATATGCTTCTGGAACTTCCTTTAAGTTCCAGAAGCATATTACTAAGGTACTCCTGTGAAAATGATAGAAGTTTGAATTTTCCTTACTTGTGGTCTATTTATAAGGCAGTAAATGTGACAGACAGCTATTTTCTCTGGTGAAAAATGTGACTGCTATTTAAAACACGTGCATGTGGAAGATTCTTCACCAGAGAAATATGCTGACTGTCAGGTTCACCGCTTTATATATAGACCCTAAGTGTCAAAGACACAAAGTGGAAATTGAAAGACATATATTTATTTATATTTAATAATAAATTCCAACTCATGCATTTTAAAAGGAGGATCAGGGCTTTAACCTACCTGGCGGTATTCCCGAGTGTGGCTCGGGGTAATTTTTCAGTACCAAGAGCGGTAACCCTGAGCCACACTGGGGGTGGAATTGCCATGGAGTTTTTAAGTCTTACCTGGTCCCCACCTTCCGCGGCGTCCTTTAGCTTTGCCTGCTGTGTCCTCCAGAGATGCCTGGCATCTGCTTCCCCTGGAGATGCCGGCTGGGCATCGTCAAGCTACACAGATGTTGTGAATGCGAGGCCAGGGGCCGGGCCGGGCAGTGTGAGGCTGGAGGGCAGGACCAGGTGGGAAATTTAAAGATGACCTAAGTCATTTTTACTTCTATTCACGCCTGTAAAAAAAGACATACTTACCTTCCAGCAGACTGAAAATGTGTAATTTTGTAATGCAAGTATTTACCCATCAGATGAATCAAATATTTGCTCTCCCTGCTGCATGTGGCTCTATAATGCTTTAGTATAGTACAAGTAAGTTGGTGGGGCATGCATAGGATGCATACAGGTGCTGGGAAGCGGAGTGGTGGTGGTTTTCCAATACAGTGGTCATGGTAAAGTTAAAAGTTTATTACCTGTAATTTACAGGTCACCTTTAGGGTAAAAGAGAAACCAATAACCTATTCTATTGCATATATGCAAACTCTGCATAAAAAAAAACTTTTTAAAGCCTATCTCATGAAAAAAATAATATATATTTCTGCTTACATGGAATCACCTCTTTAGTGTTACATTGTTGAAGAATTGTTATGTGCAATTTATGTGCAATTTGGTTGATGCAATCCAGCAGCAACCAGGATCCAGCAGTGTACTTGTTAGTAAAATACACTATAGCTATTATTAAATAGATAACTCCTTTTATATGCAAAAAGTCAGGTTTATTTTTATACACCTACTGGTATTTTATCTTGGTCAATCCTTTTTAATCAACCAATGATCTAATTTCCCTTATTTCATGTATGTATATAGGTGATCTATTGAAATGCTTACATCTCCTGAACTTTCCAAAACCATATGAAGTTATGTTTTAGTTAACCACACATACATCAGATAAACACATTTGTTTTCATACATTGCAGATCCTGTAGCTATTTATGTTGGTATATCTGGCAATGAAAATATTGTAGAGTGTTGTACCCTGATAACAGATCATTTTCAAGTTGTTTCTTGTACAATGCAGCAGGCCCTACCAATAAGTGATGTGTAACTATCCCTGACTCCACAAAAAGGTCAGTTATTTTTGACTGGACACTCCCTAGCACAGAACATAGCAGAGCTGCTTAATCAAAATCCTGAAATAGAAGCCCCTACCCATCTTTTAGTCTTTTAGTTAGCTGGCTTTACACTGCTAGAGAACATATTCCTGATCGGACAAGAGGAAAATCTGATCTGTATCTTGGATTTATTTTTGTCACACCTTCGTGATCGATGATGAAGTTAAGCATTGGGATATTTTTTGGTGGTTTTTTTGGTGCCCTTGGAATTTTAGTGTTTTTGGTAGCATTTGGATCAGACTACTGGCTTCTTGCCAAAGAAGTTGAGAAATGCTCAGGAAAGGAAGGGCTTGAGGTTAGTGTTACTGTTTTGTGTTTTGTTTGGTATTTTTTAGCAGTGCCTGCTCCTGCTGATAACCCTTTAATATGAAAGGCAATTGCCCCATAAGTTAATTGCTACATTTGATATGTATGACTATGCAAGGAACTTATTACATTTAATATTGTGCATTTTTTTTAGGGCGCTGACCCAGTCCTTTTGCACCATGAAGGCTTCTTTTGGAGATGCTGGTTTGCAGTCGATGTAGCACCAGAGAACAACAGCATGGCACCTTTTTGGATTAGTAAGATATTGTTTATTTTTGATGATAGACTGTTCTGCAAACATATTAAAATGTGTTGAATTTGTATTTTACTGTATTTTGCAGTTTCTATATTTTCAAATGTAATGATAAGCAAATGCAGGCAATTTGATATTGTTGTTTATTTAAACTGATATAGAACAGTTACCACAATATTCCATATAAAAAAACTCACTGAGAACTGAAGTACATTTCTATTATTGGGATATCTGTATTATAAAATGTATATTGAAGTGTTTAATTTAATATTTGTATTGATAATGTAAGCTAATTGTTTCACTTTAAAGTTTTGCAATTGTACAATGCAGTTAGTCCCCTTGTTCCCCTACCTGTCGCTTGAAACCAAGGGCAAACTTCTGTAGAACTGGAAGCTCATTCATCAATAATTTCTTAGTACTTGGATGGCTTATAAAGAGTGCTGCAGATCTAGGTCATTGAATCTCCAGGGCTCTCCAGCATTAGCTGACAATGGATTCAGAGAAAGGGGTGGTTTGGGAGCGGACAGCATCATTGTGTTGGATGCCTAAAGTACAGTCTCTCTAAAGGTGAAGAACTTCTTTCAAGGGCTTTTTAGAACATGTGAGAATGGACCTTGCTTCTGATCTAGTTGTGTTTCTTCAGAAATCAGTCCTCCTTTACTTTGTTGGTACCAGAAACCACAGTTTCAAAACCAGGAGATCAGCTACAAAATGTTACTCTGCAGTGCTACTTGATTGCTTATCTGTTTTTTCTCATAGACACCCATTCAGCTTTGCCTATCAACACATCTTGTTCATATCATGTTCAGGCACAGTGGGTTCAAAAAATTGCAGATTTATATTTAGCATATTGATAGATATCCACTTTTATGTTCTTTAAGGACAGCAATACATATGCAAGGTACTTACAGATATTCAGATGTTTAAGAAGCCAGTCTAGCCTTCATCAATGACTTAAGGAGTTGGCCTATTTAATAAAGAATGTGGACCTGTGTTTGTCAGTTTTCTAAGATATCCATATCCTCTCTCTTGCAAAAAAAGAGAAAGGACACCATACACAGGAGCTTCTAATCATCCATTAAAGGACAGGTATATTGTATTACTAAGTAATATTTCACCAAAAATGCCAACCTAATGTTAAAGTGGTTGTTCTTACAGAATAGCAATCACTGCAATAAACAACAAGAAATCAGCCAAAGGGACCCAACCTTTATGATGGCAGTTCAGCCATTGGCAAGGATCTCTTGCAGGGTTTTTCTGTCCACACCCAGATGACAGCATTGCTGTACTGAGATTGTGGGCTGTAAATATACAATTCAGCTTATAAATACCTTAAATGTGACCTCATACATAGGTTTGTGATATCCCATGCTTATATCCTGCTACATTACAGTGCATTCTTTTTTTTGTTTTTCTATGTAATATCAGTGTTAAAAAAACGCTATCATTCCTGGAAAGGAAACTTGATAAATGGAAAATTCAGGGAGTGGGCAGAATAACTGAAATACCACATGGAAAGTAGTTTAAAGTTGAAATTCAGGCCAATAGCTAAATACTTAGGTAAAATAAACATTAATTGCCAAAGCAATCTGTAAATCAGTTTAGCTCTCCTCGCCATCAAGGCACCCCTGTCAGTCTGCAGCCAGTGACTAAACTAGAAAAATTTAAAAGCAAACTGATCAATCATATTTAAATGTTCTTCCTGCAATTCACTTGCAGTCCTATTCAGTTGATTTACATTAAGCTTGTGATTTTAAATATCAATTTTAACATGTATTAAGAACAAAGATGTAATGCACTGCAGCCTACCATTCTATATTTATGGTAGCTGCATTCTTTTTTTCAGGTCTATATTGCTTTATGATTCTGCTAGTTACACACTTCTTGTTTTGGGGTGACTATACTCACCGACTGTACTATATTAATTGAGGTGAACTGTTTTACTATAGACTACAGATTATGGCATCATTTTAATAACAATGGGGGGAAGGCTGTTATGTAGTTCACAGAAGAAAACTGGGGGATCATAATACAACTTGAATACTACTTGACTTTTTAATACAAAATAGTGCACCAGGAATTTTAATGTACTTGTATAATTTTTAAAGAGACAAACAAATATGTGCATACATTTGGAGGTTCATGTGAACGTACTGTATATATAATGTATGTTTAATTCATTTTTTGTTTCTTGGAAATGATTTTGATTTTCCTATATTATTTTTACAGCCAATCAAGCCCCAACAAAGAACTGCACTCATGCTTACCTGTCCCCATTTCCAAGGAGTAGAGATCATAGTAATTCTACAGCTTACCATTCAGCAGTAGGTATGTATTGCTTTCTTGAATCCTTTGTCCATTTTCATTTGTATAATCAAAAAGCAAGAAAGAGAAAGCAGGGTTTTTTTTTTTTTTGCGGCAAATACATTATATTTAGCCTAATACAGAAGAACAAACTTAAGTCTGTGCAGAGCGTGCAGCTAGCTGGATTGTGTCTCCCATAACTTCAATGGGATTAGACACTCACAATTTTTCAAAACTTTTCATTGTCATACATTATTTTTGGATGAAAGTTTATTCTTCTGTATTAAGCTAAATATATTGTATTTGCGGCCTGTTTTCTCTTTTTTGCTATTTGATTATCCTATTACAAGGGGGGCGGCTAACCCTATTTGACACTGAAAGTGAAATAAGCAATTTTTTTCTCATTACATTCTCACTTGTACCAAGTATACCAATATGTTCTTCCCTGATCAAACACTGTATAGAGACTATTTACTCAATAATCCCAAAGGTCTTTAGCAGGTGCACTAAGATTGTCTGCTTCTTTTTGCACAGTACTGTTAGCTGGTACTCCCTTGTTGGCCCTACATATGAATATGAGACAGCTCATACAGCCCTCCAAACCTTCCACAATACAGTTCATCAAGCCTGAATGAACTGGACCAAACACTGTTATATGGAGAATTATGGAAGAGATCCATGCCAGGTTTGCTGGATCACCCAGGTTCCCTAGTGAAAGTGTATCCTCTCTAGCCTTGGAGAGCTTTAATAAATCAGGCCCAGTGTATATTTTTTTTTTAGGTGACTATTTTTATTATTCAGAAAACTAAGTATAAAAACAAATGTTAGTATTTAACAAGATGTATAATGTCTGTAATCCATAAATGAAATACCATTTAGGACAGTTTAGTTCAAAGTGGTTATATTCAAAATACATATTACTTATACATAGAGTATTACATTTTAACAGAAAAACTAAATATTTAAACCCTGGAGGTGCGGAACAAAAGTAGTCTTAAAGGCGTCATATGTTCCTCGTTGCTCCACATTGATTAAATATTTGGTCAGTAACATGAAAAGGGATTGTTGAAATCCAAATATGTTTTAGACATTCTGGTTATGGTTTTGTACATGGAATACTAATGAATATAATATTATATGGATACAGATGTTTTGCTGTATTTATAAACATAACTAAAACCTTGTGTTTCTCTTTTGTATTTTAGTATATCGTGGATTTTGGAACATATTTATGCTTCTTGGCGTAGTGACTGTTGTTGCAGGAGGCTTCCTCATTATATGTGCTGGTCCCTTTACAAACCACAGGCTCTATAAAGCAGGAGGGGGTCTTTTTATCACTTCTGGTAAGAAGAGGGTATTGTTATATGTTTGCAGATGAATTTTTAAGGTCACTTTATTTTTTTTGTTAAATTTTATTTTTTGTAGTTTACAAATTGCTCCTTGTGTATGCGTAAAGCTGATTTTTTTGTTCAACATGGAATCCTAAAATGGGTGCATGGCTAAACAATGGCTTTGTGTAAGCTTACAAAGAAATGAAGTTCCATCACAAAAACTGATCTTTTGTTTCTAAGGTGCAGCAGTTTTCCTTCTCATGACGTTATACAGTATGTAAAGTTTTGTACTGTACTGGATTTAATTTTATGAAACAAAAGACCTATATACATATCTAACAAGAGAACCTAAACACTGCCTGCCATACACGATCCCCTCTGACTTGTTTCATATTTTTTGGAGTGGGGACAGAAAGCTGACACACAGTGATATAAATGAGAGACAAGTTAATGAACTGCTATTCCTACTGATGGAAGGTAGGAACCTCCATTTAAACAGGTGTTCCTTTGTTATACAAAGGTACAATGTTATATTATTTTTCTGATGTGTATTGTTACTTGTTATATTTTGGTAAACATTAAAATATCAAATATCAGAGAGGACTTTCTGTATTTTGACAAACATTTTCACACATTTTAACCTAGTTATATTTAACTTTGATGACATTGGATTTTAGTTGGAACTTCTTCCAACTATAGAGACTGCTGGGCTAATATATATGTAGAAATATTTATAAATGCATTGTGTGATTTATGTATGTATAGCAACAAATACTTCATGAATATCGAGTATTACAAAGGTGTGATATGTAACATTACTAAGCAAGGAACATCTTCACCCCTGTTACATTAATTATTTTGGACTATCACCTATGTGGTACTACGTAATACATAATAATATACTCACTTTGGTGAGGTTTTATAATTATATATTTAGCAGCAGCATTATTATAGTTTATGCAAGATGTAGCATAGCATTTTGAGTTTAGAAATATTTTACCAGTGATTGATTTTCTATATTCCCAACTATCACACATGTACTTAAAGGACAGTTAAGCCCATAAATCAAAGCAGTACAAAAAACAATATTGTGGAGCAGTTACTATAATGTCTACACTTTTCTTGTCATGAATATTGTATTTTCCATTTGGAATAAAGATGTTGTGACAAACACCCCCAGAGAGCCCAGGATATTGAGGTAGCTTGTAAAAAGGCTCTATGGTGATGGGGAGATGTGAAAGAATGTGCTCATTCTTGTCTGTTAGCAGCCTGTGGAGTGTGTGTATACCTAGAGAAATTATTTTACAGCTAAAATACACATCTGAGCTTCCAGGACACCTGTGTTATCACTGTAGAATTTTAATAGACATACCCCCATAATGAGAAAAGCTAGGGTTGGTGTAAAGGGTTAATTTAAAGTGGGAGCATCTCCCTAAAAACTGTACATGGTGGTAGGTGCTCATGAAAGTTGGCATCTCAGAATGCCTACAGATATAAAAGGAATTTACTAGAGCCAGCTGGTTAGATTTTGATTGTAAAACTATTGTTTGGCTATAAGTGATCCCCTTTAAGGGGTACTGGTTTATTCCCTGCTTGAGGAAAGGCAATTCTGCAGATTGTTACTTCTCTATAGGCACAGACCTGAATGTTTGTGTGTTGTTTTTTATATAAAAGATTGTTTGAGGAGTCAGATCATACATGAATGGATGGCAGAATACTGAATCGTGTACACCTTACTTTCCTGTATTGAGGTATCCTGAAGATATGTGCATATGACTTCCATTCCAGGGATCCTATAGAAAAGAACCATAGACATTCACACCCTGTTTTCTCTCTGCCATGTTTGAGATCATATAACAATAGACTATGTTTTCTAGCACTCACTATATTAATATAACATGAGCTCAAGTTTAATGAAGCTATGAGAACTATTACTTACATAACAATGAATGTTTTTGTGCAAAGCAGCTTATGTGTTAGGTTTATTGGCTCTTCATTTGATTGGGAAGAGGTCTGTTTGTTTTGGTTTGCCCTTGACACTGCACAGTTCTGTACACAACTAAACACAAGTGAGAGCAGCATTATGTTGTATACATCTTTGAAAAAAAATTGAAATGTGGCCAAATTGTCCTTTACTTTGCATTTCTCTTCTTCGTAGCTGCTTTAATTACTTACTGAAGTGAAATGTTAACATGTGTAAAGCACTCAGCCAACAACCTTGTACACATTACTTCAACCCTGCTTTATAAACATAAACCAGAGCATATTGAGTGGCAGCTGTATAAGTTCAATTGGCAGAGAGTGAAGTTTTCTGTTGTGCCTAGCCCACTCTGTTGCAGGAAGCAGAGTGTAATCGATCTATTTTCTGGCTAAAAATTGAAATAGCAAATAAATGAGGTATACTGGATGAGAATGAAGTAACAAAAGGTGACATGGGAAAATGGACAAAGTAAAAGAAGCTGAAAAGGATATTTTCCCTTTAACTTTTCCAATAGAAAACACATTTCATTTAAGATGAGAGATGTAAGAACTGGGATCTGTCAACATCTCTAAACCACTTGGTGTATAGTTAGTGAGAAGTTTCCAAATAAAAAAAAAAAAAAAGCAATAAGGTTATGGACTAAATGGGTCTGATTTTTGAAAGTTGTCTAAGAATAGAGAGAACAGACTATCATGAGAAAACCTAGGTGATCCAGAAAATCTGAAATAAATCTGTTTCAGGACTTAACACTTGCCAGCTAAAAGTTTTTAAGAAATCAATTTCAGGTTTGCTGGATCATCCAAGTTCGCCCATGATGGTCTATTGTCTCCAGTCTTGAAGAACTTTTATAAATCAGGTCCAATATATCTGCCTGATACATTAGTATTCATTAGCATCTTTTAAAGGTCTTTTGGTAAACACTTTGCCCTCTTTTTAATAGTACATGGAATGAACTGTCTACTACTTCCTTTCTCAATCTTTTTAACATGTGAAAACCCTTTAATTAACTTTCATGTCCCAGGGAACCCCTACTATAATTACTATATACGCAGCTCACAGTACATTAGCATGCTGGTCAGTGAGAAGAATGCTTCTTACATTGCTGGCCTTTGGGAAGAATGCCATCCTTACAAATAGCCCAAAAGATTATAAATATTACCTAAACTGACCTAAGGGGAACAAGCTGCCTGATGCTCAAGGAACACCTAAGAGCCTCAAGAAGAACCCTAGTTGGGAAATATATTATCAAAATCAAATTTTCAATCCTAGGATTAAAATTAGGCCCCAATAAATATCTGGTCTTACATGCAACCTTAATGTTTTGCTTGGCTTTTATGTTAATTTTTGTGACATTGCAAAGTATCTTTCCAGTGTCAAATATTCTTGCCCTTGAATAATGCTATTAATGAGAATAAATAATAATAATAAATGGATCAGCTGATTTTGTTGTTGTTTTTTTTTGTTTACTACCATTTGTTGGTGGAAAGTGAACATTATTAAATTTGTGGAATATTTCTACAAGTTAGCAATGTTTCTATGCATATTAGCCGCTCATAAAATATAAATGCTTTTAAAATAAGCAGTGCAGAAAGTGACACGTTGATTTAAAAACCGAAGACTTAAAGTTCACACTCATTACTTTATTAAAGTCTTTAACATTTCATGAAAGATCATTAATGAATTATCTGTTTACATCTTAGGTCTTTTTAATCAAATGTCAACATCTTTTTGGGGTCTTGGCTCATTAGACATGTTTCCACTAGCTCTGGCATGACAGGAAGAAAACCTTTTGCAGTTCACTATGTTAAATAAAGGAAAAGAAACCCACTAATTCATATGAAAAGAAATTTGCTTAAAAGCCATTCTAATTAAAGATTTCATCCCATCCAAAATTTTGCACTTCCTCTGTAATGCATGTTCAAAAACAACAGTTGATTGCTTTCTTCTAAATATCAGTTTTAATTAATAGTGATGGTATTAAACTTCAAAATATTGTATCAAAGAGTTGCTGAGTGACATATTCATATTAGTGTAATTCATACAACACATATTTGATTAAACACACATTTTGTCAGCTGGAAAAAAATATTCCTTTTTTTACTTTGACAGTCGTTTACTACAGTTTATTGCGACTCTTATATGTATATGTTCTTTTACTATCTAGAAATTAAAAAAAAGTAAATGTAGCATACTAAATGTAAACTGAGAATGTGACATCAGAAGTCTGACCTTACACTTTAGCTTGGTAAATTTACAGAATCACCATACCCATCAGTCGCTGGGTGCCAGACCAAGGGTCCTATTTTCCTGGCTACCATGTGGTATAGTTACAATAAATAAATAAAAGTTTTTCTGAATTATTTTGTATTTTAATATTTTATATGTTTCAGTGACTGTGTTTGATATTGTAAATCATTGGAGACTCTCTGTTTTCCCTGTTGGGAAAATTTATAAAATATTTCTAATGGGGGCCACGATCGGCACCTTAACTAAATCAAGAACCAAACAAAGACAAGTCAAAATGTTTGAGATTACAGTATTTGTAGAATATAAAGTGATCAAATTTCCATTTTTTTATGTTCAAGGTACCAAATGCATTTTGGTAGTAAAAACACAAGTACAAATGTCCATGCATCCAACTCCTAAGCCATGTCTTTATGAAGACCTTCTTTTTCCAGGTTCTCTGTCACCTTTTACAATGTCAGTGTACTAAAATCAACTGAATATTACATGCCGGACTCTAGCTATCTGGCTTGACAAAGGAAAACTTTACCTTTAGCTCCCTGGCTGCCTGACATGGTTGGATGGGGAAACGGCACTTGGATAAATTACCACTAATTGTTGGCTCAGAATTTTTGGTTTCTGACCCTTTGTTTCCAATTCTAATCAATTGCTGGGTGATATCAGAATTATTAGTGTTTGAATAGACTTCTTTCCATTGATATTAGCATAATCGGTCCCTTTATTGGCAGGTAAGTTCTTTAAGGTTTCTGCTTTACTTCTAATTGCAATTGCAACTAACTTTAAAGTAGATTTATAACATTATGTGTACCTGTTGGATGTTTTTCCACACTTCCTGTATCAGGTATAACAGGAAGGAGAGGTTATCATCCCAATGTTAGGGGAGATTAAACTTTTTACTGTTGTCACTTGAACAGGATGTTCAATGAGAGATTTCCCATCTCTTCTGGTGGAAAATGCCATTGATAACAGATCTCATGTGTTTCCTAACAGAAACACAGACAGCAGTGGCAGTCGTTTAAAGTTTTCCCTAAAATCTAAGTCTAAAATTACAAAAAAAGTCCTGGATGCACAGCAACTCAATGTAAACTTCTAGAAGTTAGGCTTTCAAAAAGTGAAACCTTCCCATGCCAAATCATAGATCTTTCTGATATGTTCAATTTTAACCACTCACCCCTTCCCCCATGGTTATTCCTACATAAATGTGACAGTGAGGCATGACAGTACTAGGTTTAACTAATATAGACAGTTGTATGTATTGAGTTTTGTTGATTAATGATATCTATACTAACTGAGTATGTATCTTTTTTTTCAGGTATATTTTTCACCTTTGTTGTGGTGATGCACGTCATCTGGGTACAAAGTGTATCAGATGTGAAGGGTTACCAGGATATGAGACAAGAGGATTGCCCAGGATACACAGCGGACATTCGCTATGGGTGGTCCTTTATGCTAGCTCCCTTTGGAATCTTTTTCTCACTGTTGGCAGGAATGCTCTTTCTCTTAGTAGGACATACCATTTTCTTGCACATAAAATAACATTAATTAAAACAGCTTTGAGGCTTCATCCTGAAAACTTTTCATAAGGTCTTGAATGATAATGGACACAGCAGTTAGCGTGTTGTACTTCCTAATACTTTACTTCTGGATTGACAATGTTTTATTTCTGTATCTGAGCTGCAGCATGTCATATAAATAACTTTGTTTATTATGTTACTGTAAGACCAAATGGTAGAGAAGTTAGCAATCAGAAGTTGTATTATATCTGTTATATTTTCTGTAATTTCTGAAATGTGTTTAATAGATTATTGAGTAAAGACTGAGGGTGTAATTTCATCTGCTCATGTGCTGCTTGTTCTCATCCTAAGGATCACATAAACATACTTCTTGGTGCTTAAAATAGAGTACAGTTGTTCACTTGGTTTCAGTGCCAGCAAGCGTGATTCACATGTATAGTGTTCCTCTGCCAGAATGTTTGAAGAGTTTTCTTTTTTCATGCACGCTAAGTGATATTCATCTGAAACATTAATGAAAAACCAGTATTTTATCTTCATAGGTGTTTAAATGCTATTATTTTAATATTTTTTTACTTTCAGAGTTGCTTTTTAGGACAATGTGGCCTTTGTTAGAGTTTAAGGACCTTTTTATAACTAAACATACATATATAATACAGTTTTCCAGATGCATAGCACAGGTTTTTGTAGGATTATGCTTTGTATAGCTTTAACATGTTTGCTAATAACAATATGTACCAAAAGGCAAAAAGGTATAAAGGCTAATGCTGCTATACTACTGTATTTTCCAAGGTAAATGGTAATTCTGATAGTTCACGATATTGGTAAAGTTAACCCAAAGAAAGTGTATGTTCACAGTATTTTGAGGACTTTACCATCTTTATTTAAAAAATAAATCTACCAAGCTAAACCTATCTCATTATTATTTCCAATAGAGAGGAGCTAAAAAAGGACTTTAATTTAGGAGTTTAAGATTTATTTTATGTTTTCAAAATTGCGCAAACTTTGTGTTAATACTGCACA
Organism: Pyxicephalus adspersus; assembly: GCF_032062135.1. Classification (NCBI taxonomy): domain Eukaryota; kingdom Metazoa; phylum Chordata; class Amphibia; order Anura; family Pyxicephalidae; genus Pyxicephalus; species Pyxicephalus adspersus. The sequence continues at coordinate 70,369,695 of NC_092858.1, read as the reverse complement.
GTAATAGCACAGCAATTATTTTAAGAGTCTATATGAATAGACCCCAAAGCTCAAAATGTCATTAGTGACTTTACAGGTGCATGGTTTGTTCCTTCTTAATGAAGGAACTGAGGGACCAAGGTGTTCCTTGGTAAATATATGTTAGCTGTAATCATGTCTTGGTGTTTTACTGATAATACAAGACAGTGGTGAGTGTTTTCTTACTAGCAAACTAAACTTTAAATATAATTCTAAAGAGTCTCCAATTTCCAACCAGGTAAATATATATGTGTGTGTGTGTGTGTGTGTGTGTGTGTGTGATAAAAGTTACGGTAGTTCACTTAAGTTTAATGGACACATGCAAAACATACTAATTCATGTTAGAACTAAATGGATTACTTATAAAAACACTTAAGTTCTATATATAAAGTGAATATCATAATAAACAGTGTTTTGTGGTACCAAACGTAAATAGTTTAAAAGAATTCAATTTCAGTAATTTTATATATAAGTCATCATAAATTAGGTTTTCATGAAAGATATCAATGCTATAGACATTACAAGCATTACCAATACATTATTAAACTTCTATTGGTTCATTACATGCAGTCATGTTCTCTAGTTCACTTTAAATGTTTTACTATTATTAGGTCAATGTAATAGAGGCTCTGAATACCTCTTTGACCAAAACCGTCAAGTGACCTCTCATTCTCTGCTGTAGTCACAATTATTTATTAAGTCTCAGACCTGTGTGGTCAGAAAACCTTATGCCCACAACCTGCATATTTCTTCACACTGGATGCTCAGTATATAGTAAATCTTGAGGATGAGAGCCAAGGAACTTGCAGTTTTTTAGACAAGATGACAATAGGGACTTTTAAATCTTTATTGTGACAGGTTGCCACTATGAAAACATTAGTTATGTATGTTGTGTAAGCAGAACTGTTCTATGTACATGGAGTACATGTTGCTGAAGTGTAAATACAACTGTTACATGCAAAGAAGATAGTAAATATTTTCTACTCCTAGATGATGGTGTTATATAGAGAAACTCTTGCCAGATTACTTTTTTCTGAAACCTACACTTCCAAAAAGTGTCAATCTCCTAGTCCCTACTGGTTTTATCCAACCCCTTGTCAATTCCCAAGCTCACTACTGTGTCCTGTGTTAGGACAAGGATTTGAGGAAAAATCAGTGGGTGCAGCTGGGGGACAAGAAATCCAAATTTTTCAGAAACTGTCAGAAGTGTCAGTTTCTAAAAAGTCTTTGGAAACAAAAAAGGTAAGTATCTTCTATCTTCTTCACAGACAATTTTAGGTAAACTTTGTTTGCTTTACACTAGGCATATGCATAAACCATATGATGGTTTATAGTGTCAAAGCAGAAATGAATATTGATTGATTTGTTAACCTAGTATTATATTTATGTATTTTTTTTGCTGTTGTGGATTCTTACAATGTAAAGTGAACTATTTACCACATTTTAAATATGTTCTGCTTAAAAGAGGGGATCCCACAGTATATATATATATATATATATATATATATATATATATATATATATATATAAATAATATATATTTATAAATATGACTTTGTGTGATTAATAAAGTTTGACTAAGAAAGGTAATAGCTAGCACACTGCAGTGTCTGCTCTTGGGCAGTTTCACATTAAGGCCTCATTTAATTAGATGATGTGCAGAAGACTTAAACATCACTTTCAATAATTGGTTAGTGCTGGCGACAAATTAGGTAATTAATCAGATGATGGTGAAAATTTGTGGTGTCAATGTGATCATCTTTTTAGCACTGCAATTTTTAAACTTACTGAAACTACATCATGTTACTGCCTAAATGTTTAACACAGAAAAATGGAATCACATCTAACTATCTGGAAAATCCCATGACAAAAAAGCCCTTGAGACACGACAGAGTTGACTTTCCAAAGGAATAGACGCAGCACATATAACAGTGAGAATCTTTAAAAATATTGGTTAAACTTTGATAAAATTTGGTAAGTTGTTTGGTAATTTTATTAACCAATGATGCACTAGTAAAAATCCATTTTAAATGTTCCTTGCACTTGACTGGTATTCAATGGGCCTGATTTATTAAAGCTCTCTAAAGCTAGAGATGAACATTCATTAGTGAGCATGGGTGTTCCAGCAAACCTGGAATGGACCTGGTCCAGGATTGAAAACATTTGCTAACAAATAGCAAATTACTTAAAAAAAATCCATTCTGGGTTTGCTGGATCACCCAGGTTCACTGATGAAAGTTTATCTTCTTCAGCCTTGCAGAGCTTTAATAAATTAGACCCAATGTGGTAACCCCTTTTACTAACATCCATATTGCAACGTGAACAGTCTCTACTCATTTTTTAAATTAATACCAATTCATATAAATAATAAGAGTTGCCACAACTCTCAGATATTTTATTTTATATTCAAGACGTATACTTTCTAGGCTCATGTATGCCTAGCATTGCTACTATGTTTTACATTAAATTGAAAGTGAACATGCGTTGTGTAGAAGGAAAGTCACTAAAAAAAACTAGTTCCTAAGGTAGCAACATTTAAACACATAAATCTGCTTATAAATTATTGCCATACACTTGGATTTAGGGTTCCAGACATCTTTCTATTTAAAAATCAGCAGTTGTGGAAAATCATTATTCAAATATTTAAAAAGTAACAGCAGAGGGAGTGTACAGCATGGTAAGAAAGTATATAAGTGTACATATTTTTTAGAAGGGCTGTTTTATAACTTACATAAAAAGGTCCATTTTTAGTTTATCCATTTAAAACAGAAGAATGAAAAAGCTAACAGTTGACATTACTAATATTAATAATATCAATAATACCATTTCATACATGTATCTTTTGTTATTAGTATTGTGGTCTCTAAAAAGTGTTTAGTTATGTAAGTATATGTTTGTTTGATACTTTATATTGGACCTTGGACATCTGGAGAACGAAATCTGCATTTTTTAATATATAAATCTTTATGCTGTGTGATGATATTTGGGTCATACGTTGAGAAATCTTTGTTTAGGATAACAGTTATTAATAACATAAAAAATATTCTATGTACCTGCTAAGCTAGAATTACATTCTCACTTTGTAAATAAAAATAAAGGTTGTAAAATGTAATTTGGCAATATGTGTAAAAAAAAAAACAAACAAACATGCTATGCTACATCATTCCAGCATGCCATTTCTTGGAACAAGACAGTCTATTGGGAAGTTTTGGACTGCATTAGTTCATGTCATGAAAGGTCTGGGAGGAACTATCTATGAATTTTAAAGAAACACTACAGCCTTGGCCATACCCAAAAGAAATTGTTCTAAAAGTCCCCAATTACAAGAAAGTGTTACCCTTGTCCACCATTGATAGCTATTTGTAAAACAAATGTGTTGATAATATAGAAATGATCATATATGAGTAAGCAGGGTGACTACTTTATGATATATTAGTCAGAAAAGGATGTGTGTGTCCTTGTATGAAATCCTGACAAACTGTTCACTTAGTAAGTCATCTTGTTCTGTATATAAAAGACACTTATATACAAAACCACTATATTAAGGTGTTGTTGCGGGGATAAACCTATATAATATTCTTTATTTAGTGATGTAATGCATAATATTGTTTTTATCATATATCTCTATGTGTTTGCAACATTTTATATTTTTGTTCTGTGTGCAGTGTTGATGTACTTTATAATAAAGGACACTCTGATTATACTTTATTGTATTTATAATTTCAAGTTTTTTCCTTGTTCTATTGGAGATAACTCATAACTTTTACAGGCTGTTATGACATATATTACATCATTAAACTAAGATCACAGCAGATGTGTGTTTTGATTTGAGAAAGTTAACCCAACACTGAATTTAAAATAGATGTAAATTATAAATGCTGGCCATTTTAGTTCGGTTTTAGTTTGTTTTAGTCAAGTTTCGTTTGTTAAAGCAGTGTGTATTATATATTGCCTTAAAATAAAATGTAATGTTACTATTCAGTGCTATTGATCTCCAGCAGCCCCTTACAATAAACTACCTTCATGTATTCCAGTGATAGCTGCATGACATTTCCAAAGGGGCAGAAGACAAGTCACCAACACTCCAAAGTACCGGATTATTGCTTTATTATATAAACACTCTCACAACACATTGAAAAGCCTGTACTTTGGAGTGCTATTGACTTTGTCTTCTGTATTCATGAATACTACATGGTGCCATTTGTGATTGTCACTTCAAGCACCTATCCTCCATCACAAGGTCTGTCTGCTGTAAGGAGTACATTCCTATCATGGTCTGTGCTTGGAATTTCTCGAGGTGGGTCTCCTGACAGTGATAATAGTGGACCATGTCTGTGTTCTGTTTGTCTTCCCCTATACCAGGAAGTTCCTGAACAATAACTTTTGTGATAGGATCACCAAGTATTATTTTAAAACAATTTAAAAAATAGGTAAATTACTTTTAAAAATTACATTAACATGTTAAATCAATTATGAGCTTTTAGTTAATGGGTTTACACAATTAGACTTTAAATGTGTTTTGTTAACTTTTTTAAATAATTGCGTAATATATATATAATATTGTTTTTACTGTAGCTGTGAATGTCACATTTATGTTACCTGGCCATTCTTTCAGTATACGCTTAACTGCTTTAGAGTGACAACACTCATACGCTGTTTTACAATCATGCTGTAGTGTTGTCTTCCTCCTGTGTACACTCTTTTTGTAGAAATACATGTTGATGACCAGCAGTATCCTCTCTGCCATGAGCAGTGCTGATAGCTGCTTTAGAGTATAAAATTGATGGGCCTGATTTGTTAAAGCTCTCCAAGGCGGGAGAGGATACACTTTCATCAGTAAACCTGGGTGATTCAGCAAACCCAGAATTTAAAAGATTTGCTAACTAATAGCAAATTACTTTTAAGAAATCCATTCCAGGTTTGCTGAATCACCCAGGTTCACAGATGAAAGTGTATCCTCTGTAGCCTTGCAGAGCTTTAATAAATCAGGCCTGATGTTACCAGCAAGCACAAAACACTGCTTCTTCTAATCCACCAACAGTCCTGGCCCTTGCAGTGCAAAGAGACACAGAAAAGGGGGGTCACATGACTTTTGTAAGGAGTTTTAGAAGTATCATTCAGTGACAGAATATTGCCAGGTTTCACATCTATTTCAAGTGGTGCAAGGGGTGAATCAACAACCCAGCTGGTTGTTATACAAGCAGACCTGTGCTAGAGATAGTACTATGACCCAAGAAAATTGTGTCCTAAAAGTTTAACTAGTAATGCAAATAAAAAGTGGTATTTGCTTTTTAAAGCAAAATGTGCCTTGGAAAAATGTAGCATAAAAGGTTTTAAAGGCATTGAACGTCCAGAATATGGTCTGATAAAATGGAATAATTGTGCTCAAGTACAGAAATGAGCAATTCTTTTTTTTCCAGTAGGTGTCACACTTGCATGATGAAATGCCCTGGCATACGTAAAGTGCTCAAACACAATTGATTTTTTAAGTGATGGGTTTTGAATCATAAAGTATAGTTCTTTCTTTTTAGAATATACATCAGTACAGTCATAAAACAACACGACTTTAACATTTCAAAACTTTTACCATTACTAATTTTGATGCATATGTAATTTGCTTCCCATTTGCACATAAAGCATAATGGTTCATTGCACAGAACTCTTTAAAGTGCTGCAGATGAATGAAATAAAGTAGACTGGGTGAAGTATATTCCATATTTAAGAATATTCATCTTAAACAATGCAATATGAAAGCTGTTAACTCCTATAAAACATCTTTTGCTTCTTTTTTATTTACATTACATTTTTTTTAAATTGTAATTGCTGTTTATACAAATATGTTATCTATGCTTGGATAAGCACATGGTATTGTTATTATTTGTACAGTAAGTCTTCAAAAAGATTAAAGACTCTTTAAAGGATTAGGCTTGATTTTATACTAAAGAATAGATGCAATGTGTTGAAGAAAACTACAATCTGCATTACATTTCAGCCTATTATAATGTGTTCCTTATTTAATATACAAAGCTTTCTGAGTGTGTTCAACCATGTCGGATGCAAACAGAAGTAGAACCCTAGATGTAATAAAGGTAATCAATGCTCATCAATACACAGTTTTTAAACTTAAGGATCATTTTAGAGCTATAGAAAGTAGTATATAGAATGGTCTTGTAAATGTCAAGGACCATGGTAAAACTAGCTGGGATCCACATTTAAATTTTTTTTTTCCTGGGTATACAGGTTGCATACATGTAATACAGAATAACATTACAAAGTAAATATACAATAAGGTACACAAAAATTGACAGTAATGAAATAAAAAATACAAAATCTTACTTGAAATGTTGATGGCTACTTATGGATACTTAATATGATGAAAGTGCATTGTCTACAATGTTTGTCTACATAATCAAAACATTATATATATATATATATATATATATATATATATATATTAAAACAGTGAATTTGTGTACATTTACAGAGCTTTGGGCCTGATTAATAAGTATTTCCTTTCAGGTCTATATCAGAATTGTACTTTGATGGCTCCCTATGTAATCATTTACCATTGTAATTGTTTGTCTTTTTTACGGATGTTAAGAAATATTATTAAACCACAAAGTAAAGTTAGCAAATGTGCTGTAAAACTGGGAAGTTTTGAAATGTGAGAATATGTAAAATGTATTATATTGCTATATTTGCACAAAAATTTATTTTGCATGGGTAATCTGTGTCACAGGGTTAGTAATTATCAAAGATGTTCCCACAGCCTGGGCATAATAAATAGATTTAGGGTCAGGTCACCCTAGCAGCTTTGTAGATCGTTGTAACAGTTTTAAATCCCTATGACAATTTGTTTCTAGCCATGCAGCTGATGATGGGGCTGAATTCAGTATTCTTCTATGCAGCTACATGTTGTTGGTGTGACACAGTCACTAGTAGTGGCATTTCAAAAAAAATGGGAAAGAGAGTGGAAAAGGATAAGGTTTATTGCTTTGTGGTTAATATGGTGCAATATCGCTGGAAAGCTAATCATGGGAGCAATGATTGTAAAATTTTTTTGATGGTTACCTTCAAAAAGCAGATGCAGTCCTGCCAATCCTAAAGGCTCTGCTGGTAGTTAAGAAGTAGACAATAAGGACACTTTCACCCACCCCTAACTCCTGGGCTCCAATAACCACATTTCTGGATATGCAGAAAAGCACAGACTAAATCTTGTTCACCTAATACTAATAATTTTGTCAGTAGACCAGTTTACATTTAGATTTAGAGGAGAAGGGATGGGAAAAGGAAAGGGAAGAAGGAGGAAGTGATAGGGGGAAGAAAGGGAAGAATTGGGAACAAGGAGGGATAGGATACTGTAGGCTCTGGGGTGTTGGAATGGCCAAGTTCAAAAGAAGGTGCAAATATACTTTCCTATGATACAATCAATGACACATGACAAAAACTCGATACTGTACAAGCTATCAGTAAAGTTTCCTGACCAGACTGGCTTTGGCTACCTACTTACTCAGAAATAGGACCATTGAGATCCCAGTTTCCAGTGGCAGAATAATGAAAGTGCTACAGTGCTGTTCTGTCCTACTGAGCGGGGAGGTGGTGGGAACAGTGAGCACCCCTTCCTTCTGCTGTACTCTCCTCCATAGGAATACACAGCATTCATTCCCAAACGTTTATCAATCTGCCATGACAGAATGATAAACAACACAGTGGGACTGCTGTACACATGTTGGATTATCATCTAAGGTGGGCACAACCATTTTTCGCATTCAACATTCACCTGATGTGTGTACGTAGCCGTAGCCATCTCTCAGTATTTCTGTAATAAAAGTAGAATAACGTTTTCTCTATTCCTTGCAATGTACACATCTGACCTGCAGGGGATTGTATTTTTTGTCAACTACACTGGAGTTTTACTTTAAACATATTCATGCACCTTTCTAAGTAGAATCAATGTCATAATCAGTTTATTCTATTCTAATGCTTTATGTCATCATTCCCTCCTTCCATCCAGTCACTCATTAATTATAAGACAAATGTGATATTTTAGATTATCAGTTAATACATTAACTGACTTCTCCGATCACAGTTTTTATATATAAAATAATGACAGATTTATTACTACCCAGTTGTGATAGAATATCTGATCTGAACCTACAAATGGTATTTTTCTTCCCATATTCTTGTTTTAATTCATTTTTCTTTGTTGGATAGACACTGTCTACTGCAATTACAGTATTATGACTTTATGGTGTACCTGCCAGGTAATCTCAAAGTTAAATTATTAACTGTCGCTATTGTTAAATGAAAACTCCTTTGCATGACTGAATAACATCTCTTTCCTACCTGTCAGATGAAATAAACAGGAGAAATGTGTCTTCAGAATGGGTAGCACTGTATTGATGGTGGAAAGGTGCTTTGGAATTGTTGTGATCATCATTTTAAAGCTGTAAAAAGTAAAAAGCATCTTATCCTAAAATAATTGCTATTGTTTTATTTTACCAGTAATACTGTTTTTTTACTATTATTAATAATCATAATAAAAACAATTATAATTACACCATAATACTATGTACCTAAACTCAGAATTTTCACTTTACATAAAATGGGAGGAAAACCCTTAAGGTAAAAATTCTGTGTGTTTGTTTTTTTTAGGTGCAACACCCTTTTCTTTTAAAAAAAAAAAAGATGCAGCACCACCCCCTAATTCATGATTGCCTAGGAAATTGAGAATGAGTGGGAGTGCAAAGCCTCCCTGGATACCTACGTCACTCATCCCGGGAGGTTCTTAGGTGCTCCTCTGGTATGCGCAGAAGGAGCCCTTTCATCAAAAGGGGAACAAAAGCCGATCTCACGCATGTGCAGTGAGATGGGCAAGTTTTTTTTCCAAACTACGTCACTCGTTCTCGCGTCTGAGTCGGGTGACGTAGTAAGAAAAACCCCGCATAAGAGGAGAAGATGGCGGCACCTAGAGCGCTGGTCCAAAGACGGATAGCGGGACAACGTGGGACCCGATAGAAGAGACCTTCCGATTGATCAACTTCAGGATTGAAGGTAAGTGAATTTTGGCGGTTTTTGAATTTGGTTCCTCTTTAGGCTCACTTGCAACAAACAAAAGCGTACCTAAACTCAACATTTTTACTTTACATAGAAGGGTAGACAACCCTTTAATGTAAGGTAAAAATGTTGTTGTTTTTTTAAGTGCAACACCCTTTTTTGCGCAGAGCCTCCCGGGATACCTACATCATGCATCTCGGGAGGCTCTGGCTGCTCCTTCTGTGCCTAATGTGCAGAAGGGGCATTTTCCTCCTAGGGGAAAGATATGCTAATGTCAAGCATGCGCAGTGAGATCAGCTCTCTTTTTTTCCACTTCACAGCTGCTACTACACCCGATCTCACACCTGCGCATTGTGAGATTGGGTGACGAAGAAAGTAGACGGAAGAGAAGATAGAAGATAGCGGTGCCCAACACTTCCTTTGTGCCAGGACCAAGAGGGACTCCAACACGACGCGGGACCAGACTGAGGGAAGGACCAGTGCCATTGAGGGACCTGCCATATTAAAGGTAAGTGTGACTTTTTGGTTTTTAGTTTAGTTCCACTTTAAGCTTTATTATGAAAAGGAGAGGGAATCAATTAATTCAGTTAATTCAATAAAACTGACATACATATCACAAAAAGTTGAAACTGGTAACCATTTAGAATGAAAAGAAATCATGAACTGAATTGCAAAGCTATACACAGTAAAAACAATGCAGAGATGGTAAACAAGATATATATTACATAATTAAGATGGACAAATGAGCCATCTTAGCAAAGTAGAGATGTGAAATCCTAGTACTTAAGGTTTTCATATTTTTATTGAATGTCAAATATATGATGAATATAATAAGTAAAACAAATTTCAAATAAATATTTGTAAAAAGGCTTTAAAATGCACTTAATGCAATCAAAACATTAAATTTGTTTTTGTTGCCAGTAAGAAGTTATTACTCTGGAAGCCATGCATAAGACATGATAATCACAAGATAATCAGCTTCTGAAAGTCCACTGAATAGGGTTTTAAAAGCCATATATTAGGCTTTGCCTATAAACGCCTGCAAATCTGCAAAAAGTGTTGACAAGGTTTGGACTGAAATGTAAATACAATCTTTCTAATATACATAAACTCAGCTCACAAATTTTACATCAGGATAATCTTTATTTTAAGTAAAATTACTGTCATTTTTAAATCTCATTGGACAGAAATTAACTCACTTAAAAAAAATCTCCTTATCCTTGCATTTTACCTTTGTGGATTGGGTTTATTGCCTTTTTAGAATGAAAGATAAACTAAAATGTGAGGGACATTTTGCTCAGCAGCTATTTGAAGTGTTTTGCCTTGCACAATATTCTAATAAACTGTAATATTTCAGATGAAAAGAAAAGATGAAAAGAAGCAACATCAGAGCAATATAATTTAGCCTAATTGTTGTTCTTGTATTCACAGTTTTCCCAAAAAACACAACACAAATATAGGGAAAGATACCTAAATCCACTGTACAGTGTTATTATTATTATTTATTGCTATCAACCTTCATTTATAAAATGCCAACTTATTTTGCATTGCATATTTAAATTGAAAGCTCTTTGAACTTGGAGTAGGTGAAGACTTGGAACTTTGGCCCAGAGAACATAAAAATGAGTTTTGGCTTTGGGGTACCTTAGGGTACAGTGAAAAGAAGGTGGGAGTAAAGTTGGTCCCATTAATGTCAGTAACAGCAATAATAACCTCTACCTTGGATTTCAATGGCGTTGGAGATTATCAGAATAAATCCAGACAGAACAGTCTAGAAACTCAACTGGATTTGAGAATTCAAAAAAAGGTTTAAATGGCCTAGATTTGAAGCTTGTTATTTATTTATTGGCTCAGCCAATACAGATGTTGACAGCTGTCAATGTGCACTGGCTAGATTTACTGTCAGCTATACTTGTCATTAACAGGTATAGTTATCAACTAGCCAGTCCACTGACTGGATTGGTTGAGCTTTATGCTATACCTATCATTGACGGATATCGCTGTCAGTCACTGCTGATTGTATTGGCTGGGTCGTATACAGTACCCGTATGGACCCGACAGACATTAACAAATGTAAACATTGGCCGGCCAGAATGACTGTATAGCTATACTGATGGTATTCTTGACACTGGCTGCAGCCTCTGTAAAATAAAGAGACAGTAGTGCCAATGTAGTCATCGGGTGTCGCTGGACATGGGCACTTTTGGTAAGTTTAGATCTGAGTCGGAATTACCTTTGATTGAAACCTAAATTCTGACCACCACTGAAACCTAAATTCTGACCACCACACAGTGGAATTAAAAAAACTCCAGAATGAATGCCAACAGCATCAATACTAGCCCTCAGTATTAGTGATAGTAACCCAAATGATAATCCTAAGAATCAGTGTCAGTGGTCATAATAACACCCCTTTCCCTAGGTATAAGTGTCAATAATAAACCCCAACATTGGTGATCTGCTGGTCCTCTAGTCGGCCAGTCCAAGCCTACTAGCTATGATTGTTAATTTGGTTCCAGATAGAGTGGGGAAAGATTAGGATATCTGATAATGCTTTCTTTTCCAGTGAAAACCACAACCTCTATCCCTTGTACTGGTGTCACATCGACAAGAAGTAGGAACTTCAGGTGGAATCATGTAAAGGACGACTTTACATAAACTGCAAGTCTTCTCAACTCTCCTCAAAACTGAAAAAAAAACATTTTAATTCAGGCTTTAAACCAATATTAAACAATATTAAATTGTGTCAGAATATGTTGTCTTTTTTTAATTGAAATCCTTATTTATTAGCTTTCCCTATACTGGTAACTTCCTTGGACATTTTTAACTCTATACGCTACGAAGATTATTGTATAACAAAGCCAAATTGTAAAGTAATGACCCCTTATATGATAAATTAATTCATGAGTGATAATTTTTAGTGGGACTGATATTCAGTTGCTGTGTGTTATCACAACCAGGTGTGTGTGAACCTAAGGAACAAATGCTGAACCATTCTCCATACTGGAGATTTTAGTGAGCATATCAACAACCACAACCTGAAATTAAAATAAAAAGAGAATATATTACGTGTGTAGATGATATAGCTATGGAAGTGCTTCAAATCCTTTTATCCCTTGAATTAACTAGGTAGACTTGGACTAAATCTGCACTGTAACAGATAAAAGCAAATGAAACTGGGAATGGTTTTTGTGAAAAGTTGTTTCTAGTTAGAGTCTGCAGTATGATCTGCTCATATACCGATACACTGGTCTGTAATACCAATAAGACTCATTCTGCTGCAAAGCATGTACTGTACTTGTAAGAAAAATAACACAGATGTACACGGCTATGCTACTTAGCCCATCTACAGAAAGGACCAACAAAGAAACGAATATTTCCAGAGTTTTTCTTTTTTGAAAGAAAATGACAAAATGGTCTTGCTTTCTAAGGGTGGAAAATGGTAATTATTCGTATTTTTTAAAGCTTCAATTCTTATAATACTGTGCCAGCTGTGTCTTTAGCTCTGGATCATTATTGCAATCAAGGTCAAAGGTAGCATAAAAAGCACAACTCTGACTGATTACTAATTAATCTCATGCTAAAAGTAAGTAAATAGAGAATCACAGCCAGAGATCTGGTATTTAAAGCAATGCTGCTCCTTTTTTAAAAAAAAAAATGAAAAGTAAAGCTATTTTACACATTGACTGATTTAAGCTAAACTGATGGAAGAATGGCACTGCTGAAAAATCTAGTTATGCACAAAATCTTATAAATTATATACAGAATCCTCGGAAAACAGTTATGGAGTGGCATAACCCACGAGCAAAATAACATTCGTGGAAACAGTTGTACAGACTGGAATAAACATAAAGTCTCTTTTCTGAGGGTGCTTGGGGTCCCCACCCTTTATCAGCCCTTTCCTCTGCCCATTAGCACCCATCTGCACTGCAGCACAGGTAGACATTTAGCTTGGGCACAGAGATGGGACTGTGAGTGCATTGCATTTTTTGAGGGAGTAAAAAGAAAATTTTGGAAGCAGGGGAAAATGTGATTTGTGTGAGATGATGCTTGTGGCATGGGAAATATGGGGATGGGGCTCAGTTGTGGATGCAAAGTAAAAGTTTTGGATTAGGGAAGGTGAAATGTGGTTCAGACTTAGGTGTGGATGCAGTTGGGAAAATAATGGGTTAGAAAAGTGCAATATTTCTTGAAAGGTGAGTATTTGTGGCCTGGATGGGAATATGGCTGCTGGAGGGGAGATGTTATAATTGGAGCTGGTGCAGGGATATTGTAGTTGCATGCTACTTGTACTTGTGAGGGGACATTATAATTTTATGTGACTGGTGCTTGTACAATTTATATTATTGTGGTTAGTGCAAAATATATGTTTTATAATTAATTTACAAAATGAGTTAACGGTCTTCATTCATTCATAATTAATATACATTATATAGGCTGGTGTACAATAACACCAAAACCAGAATTTTAAATAACAACCAAAAGAAAAAGAGAAAGGACTTTTAGGCGTAAATAAAAACAATATGCACATTTATTTTATAACACCTAAAAATATATAATGATGATCTTAAACCGTATAAATATTCCAAGTATTGATTCTTCAGAAACTGTTATTTCAGTATCACAATGTGTTTACCAAAAGTTGGATGATAAAATTACAAAGTTCAAATTTTACAAACACCTAAAGCATTTCATATAACACCTATCAAGATGACTAAAATCAAATAAAAAAAAAATACACACCCAGATTCAAGGAACAATTTGTGTTTATGATAACCAGTATAATAATCAGAAAAGGCATAGGTCTGATCAGAGACAGAGGCCCTGATTTATTAAAGCTCTCCAAGGTTGGAGAAGATACACTTTCATCAGTGAAGCTGGGTGATCCAGCAAACCTGGGATAGATATGGTCCAGGATTGATAACATTTGCTAACAAATAGCGAATGATTTTTAGGAAATCCATTGCAGGTTTGCTGCATTACCCAGCTTCACTGATGAAAGTGTATTCTCTCCAGCCTTGGAGAACTTTAATAAATCAGGGCCTAAGGGTCTTGTTTAATAATGCTCTCCAAGGCTGGAGAGGGTACGCATTCATCAGTGAAGTTGGGTGATCCAGCAAACCTGCAATGGATTTCTTCAATGTCATTTGATATTTGCTAGTAAATGTTTTGAATCCTGGACCATATCCATTCCAGGTTTGCTGGATCACCCAGCTTCACTGATGAAAGTGTATTTTCTCCAACCTTGGAGAGCTTTAATAATTCAGGCCCTAGAGTTTGCCAGAGTGGCAGCCTGAGGCCAGGTGTGGCTCAGGCAGAGGGGCTGTGTGGAGCCTGTGATCTAGGAGAAGGTCTCTCAAAGTTGAGATCTGGTAGACCAGAGCCAGGACAATAAAATTAGTGTGTTTTATGTTTGTTTTTGTAAATAAAAACGAGTGCCCTGAAATTGAAATAAAAGTTTGGAATACCTCTCTGCAGTTAATTTCCCACAATATATATATCTGGCTCTATGTTTATACATTAAAGGTGTCATTGTAATTAAAAGTAACTGGTACAGAGACAATGGTGTTGATTTACTAAAGGAGTTGACAATCTTTACTCAAAATTTAATTGTGTAAATGGCCATTTTATGTAATACCTGGACATAGGGATCATACACAACCATATAATAATACTAAGGATCATAATATATATGATTATGTCTATAAGTGGTCCATGATGTACCATCAGTCAACACATTTCGTGCTGAAGCACTACCTCAGAAGTATAGAGGGTACCGAAAGCAGACTAGAATCAAAAAAGAATAGGCTCACACAAAAACCATATATTTCATTGTAGTACAGTAAACAAGCTACAAAGAAACAGTAGCAACACAATAATTGTAATGTGATCATAAGGCTTTTATGATGTTATTTATAAATCACTGTGTGTTCTGTCAATGTCCTTGTAATCTCCAGTAAGATGACACAATTTTGTGTGTAAACAAATAATCCTATCATCTTCCAATAGACATTTATTCATTGGTATTTATGCCCTAT
Organism: Pyxicephalus adspersus; assembly: GCF_032062135.1. Lineage (NCBI taxonomy): Eukaryota > Metazoa > Chordata > Amphibia > Anura > Pyxicephalidae > Pyxicephalus > Pyxicephalus adspersus. Next base: position 70,354,585 of record NC_092858.1, on the reverse strand, counting down.
TTTTGGAGTCTATGTTTGCTTTGTGGTCCCTTGTGGAAAACCCCTCCAAATTCTTTAAGTTGGAGGACTGCCATGATATATTTTATAAAAGACTTTGTCTTAAGGCCAGTGTAAAGAGTTTTAAATCGGGTTACAATGTGCATTGTATTAGAGTAGTACTATGTGCTTGTTTGACTTTTACACCTGTTGTAGCCTATAAATAGTTTTTTACAACATTAGTTACAACATTCCAATCTAAAGTGCATTTTCCTGAGAATTGGCTTTACATTGGACACCATCTGAAATCTTCTAAAAGTTAATTTTTTTGAATCACTGGCAACAGCAGATAATCATACCTGCATAATCAACATTACTAAGAAGCTCATGCAAAAGGCCTTGGCACAGCTGATGTTACATACTTTCTGCACTCTTTACATACCAGCAGGCCATATGTGGGTTTCTTTAGAGCCTGTGTTGATGAGCATGGCTGGGCAAATGCAGCATGGTTTTTTACATCAGCTTAAGACACTTCTGAGAATTTATCTCTGATGCATATGACTAGCTTATTTTGCACTGGCTGTTTTTCAGGTTAGTACTGTGGCCTTTGCAGCACTAGGTCTCAAGTTAGAATCTTGGCCAGGAGACTACCTGCAAAGAGTTTGTATGCCCTCCCTGTGATTGTGTGGGTTTCTTCTGGGTTTTTGTCTGGTTTCCTTCCACATTGCAAAAACATGCAGTTTATTGTCTTCACCCCCAAACTGTCCTTAGACTGTGTAATGACATATGACTATGGTAGGGACATTAGATTGTGAGCCCCTTTATGGGACAGTCAGTGACATGACCATGGACTTTGTAAAGTGCTGTGTAATATTTCAGTGCTATATAACTAATAGGTCAATTTAATTATTGAGACAGCATGGCTAGCCCAACAGATGACTGCCCAACACTACCTCATGACCTCTCATTTAAAACCCAGTCAACTAAATGGCTGGCAAACTGCCCTAAACAGTTACTGGGGACATGTATCTGTAAGTATACCTGTCTCCCCTTTATTTTTCAGAAAATAAGTTACAACTTTAAACATGATATATTTAGTGATTTAAACCTTTTTTTCTGAATAAAGCGAGCTGTTTTGTAGATAAGACTATATACCATGACTAAAAACCGCATATGTGTAACTGGCCATTTGCTCCTAAAAATGCTTTCTCAGCCACCTGTAGCCCCCAGCCGTTTCCCTAGCACTTCACAGTGTTAACATGTCATTTCCTATTACACAGGGCACATTTTACAATACACAAACAATGCTTGTCATGTGCACATTGTTAATTCAAACCATACCCTTGTTTATGTTTTACCTAGAGCTTCAGCACCCAGCCTAACAACTGGCCCATTTCCATAAAGCCATCCTATCAGCATATTGAGGGCTTGATTTCAGTTCTTTAACTTGGTTTCTCAGTGCTCTCCTCTGCAGGTTAATGCAGATTTGGAGCCTCAACAAGCAGCTGTTAAACATGTCATTAGCACTGCTACAGCTACAAATGGAACTCAGCTACTGGGATTATACCAAGAGCTCTATTTTTGTGATGAGCTTTGTCAATCACAGTTGACCCGCTGTGTGCAGAATGAAACTCAGATTATCTTCTTTCTACCTCAGACTCTTGTCATTTTTCTGCAAAGAATTACTATTCTACTTCCCGAAAGATTGATTGCTTGCACAAATAAGAGAGCCTCAGACATTAATACAAAATTCACAGGCTTTCCTTTATCTCAGACCTGCAACCCCCTCTACATTTCCTCCTGGTAATTATATTAGAATTGTGTACTCTAGGTATTGCCATCTGATTATTATGAATCTAGTTTTGTCATGACAAAAATGAGCTTAAGTCTTGTTTTTTTTTATTTTTATATAGGGGGTGGGGTGGGTACAGTACAGTGCACTGGATGTGAGAGAAGGAGATTAAATCCAACTTGCTTTCATCCATGAATGCTTTCATCTCTTTTTCAAACATAGGAAATGATTACCACTGCTATAAGCTGCAGTTCATATGAGTGACAAAGAAATAAGGAAATATTGAAAGTTCAGTAACCAGCACTGTGGCTCAATATGGATGTGTTCTACTCTTTGTGTGGCACTGTTAACCCTTGTGTGTCCCAGGTACTGAACCTCCAATGTTACCTGGGATTTCTTGTGATTTAAACACTAGTACAATTGGGATCATTTCTGAATACCATGCTAGTTATTTTAGAGGACTCAAAATTTAAATATTTAAGTGCAAACTGACCTACTGACTATTACCGATTTATTATTCTAGCTTTGATTTTATGTACTTAGCTGCCTTGTTGCCGAAAGTCTTAACGTTTTTGGTGTACTTGTCTTCTAAAAGGTCCTGATTTTATGTAATCCAAGGTTGATCTTGCATGGTTAAAACAAAACTGGTTTTGAATGTTCTTTAGACAATGTATTGTATGAGCTCTGTATCGGAAAATCATACTGTTGTAAACTATTGTTTTCTATGCTTCCTTACAAAAATGAAAAGCCATATGGAGCCAGACAATGATTTTGTGATACCAATTAATACAATATAGTCTAGCTACAACTTTTTTTATAGCTTTGGATGCATTGAAAGAATCTGGTTCTGTTTAAAAGAGAAAACTAATAGACCCTAGTGACTGATAAAGGTAATAAATGGCATCTTGGGGGATTGTAGTGAAATATTGTATTTTGAAAGCCAAAGCTGGACATGCACCATGTATAAATTTTAGGACCTATGTTTGTTTATTACAGACACAATTATGACTAGAAAAATATAGACAAGGTCATATGTTGATTAATTTCAATATGAATATTTTACTTTGAAATGTCCGGAACAGTATTATTTATGTCATAAACTATGATGACCACTAGTTTAGTTCTTGGGGAGGGGGTCCCAAAAAATCACTGTGAGGACTAACTTACCAATATCTGAGGTTCCCTGAGAGCCTCTTTAGGAATTTCTTCTTAAAGTGGAACTAAAGTTCCACTTTTAGGTTTGTATGATCAGGCAGGTCATTATTGCAGAAAAGGGCAGGCAATGTCCATTCTACAATAATTTGCTTAGCTTAGCTTTATGGTCCCAAATGAATGGTGCAGGAGTTATATCATCCCAGAATGGCCATTTAAAATGATCAAGATGATCTGGAAGAGGACGAAGATAAGGAAGATGGTGGTGCCTGGCCCTGGAACGCAAATAGGTGAGTCACACGGATTAAGTTCCACTTTAATGGATCCCACATACACGACCATATTAAACAGTGCTTTAGAATACAGGTTGACAATCGAAAATCCAGCCATCGATAATCCCGATCCTTCAGTTTCCTGGCATGAATTTTGGATCGCACTTTCTATACAGGAACTGCAGTACACTTTTTGGCCACTAATGTTTTCCCAGCGCTGTTCTGAAGAAACAGCTGTTAGGTCTTGCTTGATAAACTAAATACACGTTGAGACTCCCTAGAACTGTGCCAGATCTCTGCGGTGCTGCCAGAGGTTGCCGGATTTTTGATTTTTAACCTGTATATGGTAATGAGCCTACACATAAAGTAATGTATATAGGCTTTTTGCTTTTTCTTCCTTTAGCAGGTTAAAATAGGTTTTTGCCAGTGAAAAGGTGCCTTAGTGACCAGAACAAATTGCTCAAGAGATTAATCCATTTATGAAATGGTTGGTTAGTAGGCCAGAGTCTGGAGTTTACAGCCTATGAGTGGGTGTCCAGTCCAGGGTGTCCATGCCAGCCACCACTGCTTTTTTAAATTTACAGATATAGCTAAAACTCTGCAATTAGGATACACAGAGTTTGTGTCCAGGCCTGTTTGTGTGAAGAACTGAAAGGAAACTTAGATGTGCTGCAAATCAGTCATCAGAGCCATGAGCCTAAAATTGTTTCTAGTTGAATTAAACTGAATCAAACCCCTGGGTGAGACAATGCTGCGTGTTTGCAACACTGTTTACAAATAAACTTGGGCAAGAAGCCCTAAAAAGCTCCCTGCTGGGTGGACCGAAATATTACATGGATATTCATTGCAGCAATCCCTATTTTGCAAAGGATACTTTGTAAAAGGATGGTGAATGTCTATTGCCAAGTGTATGTAATATAATAATAGCATGTGCAGTAGCCAGAGTTCTTGAATATACCATGTTCTTATTTTCCAGTATTTATATAGCACTGATATATTACGCAGCACTTCACAAAGTCAACAGTCATGTCACTGTCACATGTCAACTATCCCTCAAAGGGGTTCACAATCTAATATCCCTACTATAGTCATATGTCATTAACACAGTCAACATTTATCAGTATCAATAAATGCAATAGGTGGCAATACCATACCACATTTCTCACAGATTCCTAAATGTACAATATACATAGCATAAAATATCATTCCCACCAGGGAAATAATCACTACCATATGGACGTGGAAGATTCCTACCTGAAAATATTGGAGGGAATGTCAGATTCCCTGTTTTTTAAATAAAGCCTTTAATGTTATGTGCTAAATATGTTTATGGATAACCCTGGCTGCCTTTCCAGTATTATTTAAGGTCAAATTTAGTTCAGTATAGTATAAATGCTTTAAAGCAGTAAACTGGAAAAAAAACTCACCTTTCACTTCGAAGATCTGTCGATCCCTCCTTCGTACTGGTGCAGAGTAAGCGCTGGTTGTCGTCATCTCCTTTGCCTTTCTTCCTTTGTTACCCAAACTCGCACTGTGCAGGTGCAAGATCGGGTGATGTAGATGGGGAAAAAAGAGTGTGCTTGCTTGATGTTGGCAATTTTTATCTCATTGAAGAAAAAGCTCCTTGTGTGCATGCCCAAGAATAGGAACCAATCAAAAAAAACCACCAGATTTGAATTTATTGGACATACAAAGTGATTTCTGGTCACTATGGGTTATTGGACTGGACTGGCCTCTGCTAAACTATCTTACTATACAATAGTGATCATTTTGATTTAAAGCTCACATTCCTCCACAAGCTGTGCTAATCGATCATTTTGACATGTAATTGGCTGGATTCATTGAACAAATGTGGATCTTGGTGGAAAATCCAATTTAATTTAACAAACTTAATCTTTTCTTAGATGTGCTAAAGAAATGATTTCAAGCAAAAGATTATTGGAATAATTAAATGATTTGATGATATACAATCTGCTGTAGTTATTAATATGTGTATGACCAGCATGTCAGATTTTAATTGCTCACTGCTGATGAGTAATCAATTGTCCATGGGTAAGAATTCCTCTTTCTTTATGGGTAAGGTTGCCACTGGAAAGGAAGTAAGGGGACCATCCCTACAATATAAACACTAATGACAGTAAAATTACACATAAAATCCTCTATTGTTGGAGCCAAATAGGAAAAATATATAGTATGTTACCTTAAACTATATTTCAAATTGTACAAAACAATGGTAAAGAAAAACATGAATAACCTTTATAATAAAAAATGGAAGCCATTTTTTTCCTTTAAAATGATTTTCTCTCAAACGTTCTAAACACATTTATATGCAAGCTTGGCTCTACAGCCTACAGTTACTGACAGTAACAGAGGCTGGGAAAAATGATATCACAGTAGTTAGGGAACATTAGATATTTTATAAGCTATAAACTATATACAAAAGGATAACCTAGTATAGTTTGTCACATTAAAACACACTGAACTAAACACAGAAAACAATTAGTGACCAGGTAGTAAAAGTTTTTGTCAGAAGAAACATGCAAAGTCCCATGTGCCATTCAGTGTAGGATCCGGCACTAGTCCCCGTAAAGACTTATAGATGCTGCAGACAATTAAACTCCTGCACATACACACAAGTTTTGCCATTGGTGGCTTCCCAAAAGCCAAAAAAGGATTGCAATGGACCTGGAAGGCTCAGTGGCGAAGGTGGTGGCTTAGGAGAACACATCGGGGGCAAGTTCCTGGACCTGTCACAGCTGCAGGATGCAAAGAAACAGGTTAAGATTGTGCCATAATAATAAAGTATGCTGTGCCCACCAAACAACACTCACCAATGAGAGTTTAGTTCTTCTTTAACTGTCTTTTTAGCTGGACAGCTTTGATTGCATGTAATTATGGTAATCTACTGTAAAGGTAAATTGCAAATGGCTTAAAAACAAAGACATTTATATTGTAAATACTATCATTGCATATTTTTAAATATAATTTAGTATTTTTCATAAGCCTGGTCCTTCAACGACTTTCATGAAAGCAGCTACATAAATTTTATATAACATTGATGCACTAATTGATGCAATACATTCCATTATTTAACAATGACAGTAACATACATATACCTATCTATAGTACTGTGTGGGAAACCTGTCCAGTGGGCATGCAGACAGCATTAGGAACTTGACTGATGTTCTAACCCTCTCTATCTAATAAAAAAAAAGTCAAAATTGAAAAGGATTTCACTTCAAACATTTTAAAGGCTTCTTCATTTATGAAAAATCTTTTTATTTTTTTTTTCTAGAACAGGGTCATAGGGCTGATAATATTTACTTACACTACCAGTAACGTCCTATCTAAATAACGCATCTCGTTTACAGGATATGCTTCTATTATCGCACCCTCACATGAATATGTATTATTTGAGAATGCCCCTGGAAAATACAATTTTTACAAAGCATAAATGTAAACATGATCTTACTGCCAAGGGTAATTGATTTAAAATGATTGCTGAAATAATGTCCACATACAATTGTTTAACAATTATATCACAAACTAACAGAGAAGACATTATCACGATAGGAACATTATTAAAAGATTACATTTTTTCATTCAATCACAGTATTCTTAGGTTTTGATGCTTCGTCTTATGGTGTAAAGTAGCTGCTGGGAAATATATTACCTTGTGAGCTACTAAAAAAAAAAGTAAAAGGCTATATTGAGATCTTTCTTCATCTGCATTATCTGTGTGAGCATAACATAACATCACATAAATAAGTGAGACTAGTTCACTTACAGCTGATGCAAAATAAAAAGAATCTAGTGTCTGACACATGCTAGCTGTCTCCACACTAATATATATATATATATGTATATATAGCTTGATTTGTCATCAGCATTCAGTAAATTGGGGGTACAGAGATTGCATAAACTGTTGTCCCACCAGAAATGTCTTAGAAAATGTACCATGTTGGGCCTGTGCACCCTAAAGTAGTTTATGAGCTATCACTTCCAAAAACACAGAGCATTGGAATGCTAAGGTAGCACTGATAATACTGCTTTTCCATCCATGTCCCTCCTCACAGTGGGGGAGCAGACATGTGTGAGTCTGCGCCTCAACAACAGACAACTTTAAGGAATTATCTGAAGCTCATCAGAATCATGAATTAGTAGTGTGCTAAGATTATTCTTTACAATCTAGTTTGCTGATTACAATATCTGATTGTCTCACAATGGTGCCAAAATCATTTCCATCAGTCTCTCACCACATATTGTGTGCATTTTCCTTGCAATAATGCAGATCTTGTTTTGGCTTTCACATTTTCTGTTCTTTTATACAACACTGTTAACAAAATCTGAGTTTTAGACAAGGCCGGTATATGGTTCACTCCCACCATATTCTCAAATGAAGAGTAGAAATCACTGATCCTTTGCTTGAAAATGATTTAAGGTATTCAGTACAGGGTATTCTGTTCTGATATATATATATATATATATATATATATATTTATATAAGCATGGCTACCTTGTTCCATACATCCATCAGTCGACCCTGATACCTTTTCTCAGCAATCTGTTGATTTGGGATCTCCAGTTTGTGATGCAAGAGAGCTGTTCCAAAATGCACCGTATAAAGCCTCTTGCTGTCTCTCACCTTCCATATGCCTAACATTGCCAGTAGTAGGGAGTTCGTCACAGTCACCAATCAGATCAGATTAATAGTGATACATAAAGCAAATAGAAAAAGGAATTACACAATTTACACTTTAAAAAGTGATTGTCAGGTTCTGCGTGCGTTATGGCTGTAGTGGGTTTAAAAGAATGCAGATTAAGGTGAACTGATTAAACATTCTTTCTTATTTCCACTTGTGTTTTAGAATTGCTCTCTAAGTAAGCATTTGTTACAGGATTGCTTTTTCTTCTTTATTTTTGTCATGCTTCTGGATAGGTCTAGGTCACCCTGGCTAATGACAATGATCATCCAATATTCTCAGGTCTCATTTATTTTAGCACCTCTTCTGTCCTAGAGACAAGGAGAAAGAAAACAGGTATTTATATGTACACACAAACACACAGCCAATTATTTCCCTATGAAGAGCTTGGATTCTCAATGAACATTTACAGCCACAACAAGAGGTGCTAGTAAGTCAGCTACCACCGCTATTTAATCAGCAGTGTTTGTTGATTTGAGAAGAATCCTACGCTGTGAAATGAAAAAAGAAAACCAAATTTTCTTGAGCAATCTTGCTATTCCTGCTTCAGGTGCTAGGCCATTTCACTAAAGCAGCTCAGACGAGAATGTCATTAGTTCTTAAACCCCAGGTGAATTTGCCACTGTTCCACATGATTAAGCCAGATAATTGTGTGTTGATAGCGAATGTGGCTGGTGAAATACAATTTCTAGGACCTTCCTAAACAAACACGGTGGAGGAGTGTGTCAAAGTGCTGTCAATTCAGTTCCTTTTGTTGCAGTTGCACTTGCAGATATCCATGTTGAGAGTTTGTGAATAACATGATTACATTCTGGTGATTACAATACAGTCTGCATTTAAAAAAATAGCACTTCACCCTTTAACTCAATAATGTACTAAATTCTGGGCACTACCAGTAGAACTCCTTTTTCATGCTGAGAAATGTTTATCCCAATCCCTGAAATCTGATAGGTTGTTACAGCGTACGTTATCTTAGACATCACTATTGCACTTTGGACTGCTTTACTGAACCTGTGCTGTACATCAGCAATTGGAAGATTAAAGGAAAAACTGACTGGCACTTGTCGCATGATAAGGTGGAATTCAAGGCACTGAATTAGGACATGTTTTATCAGTGAACCTCTATACTTTGTGGTTGTAAAATACTGTGTAAAAATACATCATGAGAGGACCAAAAAGTGGCTTCTAAAATAAGGTGCAGGTTAAGGAGGATGCATTGCTATGTGGGTTGGCTGGTAACACATGGCTTAATACTAAAAAAGACATTGCTCTAAAGGAGTTCTATGCTGCCAATTAGAGCAAATTTTGGTGGTCTATGGCTATGGCCGGTGCACTCTGCAGTGGGGTCAGGAGAAGGACTCCCTCGGGGGGTGCACCAACCAGAGACACAGACCATGTCCCCCATATGGACACAACCCACCCACTCTCCCATGGCAGGCTCGGGGCGCTGGGCGGGTTGTGTCCCTGGACCGTTCCCCACATCACTATGGGGGAAGTTTCTTCCCCTTTAAGTGACACACGGTACCCCGTGCAAGCACAGTCTGGATTCTGTGTATTTAGTGTTCCGAAGGTCCGAAAAGGTTGGTGACCACTGAATTAGAGGAAGTAGTAAAGATATTTAAAGCTGAGGCAGAAACAGAAAAGGCAATTTCGGTCGCAATGTGCAGGATATGGTGGTCAAACTGGGGGCTCAGTCCTGCAGATTACAATAGAAGATCTTTGTTCTCCCTTTGTAACGATTAGCACTCTAGTCAGTGCCATCATAAAAGCTGCTTGCTCTGGCTGTTACAGATCTCTAATAATTACACAAGGAGAGCAGTGTAATCTGCAAGATTAAAGTATATTTGAGGTCTGTAAATAGACGTTATTGTAAGCATTGGGGAAAGCAATGGGATTTTTTATCATAATTCCAGTTGCATATAACACAATAACAATGTGACCACATTTTATGAATAATGTTTATGTCCCTATTCCGCCAAAAACGTACATATTAATAGGAAATTATCAAGTTATCAAAACAATAGGCTGAAAGGCAAAACATAAAAATGTTCTAGTCCATTGGGAATATTCAGGAGTGTGTTGTGCAATATTTAACATTATACTTATTGTTGGGTAATTCAAAAGATTAAAAAATGCACGCTTTCTTTATAGAATATAGGACTGAATCTGGGAACCACACATTTATACACAACGAACAAAGAAATATAATTACTGCCTTACTGACAGTTGATATAATACAAATTGAAAAATATTGCTATTGGTGGAGGCATTAATGAGGAATTGACATGTGATTTGGAGTTCTGATACATTTTACACCTAGGTGTGAGGTGACAGCAGTTAAAATCTTTTGACATATCTGTGCAACTTTGATCATGGGCTTGAAAGGGAACAGACTTTATAAGCAAAGGTAACAATACACCTCAATTAAAATCATAGTGACACATTACATTTCTACCTATTTGGGCCACTGTTTTTTGAATTTTACATTTGTGTATTTTGTTTATATTTACCTATTTTTATTCAAATATTTTTCCAAACATTGTTACAGATGTAGAATGCTATGGTCATTTCTATTTTGTTGTAGAGTCTATTGGATTGGATTTATTTATTGGAATGTTGTTTGTTCAGTTGTTCTAATGAAGCCTTGTGGTCATTTTGCATGCATTTAGATTTTGTAAAATTTCAGCCGGGAATTGCCAGTAAACATGGCTAGAGAGCTGCTGGAGTGAAGTATTCTTCGAATGCACAAAGAATTATAATACAATATTCTTGTGTAGCATTCCCAACTGGTCAAGGTGCTTGCGTGCGTTAGAGAACATGTTTTTAGACTTTCAGTGATCATGGCCAACTTGGTTAAAGAAAAGTATTGACAAGTGTTCAATTTTCCCTGCTGTTTTTTATTTATTTAAAAAAAGATCACTCCAGAGTATTCGCCTTTTCATTGGTTATAGGTACAAACAGGCAAAAAAACATGCAAAAAAATGTTTCCTGATACAAACTTGTAAATTTGTAGAATGGAAAACAATGGATAATTGCTAGCGAATAGATATTAACCAAAAAAATACAAATTCAGTCTTGGAAATTACATACAAGCACCACACATTCTATTCATAAAGCAGTGAATCTGACATTCACTAAAACATTCCCTGGTGGATAATAATAAAACACATGGACCTGGATGATTCTTTACCAAAAATGTTTATGTGAATGCCACATTAACTGCTGTTTAAATAGTACAAAAATAGTAAAAAAAAGTACATGGAGATGCAGTGACAATTAATATATTATATTAATTAAAAAGGGCAAGCTATTCCATTGCCTTCCTAGAAATGAAAATAAAAAAGATATAAAATGAAATCCTTTTTTTTTTTCATTACAAATAACAGAATGAATGAAAAATGGTATACCATGCCATTACTATACTGATAAACATACTTTATAGTTTAGTAATTAATTCCACCTAGTAATCTAATCCAAATTCCTAGGCACAAAGCAGGTGTGAAGATCATTATATATCACTAGTGTGAGACAAATGATACAATTGCCTCTTTACTTTAATGGTTAAAACTATTCTCTTTATATCTTACTCAAAACCCCAGCTGGGATGTGTTGGGTGTGAGTTTAAACATATTATTTTACAGGTGCTTTTTACCCAGTAGCCTTTCAAAGAAATGCTCAAGGCATTTATATGGAACTGATTTAACTTAAATCATTAGTGATCTTTCACTCTCATCATGATGCAGTAGTTGCCATTCAAATAAGACAATAGGATCTCAGATGCTTCAAGACATCTCCATTGTGAAGAGTCTATTAAGGCAGGGAATTGCTCAGTACCCAGCTGCCTTGTCCCTCTCTCAATCCACTTGAATTGCTAAGTGTTTTATTTTTTAATTTTTTTCATCATTCATTATGTTTTTGTACATTTGAACTGTGCTGTAAAAGGAAGAATATCCATATTGTTGACTTTTAAACAAAAAGAGGGGAAATATATTACAATAAAGGTAACATGACTGTACTTGAACGAAAAGAAGTCAAATGATCCACTAAACAGGAATGTAACTGCTATTTCCAATTCAGTAAGTAACAAAGCAGTAAATATAGAAGTTAAACATTGGTCTTAAAATTCTAAGACTGTGTTAGATTGTAAGATCGGTTGAGCCGGAACCTTCACTCTTCCTGTGTCAGAGTTTGTACCTGGTATGTATACAGGCTTTTCATCCACAGCCCTTATTTTTTGTACAGGATAATATGTTGGAGAGCTATAAAAAAATAGTAAAGATAATAAACGATATATACATATATATATAGATATATATATATATTTATAATCATAATAACATATGAGGACATTTTTAGTTTAGGAACAAAAATTTGTGCAACTAAACTTAATTTGCATCTCTCTTGTAAAGACTATACTGTTAGGCCGAAACTTTTTTTCATAGTAGTACTTGTAGATGAATACTAAGATGAATACTAAGTTAAAATATTACCTAAAATATTTGATGAATACTAAGTTAAAATATTTGTAATCAATGCAACAAATAGAGCTGATTAATGTTGGTACTTTAAAGAGATATGCCTATCTATCCAGAAATTTCCTGCCATTCCATACTCACAAGCACTCCACTCCACTATCTACTTTTAACTGTTGTCAGAGCAGTCACAATTATTGGCTTAGTGATGGTCTGCTAGGTCCAACTACTGTATCAAGAGAGCAGGTCACACACACTCCTGTACCCTGAGGTACCAGATACTGTGCAGTGGCAACCACAAAATAGGACCTCATGGAGAAGCATTGGATCATGGGGTTGACTTTACATAAACACTGTCACTTAGCTTTTATTTCTTTACAGAAGCATAAAATTACTTAAAAAATATTTTGTGAAGATAACCTTTTAAGATCATATACTGTAAATAAAATATCCTAAATACACCTATGGCAAAAAAATAAAATAAAATAAATAAATACATCCATTATTTGGTATTTTCAAAACACTTATTTAAAAGAGGACCAAAAATTAAAATAACATGGACAGAGTCCATATACAGGTTAAAATATTTACTTTTAAGTTAGTTATGAGGGGTCACTTTCTCTTAAATGATATTTTGTGCATTATTGGTGACCACCAATAGATGGTGCTGTGTCCTCGTGTAAAGTGTGTAACAAACATTAATAATAAGTCAAAACAAGAGAATGACAGCTAGCAAGTAGTTATCATCAATAGCAGTAAAGTAATGAAACCCTAGTAACACTACTGATAATTACTATGCCAACCTGTACATAAAGGTTTTTATCCCAAAGTATCAATAAACATTCACTTCACAAGTACTTGTTAAAAGCGTTTCTCCTTTTTAAATAAGCACCGCCACCCTATACAGAAGTGTGGGGAGAGCACCCAGCAAACATTTTAGAAGGGCACCTTGTTTAGGATTAGCTGCATGTGCCTGTGCTGCCTCCACTGTTTTCAAATATTTGTATTGCTCATTTTGCAGGCCTAACAATTAAACTGTTCGGGCAAAATTAAAAGGAAGAAAAACTTTCCATACCTGTATCATTTAAAACCCTGCAAGGGTATAGCAAAATATCTGTTGATTCTATCAATAGTCCAATGGTCTAATAATTCCCTGTATGAGCAGACTGTGCTTCTGACGTATTAGATCTGAACTAGTATTTTTGGGTCATGCCTGCTATGCTACAGAACTCTGTTTATGTGTCAGTTCACATGCATATATTGGTTTCTTTCACAGCAAAACATTCTGCTGTTTTTAATGATAAGAACCAGCCCAAAAACTTTGTTTAGTGAAATGACTCTTAGTTCCAAGGCTATGTCAGTAGAAACTGAGTCCCCCTTACATTTTCCTATTGAGGCTGGTGATGATGTCACAAGAAATACAAATACACAAGAAATGTTTTACTGCAGGGATAAGGTAAAAAGAAAAAATAAGACTGAGATATGTCCTAGGATATGTGTCCATGGTATTTTACCTCATAAGACCATCCTATGAGAACATATGATTTCAAGATATCATGGCTCTACCGCTTGATGAGGTACAACCATGATGCCTCATTGTTTGGGATATTGAAAGTCTTCCTCTCCCTTAAAATACAATATTCAAGACACAACTAAAAACATAAATAGATAAGGGGAAGGAAAGACATAGGAAGAGTAATAAAAAAGAGTGAGTACAGGTAGTCCCCGGGTTACATACGAGATAGGGACTGTAGGTTTGTTCTAAAGTTGAATTTGTATGTAAGTCGGAACAGGTACATTATTTTAATAAATGCAATTAGGACAGATGTTTGTGTCAACATACTAGGCAGCATGGTGTCAGTTACTGTATATAATCCTCACTGTTACTCAGAAACAAAGCAGAAAAAAAGCTCCCCATCCTGCATATAGTGAGCAGGGAAGCCCCGTTCATATCTAGGAGGCGTCCGTATGTCACATGTCCTTTACCCGGGGACTACCTATAGATCAAGATATAAATAGTTTAAGCGGTAAATACAAAATATAAAACACAGGTTATCCTTGTTAAAATGAGAACAAACAATCCACAATTTGATAAGGAAGAAACACTAGCCTAAATAGGTGAAATCCATGGGATTAGGAAGTAGAAGCTGTAGACAGCAACTTGTTTTGGAGAATAGCTGAAGTGGAGAAAGATATCCATATTTACCACTGAGCAGTAGATTTTTCATTTCAGTCATTATCTTGGACATAAAGTTCCCCCATTCTCATAATGTCATTAACTCTCTCTACCCACATAGCTAGAGGGGGTGTGGGCAGTTTTCCATGATAGAGGAATAAGCTGTCCAACATCTGCTAGGAGATTTTATGGAACCTGGTAAAATGGACAAGCGAGAATTTTCTGAAGACAGAGAGAAAAGGCAAGTCCACGAAATATGATCATAGGAGACTAGTTCCTTCCCACATCTCCAGCACAGATTAGGCTCAGCCAGAAAGACGTGGTATAAAGCCACATTTTCCTGGTACCATCTAGATTTGAAATTCTTTGAAAACTCTTTGAAATTCTTAAAGTAAAAGGCTTGAGCTATTCCTCATTTAGGAAGTTCCCTGGCAGATCCCTCTTCCAATCTCTGTCCTTTGCCATACTTAAAATGTAATAAAACTTTAACTTTAGCTTTTCAGACTTTTCACTTTGGACATATTCTTACAAGTGCCCTGGACTTCCCATGCAAATTTTGTACAAATTCTATGCAATTAACTCCAATAAGATTGAGACTAAAAGAGGCACCCAGAGATTTCAATGCAAAGTAATAGCACTAATAATAAATTTTGTCATTTAGTCTAACAAAAGTTTGATGCAGAATCAGCCAAAATCGATTTCAATTTTCCCGACAAATTTTTCAGCACATTTAAAAAAATAAATCTGCCTACAGCAGAAGAACCGGAAAGAAAGAGGATGTGGCATGTCAGGAACCCATGTAGAACCTTTGGTTGAGTGAATGTGTGTGGAATTTTGTCACTTGGGGGGCAGTGGATTATAGGGGCTTTAAGTATCAGAATATTAGCATGAAAATAGCTCTAAAGGCATATACTAATTAAGTGTTAGAAATCTAACTAGATATCTAAGTTGCTGTGACTCATCTCTGCTAAAGCTGTATCAAGAAATAGGATTCATTTGGTTTTATACCTGTTTTAGTGTAGGGGAAGGTGAAAGTTGCCAGAGTGTGAACAATGAGTTTCATAATGACCACCCTAAAATGGGGCTATAAAGTTCCTTTCTAGGGTAAGATATATCGATGCTATAATGCCATTATTCCACTCCATCACTTTTAAACATTACTCCAATTATGTGCAAGTTAAATATAGCCCTGTGTAAAAACAGGAAGGACAGTGCGAAGTTGTCCAGTTTAACAACTCACACTTAAAGCATAATAAAGTACTTGTTACTGTATTTTATGGCATGGAAATTCCAAATGTAAAGATATATTAAGGGAATATCTCAGAGTTATTAGAGAAGGGTATTTACATTTACAGATTGCTCTATATTATGCCTTTATGAACAGCTCAAGACGTAAAATAGCCCTCACCTGCAAGGATTGAAGAGGAAGGTAATTTTGCTTAATACGGGTGATAAAATTAATCTGATTGAAATCGCCTGTGATTATTCTGTAGAATATTCAGTGCCGGTACAATCATTTACACTTTTTTTTATATTTTTAGTCAAGCCTCGTGCAGATGAAAGCTAATTACAAAGTAGTGATGTGAAACGTTAAGGAAATAGTTTGTATAGCACAGAGCAGGCTCGGCTAATTGGGATTTGTGATTACACGGATTGTTGTTAGGAGAATTAACTATCAGCAACCTCTCCAGCAAAGCCCCTTCATCAAGAGAAAAGCAAAAATAGACGCCAGGCCTGTTATTTATCTAATTACGCTGGGAACATTTTTTTTTCCCAAGTAGGTTAAAAAATAAGCTTTCATAGCTTTTATAATATCCACTTTCTTTTTTGTATTCTCTCAGGAGATAGGGGTCTAGATAAAATATGCTTGTTGTCATTTTGTAATCAGTGGAGTGAACTTGTAAGAACAGGGGGTAGTGTATAATCTAGAAAGTGAATGTCATTAGTGGAGAATTATTCAATTCACAGAAGACAACTATCATAAACTAATGGAGTAAAACATGTAACCAGTGTACCCATTTAGCACTGCCAGTACATGGCATATAACAAGTGACACTGCGCCTAGTAATTCTCTCTAACAATGTGTGTTTTTACATACTTACATACATGCTACAGTAATCAACTAGAAGCTTGATACCTATTGGACAAAACTTTAGGAAAACAACTTTCAACAACTTCTTATTGTTGTTGTCAGATAAATGATTATGTATACATATACCACACCAACTTAACATCAAAACAGCCACAAATTCAAAGCCTTGATCAACACCATGACCGGGTGGAGGATATAAAAAATGAAACTGGTTGCACACAAGCAAGATTGCTGGCTGTCAATGCCATATAGGAGATTAGCCGTATTCATAATTAAAAAAAAAGCCAGCTGCTATAAAAGATAATGAACTTCTAGGAACATACCCAAAGTGAAACATGTTTACATGATCCTGTAACTAAGTAGAAAGTATAGCCATTTTGTGTGGGGGGAGAAACTTTTTGTCCTAAGTTAATTAGCAATATTCTTTTATGTATGATACTTTCATTTATTTGCAAATTCGGTAAAAACTACAGTTTATATTGTACAGTATAGGGGCATTAAGGCACAAATCATTTAAACAACTGGTAATGTTTTTTTTATGTATGTTGGTATTATTATTATTATTAGTATTAATATTAATAATAATAATAATAATAATAATAATATTATAAATTAGTTTCCAAACATGGTCTGACATCCCCCCAGTATTGAAATCAGGTCCCTCTTCTCTCAGAGAACCTTGTTGTCCTGAAAAAGAGGGCAGCAAGCATCTGGTCCACCCCTTCTGTCCATATCATACCACTTCCTCAGCATAAGGAAAGGGGGGAGTCAAGATACATGACTTTATCCAGTTCCCTCAAGCTTTTTTCTGACCCCTACACCTGTTTAGGAGATAAGTCGTGGGCATCTACAAGGAGGTGTGATGGAAACTGGATGCCTTTTAATAGGCAGGTAATGACCCTTCTTTAATAAAATAACCTTCTCAGTTTTTTAAATATACTCACCTGGTACTGATCTGTCATGGGTGCCTCTTCTGATGATGTAACATCTCCACAAGTGTACATCCTGCCTTGTCACAAATTTTCTTTTTTTTAATTTTTTAAAATTTTTAATTCTGTTTTAATGTCCCAGAAAACTAGTTATACAAATTTTAATCTTGATGTTTTGTGGTTTATTCTATTATTAAGCAGTGAACACAAGTCACTAATCAATTAATAATTTACCCTTCAAAATTTTAGCTTTTTTGTACAAAAGTGCAATGTACAGAAGCCACATTTAAAAAAATATCAATGAAGCAGTTTGAATGATCCAAACATTATGAAATAAGTTATAAATTAAAAATCATATCTAGGTATTCTGCAACTGCCTTGGCTTGGTTCTTTGTGGAAAAGTAAAGCAGGGACAGAAACACTGTTTAAAACTGTTTAAAATGGACAAATAAGTTTCATATAGACATGTAATATGAATGTTTAGGAAAAACTGTGTCAATTTGTGTAAATCACAGATGAACAAAGAATTATGGATAAATGAATATGTGGATTTTAGAATTGCATTGATTTTCTTGCAGTGCTTCTGCTAATTTTTTATATTAGCTGTACAAAAATTGTCACTGTATAGTTTATTCAAAAAGAAGGACAAGTACTGATAAAGTTTTTAGGATAATGCTACAATTAGACCTCAAAGAATGTATGTTCTCTTTCTTAGTCACTGGTTCACATTTTCAGATCCAAAATTGTTTCATAGTTATTGGTCTTTTTCATCATAAGCTTCTTTTCCTGGAAAATATTATACTAAAATAATACTAGAGCTTTAAAATTTCAGATCCAGCCAACTGTTTCTAAAACAAATTCAAATAGAAGGTTTCAATGTCCTCTGATACACATTATTACATTCTAAGTTGGCACATTGCCACTAATTACCATATACCAACAAATAATTTCCCTGTCATCTGCTTATTCTGTCCAGCTGTCACCTACTGGCTGGTCATTGGTCTTTGATGTGATCCTATATTGGGTGGTCATTGTGAGCAGGTAATCCACTGGCTTATTCCAGGCTTCTAACACTCTTCATTCTTGGCCTTCTTCATTGCCACTTGCATTCTTATCTCTTATGTCCACCAGGTTGTTGTTTGTTTTTTCCATTTTAGTATATAGTTAGGCTTGGTATTTAACACAAAATGTAAATATTTCTTTCCTTGCCGCTGGATCTCCTGGTACCATATCTTCGTACCATACCTTGGTCTACTGTTTTGCTCAACCCTTCCATTTGACAATTTTAAACTCCAATTTTTGAAACCCTCTGGGTTAGTCTGATTTTGAAATACTGTCTTTGCATTTTTCAAGGTTCTCTTTTTAGTCTTTATTTGGCAGCTCATTAAGGTGTAGGGTTACAAAGCCCACTACATGGCGGTACATTAGGTAGTAAGCTTTGCTGTACCATCATTCCAGAACCAGTGGTTGCCTTTTGTATTAGTCAAAATATTTACCCATGTCTATTGTGCTGCTGTAGTTAGTGCTTTCTTTTTATCAATATGTCACTAAGTCTGAACCAGGGAAAAAAGCCGTGCTCTCATGATGTAATACAAGCGTTTGATACTTTTCTATACTGTACTGTCAGCATGTTGTAGTGAAGAAGGTGGGAAAAGACACATAACTGTCAAGTGTATCAGGTGCTGTGCTACGAATTAGCTGCTCATTTACTGTACAAAAATAAGGTACCAATGCTATTTATATTTAGTTTTAATTTAATTTAAGTTAAATAATATTGGTGATTTTATTTAAAAACAGTACCCTGCTGTTTAATTAGATTTATTAAGTTTTTTTCTTGTTACTGTTATTATTGTTAGTACTAAATAGAAAAGTCACATGTATATAAACGGCCCTACCTCACGCGACAAATCTAGTCTTTTTAGAAATGGAAAGTATTTCCAAGTTCCAATTCTGTTGCAATAACTGTCACAGTCACTAATCCCTCATCTATCTGTTATCATTCATAGTTCACCTTGGCATAGCTTTTCCAAAAAAAGAATAAATCCCAGTGTCTATGTAAAGACAGTCACCTAATTGTACAGCCAAGCAGAAGAAAGCCTTGCAAATGGTATACAATTTTCAAAGTGTTCCAAGCCTTAGGCAAAAGTCTTTCAACTGTGTCTAAAACTGAATGATAAAATATGTTGTACAAATTATCTGTGAACAGGAAACATGTGGAAATGGCAGGGGACTGAAATGTAACACTTGTAAAGAAATGGGAACTGCCAGTCATAGAAACCCCTCATACTTTTGTCTCTCTTGCAAGCTCCTTTTTTTCCCCTTCCATTCTCCCCAGAGTCTGATAACCAGATTTATCAGGCTGCTTTCTACGGCCTTTCATTTCCAATTACATCTAAATGCGGTTAAGAAAAAAATAAATAATCCATGCAAATCAAACAAATATTCTTCTTTGGGAGTTTGTTTTGTGTTTTACGTTGTTGACAATAATTACAAATATTGTTTACCGTTGGGTGGCAATGGCAAAATGTGATGACCGCTGTATATGTTGAAAGACAACGTGGCCGTAGTCGAAGATCACAGAATAAAAAAGTCAAATATATTGATTTCTAAAGGCATGTGATTATTTAGTCTTTTGTCAAGAAAAAAATGAACAACTTGTCATCAATACTTTTGTAAGCTTCTTTGTTCATCCTTCAATATTCTGTTTGTTTACATGAGCAGGAATTCAGCTACATGTGAGATTTCTAACCACTTAACTACATAAAATAAATCCTTTGCTGCTAACTGCTTCAGTTTCTACTCATTAAAATGAAATAGTACAGGAATTTGCCAACAGAGGGTTAAAGCGAAATGAAACCATTTTTTTTTTCAAAAAAAAGCTAGGATCAGACATTGCCTGTCCTTTGTGCAATAGGAGGAACAGGAGCTGCCTGATTGCAACTTTTTAAAATATACTCACCTGTCCCTGTTCCACCACGGATTCCACCATCCATCTTCGGCCATCTTGAAAACCGCAATAACTTGCGTGATTTCAAATTTGGTTATGCAAAACTAAAATTCCTCTTTAATGTCAGGCAACTTAAATAAAAAATCTCATATGTAACTAAGTACTGCATGTCTTTAGTACAAGATTAGTGGGCTTGTTCATTGAGGCATCAGAAATAGTAAAGCTAAATTGCAAAGTGCAGTAAGCCATGGCAACCTTTACCTTCTCCAGCAGTTCTCTTTCCTCTTTTCTCTTGCATTACTTCTTAGACTAATTGTCATTTATCCCTCATAATATATTTATATGTAAAGTCACATGTGTTCTTTGTTCTATCTGCAATTTTCTGTAAATATGCTATTATGATCAGCTAACATGTTGTACTTGTTTAGTTTGAGTCGTGCTAAAATGACTTTTTTATAAAAGGTAATCTGTACAGAGAAAAACTGGAAACTGCTATTGTTGTCTCTACTAGTCTAATTGCCTGACTTACCTTCATAATGAACTACTTTGAACAGGTTTGCAGATCTCACTTCACTCTTACTTTCTAAACTTGAACATAAAAGGGGAAATCTTTTCAAAGCAAGGAAAATGCCATATTAGACAGATGTCACCTATTTCCACAAAGTTCCCTAAAATGTTTTCCACCTTCTACTATTCCATAGATCACTGTAACAGTCATAATCTCCCATAAGTTACTGGTAACAAAGGTCACAGGGCAAAAAATAATGTGCGATTATCCTGTGCAGTAACATAGTAGAAAACCTCTGCCATTTGTTAAATTTTTTTTGTAATCTAAAAAACTATTAAAACAATTTTTACTTAAATTAGCTCTTTGTAAAAATTAAACAGAAAGGTCTTCTCTATCTATTCCACTCTTGTCTTACTGAAACTGAAAGCCAGTTCTTCAATTTTGAAGTCTTCACAAACACAAAAATACTATAAATTAGTGGTATTATAGCTACATGAATGAACACAGATGTATGTAAGGTTGCAGAATAGGTTCCCACTGTGTGACCACAAGGCCGGATCTAGGGGTTGTGAAATTTATTAGGCTAATGAACTCTTTTGCTTATGCTTATACCTAATTAAGTAAATAACTGGAAATTATGGAATATATATTATAATGTACTGCGCCTTTACAGCACATGCAGTCTGACAGTTCAGGTCAGTATATTGCTCCACAGAATACATGCTTCATGTACAGCATTACAACCGTGAACATAATAAAAGCTAAAACAATAGACATTTTAGGCAGAACCTGAAGCAGTATTTCAATTACATTTATTTTCTTAATGAAGGGTACATTGTTTTAACCTCAGAAAGCCGTTTCTATACAGAAATGAAAGACTAGTTAATAGAAACACGAATATAAAAAGGCACTTTTATGCACACATTATTTTTGTCCTTTTTTTGTAAGGATATTTGAGCTGTATAGAGTCTCCCTTAGAAGATTACTTATGACTACATTTCAAAGCTACAGGTGGTCTTCAAGTGGTTTACTTCAAAGGCAGTTTTGATTAAATGAAACAATGTTTGTGTAATTTTGATCTCAAATCTTTGAAACATTTTTTTTCAGCACAATTCATTCTGCAAAGGTTCAATTAAAGGTGATTGGGAGATTTGATGTGAGCTTTCTAGTCATCTATAACTGTGTGCCATTCTTTTATATAAAACAAAGAAGACTGATATAAAATACACAAAATAAATGGGTTTTTATCTGCACTTTTTATAAAGCCATACTTTTTTCTTTTGGCCTCCAGTAGATCAGGCATGTAATACATAAAATAAATATTTAGGTCTGTCACTTTATTAAAGACAATTTTAAATGTGATCAGTCTATTGCTCATATAATACTGATTTTTTAATTGTATGGATGCTGATTCATTCACTGAAGGTTTTTCAGGCAAGTCAATCCGCACTTCTATTTAACACATTACAAAATCTGTACTTGGGCATCAAAAGAGGGCAATTAGTGCACTTTGATTTTGTAACATTGGGAAGGATGCTTTGTCACTACCTCCAAATTATTCTCCTGTGTTGTCATTGTCAAAAGATTTTCTGGTGCAGACTATGGCTGACACTCATTTTGCAGGCATGATCCTCTGTCCTTACCATTATGAAGGCTGTCCTAAGCAAGTGCTTACTTACAGCAACACCAAAATAAAAAAGAATGAAAAAAGCAAAAACAATATTCCTGAAAAAGAAAAATGTTGGACATTTGTTTTTGTGTTTTTCTAAATAAATATTGGAAATGATCAGATCATTTACTTGAAATGAGCCTTAAAATAGGTCCTTTTATGGTTTTATCTGTATTAAACAGTGGGTCATAAATAAATAGGCATATCCATAATTAAATATGAATAGGAGTTGTATGGGATTCGGTCAAAAGAGGAAGAATTTATTTAACTTCCTGATGTTTTCTGTTTTATTGTCTACAGATATGAGTAGAGTTTCATAATAGATATGTACAAACCAAGGGTCACCCTTGCTGAACTAACTGAGGACAAAATCCAATTGTGTTATATTTCCTTAATTTCTATTTTTATTGTTTTTTTTAATTTTCTCTTTTTTTAAAACATTAATGTGTACTAGTCAGATTTCTGCATGCTCTTCTGCTTCATTATTAAATCCTAACACTGTTCTGTAGAAACGCTTCGATTTTTCATGGTGCTGAACCTCACCTCAGTGTATCTTGTGGCTTTCGCCTTTTGTGAAATAAAAACTGATCATAACAGCTTTTTAAACTTGTTAATTCAAACCATATGTCAGCAAACCAGGCTCCATATGGTGTGACACCACCTCTTATTCATACGGTGCCGATTTCCTAAACATTCTTCTAAAGGCTATATTTGCCCTTTGCTAAAAATGCGGGATACTCCTCTTTCAACAGTGTCAACAATCTGGCACTTGTGCTGGTGCAGGAAAATGACACTGATTACCAGGAAACAAGTATAGCCTTTTTTGCTGCACTGGAAGTGCAAAGCTAGCAGAGAAAATTGTGAAAATACCATTCAGAAACTGCAAGTCTACAGCTCTGAAGTGCAAACAGGAATTCTTATGCTCAGGAAACAGAACCAAGAATAAAAACCTATGAATATTATGTCCAAAGTTGTTATGGTATATTAATATCGGCTATGGAAGATCTGCAAAACAAGCACATCCCAAAAGCACAAAAGGAAGAAAAATAAAATAATTGTTGATATATAATACATTTTTAAAACTTCATCCAACGGCAAAAATGTTGAACCAATATATTATTATATAGAGGTTGAGGACTTAGAAAGTGAGAAGCTAACACTAACACATTCTCAAACAAGCTTTTTATTGGCTACAAACTAAAAAAAACACCTGCAAATAAATTACAATCATCCAAGAAAAAAAAACAGTAGTAGTAATGCTTAATGACCAAGGATTAAGGATTAACATGGGTGATTTTGGGAAATGTTTATACTTAAAACACAGCAGCAGACGAATGAACATTGTACACACCACTCCCTTCTGTTCTATGTAGAGGGGAGGAAGGAAAACGAACAAGCAGCACACTGCTATGCTCTCTTCCATAGAAGTAAACAACAGCCATTCACCATCAGTCAGACATCAATTTGCCGTGCAGGATTTATGAATGACATTGGGGAACTGTGTACATTTTTAGAGTTTCACCTGAAACAAGCACAATGGATCCTCTATTATCTCATATGTGTACAAAAAACTATGTTGAAGTAGGGAACTTGGAAACCCATCCAACTCTGTACCTTATCAGGCACCAGAACTATTTTCAGTTGTGAGTTTTCACAAGGATGAAAGTTTTAAAATTACACACTCCAAAAAAAGGTGGGATGATTTTCCAAACCCAAACTTAGCACTGAACGCCTTTGAATTCTAGGAGAGACAAATCTTGCAATTCATTTCTTCCCATTTTTAGGCTAAAGCCGTGTACACACGTGCAATTTTTGTACATCGGGTAGTCCTTTGTCGTTGGAAAGGATCGTGAAAGATCCTTTCCAACGACAAAGGACTACCCGATGCATGAACGGTGCTGTACATACAGCACCGTTCTGCTCTATGGAGAGGGGAGGGAGAGAGCGATGGAGCGGCACCCTGCTGCGCGCTCTCCCCCTTCCCTTTTATTAGGATCGGTTGTCGTTCATCGTCCGTGGATCCGCCAGGACGGTCGTTCGGACGATGAACGACACCGACTGTACCGACTGGCCGATGCCGATTATCGGGCGATAAAAATCTGACGTGTGTACGCAGCTTTACTATTACTAGGCAAACTATTACTACTATAAAAAATGGAAATGTATGGAAAGCTTAGTACTGATATGGGTGCTAATACAAGAAAATACTATATGGCAATTAGGGGTGTCTTTTCATGTGGTGTATACTCTATATAACATGCTTAGGAAAGCATATTCAGTATATTCTTCAGGATGCTGGAACTGAATAAACCACCGCGTGCTTGTGTGCAAAATATGCCATCCTGGCCCAGCCAATCAAGATGGTCAAAGATACGGAAACTCGGAGGGGAGAAATAAGAAGATGGTGGCACCCACAACAGAATGAAGTTAATTCAGTGTATTTAAAAAAGCTGCAATCTGGCAGGTTTTGGGTATTTTATTTCAGAGAGAACATCACCTCTCTCGTCTGCTTTAAAAGACCTGCCTAGTCTCAGTTTTTATTTTTATATTTAGTTCCATTTTAAAATAAAAAAGGCTATCCATCTTCCCAAAATTCTGATGGATCTAAAATCTTTTTACATGTTAAATTATTATTTTTGCAAGTTAACGGCTTGAAAGTGGACAATAAAACCTGTGATAATAAAAAAAGGTAGTAGATACTGTCTTATGATATTTATGCCACGCATGTGTATTTGAGGATACAGGTAAATGATTTTAAGGTAGTATTGCCAGCTGTGTGTTAAGATTACAATACTTAATATTAAGTTACATGGAGGGTGTTTATATCAGCCAGAGATCATCTTTGAGAAATAAACTGTTATTTATGGTTCTTTCTAGAGTCACATGATATGGATGTAACTTCCCTGCACTAGTCCTTTTGTCAGTATTTCCATTTACTGTAACCTTCTCACAATATGCCTGATTTATTAAAGCTCTCCAAGGCTGGAGATGTGTGATCCAGCAAACTGGAATGAATCTGGTCCAAGATTCAAAACATTTGTTAGAAAAAAGCAAAGAAGTTTGAAGAAATCCAT
Source organism: Pyxicephalus adspersus (assembly GCF_032062135.1). Lineage (NCBI taxonomy): Eukaryota > Metazoa > Chordata > Amphibia > Anura > Pyxicephalidae > Pyxicephalus > Pyxicephalus adspersus. The sequence goes on along the minus strand of NC_092858.1, from coordinate 70,328,823 downwards.
TCCAGGTTTGCTGGATCACCCAGCGTAACTGATGAAAGTGTATCCTCTCCAGCCTTGGAGAGCTTTAATAAATCAGACCTTGTGTGTACATGTTTATGAGCTGTCCTCCACACTTTCCCACATACAAACACACCAAGACAGTTTAAAGTATTGTATGGATAGATGCCTGGCTAAAATAAAAAATACTTATTTCCACTGCACATTTAAGATCAAGCTTGTAAGAAAAAGAATTGTCACATTTAATATAATTGGGACTAATGATGCGTTTAGTAAAAATGTAATCAATTGGTCATCCATATTATTGCATGCAAGATAAAGACACAAAAAAAAATGAAAGACTCTTAAACAGTGATCTCCAATGGGCCTTTGACAGCAATACAAATCTGACATGGATTTTAACCCTACCTTGATCTATCCAAATTCCTGCATAATATGTTGGCACTATATCAGTCCTGTTTATTATTAATAATAATAATCATAAATCGTATGATTGGTATAGGAGCCGGGTACAGAGCTTAAGAGGCAGTGGTAAGGGCCATCAACATCACAGCCTGTACAGCAAGTTTAGGTCCAAGTTATAGGATAGTAGTAGAACTCCTGCAAGCTGATGTAGCTCACTGGTGCCTTAGAAGTAGGTGAGCTGTGAGTAGCATAAACATATACAAGTTATATATGGCTTGTAATGTGTAACTAAACCCAAGAACAAAAATGTAATGTATGGCATTTTTTCAGTCCTTACTATGACTGCTGCATTAGTTTTTTTCAGGTTTCCTTTTCTTTATTTGGCCATGGTGATCCTCCCTGTAATTTACTTTTTTTCTTAGGATGACAATGCTCACTCATTGTATTGTATCTATTAAGAATCAGGCTGCTTGCATCTGTAGTTCACAGAAGTATCTTGGACAAGATTGATAGACCTCCTTGGTATTTCCATGCTGCAGAGGGACCATGTTCTCAGCTCACTGCATTGTCAGAATTACCAAATATGAAACAGATATGACAAAACACTTTTATTTTATCTTTAACAAATCAAAATAAATAAAGTAAGAAATGTTCCTTTAGTACAATGATGCAAGTAAGACAGCTACCCCCAAGTTTATTTCAACTACCGCTATCCTTTAATACATTTTATTGCTGCATTATTATAAATCATCCTATCATGAACAGAGGGTTTCTTTGTTCTAGTCCCTGTTTATGGTTTTCTTTATTAGAAATAGTGATATTTCTAACTGCTAAATAACAAGGTTGAAGTCAGCAACTCTTCCATTGAAGTAACAGTAATTGCTGCTGAAATGCAGACTGCACTTCTTCTCAGTCAAATGCTTAAGACAATCCCTTTGGTTTTAATTACAATTATAATCCTCCCAATTGAAGCTTAAGATTAATCATTGCAATGTGTTCAGATATACGTTTTTATTTCTGCCTCTTTAAGCTCCCTTGTATTTTAAAAGGAGCAATACATCTGAAATGGAAATAATGAGACTTGACAACCTATCCAAAGTAACAGTGTGTTTTGCTAAACCCATCTTAGCTTTTGTATTCAGGGCTGTTTTATGAAATCATACTAACATATGAACAGATAAATAATGGTTGATTTTTCAGGTGTGAAAAATAGTTTGTATTGCTGGAGGTGCCATGCAGTTTACATGCAGAGCTTTGATTGTGTGATAATGTGCCATAAATAATCTGCAGGGAAGGAAAAGATAGGTTTAATGTTTTTGAACTGTTGAGTTTCTTGTGTCTCTTCTAGGCAGCACAACCAGAAGGAAACAGAAGGGTCAATGACAAGAAATTATTATTAACCGTGTAATGACCATGGAATTTTACTACCCTAGTCACTATCCCACAAACAGCTTATTATAATATGCCTGGATTTTCCCATAAACTCAGGTATGATGTCCTAATTTACAATGCAAACAAAAAACTCGGGAGGCTGGAAGGGAAAGCGTTGCCAGACATAAGTGTGAAAGATATTATACCTTTGCGGATGGAGGCTGGAGGACCCAACCCAGGCTACCAGGGCACCACTTTGTAAGTTTCTGTCAGGGTGAAATCAGAGAACAAGGGTCCATTAGAGGCAAGTTAGACACAAACCAAACAAGTTTACAAAAATTAGTCTAGGTTTTTAATATTAAACTGGAAGTTTATCGTTGCTGCAATTAACATAACCTGCCACTAGACTAAATGAGCAGATGCATCCTGTGTTGACCTAACAATCCAGGGTTTTACCATTTCATACTTTATCTAAAAATAAAAAAAGTTTTGGTTTTAGTTTTTTTGTTTTTCTGCTTCTTTGCCAGAGCTTGTATATATAAAAATGTAACAGCCAGTTTGATTTTAGTTTCATGTTTCCACACATGACAAAAATGGTTATTCAAATAATGCAACGGTATACAATAGGTTGTTGTAAATTTCAAAACTGCTTTTTTTGCACAAGCGTATTAAAATGCTTAATGGTGTATTGATAACCTAAAAGAAACACAGGAGAACATCACTTGTATCTGGATCTACTCCACATGCTGCAGATCGCTATTTGATTAAGGGCCATATGGATATCAATGACCTGTATCTCTCAAGTTTGGCTCCACAAAAGCATGCCTAATTCATTCAGTGTATTGTGTCTTTAACTCATGGATATTTTGTTTTTCTGAAGAAAAGTAATTAGTTTAAGTAGTTGTTACGAATGTTGGAACCAGGTTAAAGAAAAACACCAAACACTTATACATTCAGATCATTTATTCAAAGATTTATTTATGGCAAAGCTTATCACAGAATGCCCAAGATCTAGATGAGCAGGATAGAATGACCAGTAACAAGAGTTTTGAATTTACAATAAAGTTTTTAAAAACGTAATGGCTTGGTGACTTTAACAAACATGCGAAATACTAGGTATTATTTCAAGTATTTATATAGTACTGTCTGTATGCACATGACTCGTGTAGCAAGGTTCGCCCACACACACACCACCCTTCTCCAGCTTCCCTCTCACTCCCCTCCATCCCCCGTTTTTCCATCACCATGACACCACTCCAACTTTTAAACATTTACTACAACAAATCTTTGAAAATAATATCTGTAACACTTTAAGAATAAATAACAACAATGATAATAAATAACAATAACAATAAAATCCCTAAATAACAATAACTATTACTCCTTTTTTAAACTTCCTAACCTTTTACTTCACATGTACCCCTTTCAACAACTACTACTCCTTCCCGAAACACTGCTCACCACACCATACCATCTGGGGGAGCTGCCTAAACCCTCACTTTTGTTCCCGGCCACAAAGCCCCACTGGCTCGAGAATGAATACACTACCTGCAGACCCTTCTTAAACCAACTTAAAGGTAGTCCCATTTACCCATAAAATGTTAGGAGATCCGACGCCTATGATGGTTCTCCCCTCTGCCACACGAGTTTACAGATGTCTTCCAAGGACCCCAACCGCCATTCACCCTCAACTCCCTACTACCTCAAGGGTGGGCTGGAGGGAAGCTTGCTCCCTCTTCTTTCTAAAATTCCCCTTACTTCCTCCTTCCTCTCCCTTTTAACCCTTTCCTTCTCCTCCCCTATTACAAACTTTCTCCCCTTTTCCTGAACCTCTTCTTTTGCCCTATTACAACCTCTCTTCCATTCTGCCTACTCTCTGCTTCCCCTAGTCCCCTGGTCATGCCTGCCTTCCACTCATCTCCCATTGCTAACTGTGCCCTATAATCTAATGTCAGTACCATAGTTATGTCTAACGTTTTTTAAGGAAATTCTACAAGAATGCTTTTAGGATGTGGGAGAAAACACAGGGAGCACTAATGCAAATAATGTTCCAACCAAGATTCAAAGCTGGGAGCCTAGTGCTGCAAAATGAGTCCACTATATCATATTGTAAAAAATTATATCCCCTCAGTCTTAGCACATCTCCGAATAATATATAATTATAAAATGTATTATTTCATAAAACCAATGCAGTGTTAATGATGGTCCATCTTGTAGTTTTTGTCCTCTGTAATGTTTTAAGACTTGTGTGCCAAAATCAAGCTTCACTTTATGAAGGCTTTCAAAGAGGCACATTCATTAAATGGCAATATTGTAGATGGCCAGGAAAGTCACTGTTTTTAGAAAATTAACAGTGATATTGGGATCACCACATGCATAAAATTGCCAATTAGCAGGAAAGATTAGCCAAATAAATTGGCAATCAGACCTTATTGACAATTTTTAAGGTCTATGAAGATTGCTATTTTTATAGTGGCAGTTCCAAAAAGGAATAGTGAAGATCAGTGATGCAATTTTTTAACACCTTGATAGTCACTTTTGTTTCGATCACCACTGTACTATAAACTAGATATAAAGTAGTAGAATACTTGTATGAAAATAAAAGTAAATGTGCCATATATGCTACTTCAAATGTAATCATTATGATCTGTTCTCCACTTTTGAAGCCTCACCACCACAGAACAAAACCTGTTCCCACTAATTATGGCATTCTAAAAAAGCCGCTGGGTTTCTAAGGGGTATTTTTTAAATAAATGTTTACATCTAAGTATCATTCAATGTTTACCTCAAACTTTACTATTCCTAATATGTGATGGAGTAGGGAAGGTCCAACATTACCATCAACATTTTTGTTACCATCCCTGACTCCACATGGACAATTCACCTTCTTTGTATTGTCCTGGTGCCAGTTGGCCACGCTTATACCAAGAATACCATTGACTTCCTAATCCTACGGTGTTAAATCATATATCAGGACAATTCAAAACAATAATAAAAATACTAAGTGAGATCATTCAATTAAATTTCCAATGGTATTCATTAAAAATGGTCAGTTTCAAAGTCCATTAGGTTTACATTAATCTCAATCTTATGTGAATTTGTCAGTTGGTATTTTATAAGCTGCTGATAAGCCCAGTGTTTGGTGGTTTTTGGTGAAATTACCTGTTATGCATGTTCTAAAGGCTTAGTTATTGGTGTTCTCAGAAGACCCAAAATTGGTTACTTTGTACAGGAAACCAGTGCTGAGGCCTGTTTACCTTCCTAAGTGATGAGGCCTGTTTACCTTTGCTAAGTGCCTAATTCAATACCCTCACCCTCAAAAAAACAAATCTATGGTTCAAAAATCTCCATACTTTTCCAGGTCAGTGCTTCAGAAAGAAAGCCATTAGATCAGCATGGTAGCCAAGCACATGGCAATATGGAATAGGGATCAGCAGTGACACCTCCGTATTGTACATGCTTGCTTTAGGCACTGCATTGGCCTGATGGTCTACACCTGTACCTAGAATAAAAAATGTTAAGCAGGTAAGCTGTGTCCTTGCCTGCTCTTCCTGGTCTAGTTTTCTATTCTGACACCAGTGAATATTCAGTATAATTTGTAACCAAAATATGTAATTATATCATTCATTATATAACTTGTAAGCAAAGGGTTCTTTCCATCAATTCACTAATTAGATCAAGGAGCATGTTCTGTCCATGTCTGCAGATGTATGGAATAATATTACCATACGCTAATAAATTAATTATGGCTGCAACAACTGTAACTAATTACCTGCAGTGTCTGGTGTGTCATGAGCTTCGCACTGCACACATACAATATACAGAAATTTAAAGAATGTAATTTATTTGAAATGGCAACAAATATTTACAATCAGTTTTGTTACAATTTGTTTTGTATAGGGTTGCAGTACAATGATCTGTCCTATACAGGTTACCTTCATCAATAGAATTTCAGTAAAAGGCAAATATTATCACACTATTATGTTCGTTAGACTTGAGATGACTCACCAAAGTTAGCATAATTTTGTCTGTAAAACTGTGCTTGGGTGTCACTTTTGTATATGAAATGTTAATAGCAACAACTTTACTAAATTATGATCCACATCCCTGGCATTATCATATTAGTGGTATAGGAGTAACATGTCATGAAAGAAGCATGATGGCTACCCCTGTTGACCTCTGTGTGAAGATGCCAGTTGACTGGTTGTCAATTCTGTGACCCAGCTTTGACTTAGAACAAGCAGGAAGATCAGGAAGATTTAAACTAAAAACTTCCTTGTCTCCAAACTTGTTGCGGTCAGTGATTTGATGAAGAACTTGATGCAGATATGAAAGACACAAATAATGCAGCTTTGTATTTAAAACCAATAGCAAGTATTTTATGAATGCAAATGGTGAAAAAAGCAAATCTAATATTCGCCTCTGGCAATACTCTATATAGTAGAACTCAAGGAGAGGGGGGGGACAAGGCTAAGAGCCTATCAGATGAGTTACAGACAAATGTGCTGATAGAACAAGAGAGCCCTGTGACTAATAGAGTTTTGGTTTATTAGTTATTAAAAGCTGGATGCTTTCTAGAAGCACAGAATATAACTGGGTATTAAAGCTTTGAAGTAAAGATAACAGTGACTGTTGATTCAGTGAACATCCTCATGGAATCAGCAAGGGATTTTTTCCCCCCGTTGGAGCAAATTGTACCAGGGGCTTTTTTTTTGCCTTCCTCTGGATCTACTATGTCTTATGGGGTTTTATATCTGGGAAATGTTTATGTCCCTAGTGGTTCAACTTGATGGATTTATGTCTTTTTTCAACCTAACTGACTATGTAACTATGTAACTATGTAGTCTCCTGTTGTTTAGGTGTAAAGGCAAAACTCTTTTTATTTTCTTGTTGTGGACAGTGGTTTTCGTCTCTGCCAATTTTTTAGGCATAGCCACTACAGTTACTTCCTTCTGTGCTTTCAGAATAGGAAGTTAATTAAAATCTCCCTCTAACTTTATATTGCCAAACCAGGTAGAGAGTAAATGGAAATCTCCACAGCAAAACACAGACAGCAAACAATACACTGATAGTGGATGTAATCCTTTTTTATTCAATCCAAAAAAAGTTTTGGGCTATACATACTCCAGTAAATCATCAGAAATACAAATCCTTGAGCAAGTAAAACAGTTCACTTATGTGATGTTCGAAGCTGGTATGCTGGAAGCCAGTATTGAAGCCGGTAGGTTAGGATGGCAGCAAAGGCACAAAGCTCAGCAATGGCAACCTCAATGGCTAACCTTTATACAATGGCTGGTTTATGGCAAGCAGATGCCAACAAAGCACAGTCATTATTTTAATATGCAAGAAGGAAGATGTCTATAGGAATCCTTCCTAGTATGGCATATCTGATGGATTTTGAGAGCAGTTATTGTCATCATTTCAATTTTGTCACATTATCTGAAAATAGCACATTTATCCTTAAATAATGTGACACTAACTCTCTTCTAATGTGCCAGTTATGACTGTTAATTTGCATATGATTAACTTATTCAATAATTTGCTACTGATTTAGGTAACATCTTGCAGTTTTCACTGATTTTTACGGTGTTTAATGACACTGATCCTGCTGCAATTAAACACCTTTGGACCTGAAATATTAATTCTTGCCTCTATTGGAAAATTAGTAATAACGCCATCTAGTGATCAACAATTAATAAAAAATAACGTTTGTTCCAGTTATCAGGATAGAGGGAACAAAGATATGGTATTGTTTGCAATTCTTTCTTCTCAAAACTGGTAATGAACACAAGGTATTCAGTTTGCCATGTGTCAGGGTTTGACACCACGTGTCTGAAGGTGCCGGAAGTGAAATGTCTTTTATTATATATTAGATATCAAATTACAGTTGTGCAATATAGTAATTGATCCAGGAATCCAAAAGGCAGTGTTAGAAAACACTATCAATCTACACAAGCCCGTAGATACCAACAAAATTCATCCAGCAACCTGCAAGCATGTCCCAAGATTTTATTCTGTGTTACTTGCTTTAACTCAGCTAACATTGTTGTAGGATCCTGTGACTGGGATGATCACTTGTACAAGCTTTTATATTCCATCAGTTATACTGTAGTTATGCCATTCTCACTGTCTTGTGAACATGTGTGCCCATTCTCTGGCTTGGTTACCTACATACATGCCTATTTACTCAGTATATAAGAGATACAGGAAATGTTGTGAGTGCTTTATTGTCATGCATAATCTTGTTATTGACTATTAGTGAGTTTTTGACTCCAGTAACTTTTAA
>NC_092858.1:70252326-70320031 GCF_032062135.1 Pyxicephalus adspersus | reverse complement strand
ACTGAAGAAAGTGTATTCTCTCTAGTACGGTCATAAATTGAGAGTCTTTCAAAGAGTGAAAGTCTTTGAAAGAAAAGCATGGTGTAATATTAGAGCAGAATGTTTGGAAAAGAACAAATAGTTATATAGATATATTAGAGAGTAAAAATGTAGTCATTGTATAAAGAAACTGATTGGCTGGATGCCCACCAACACCAGACACAGAGGTAGGCCACATATTCAATGGTTAAATGTGGGAGAAAATCTTATAATACTTGTGAGAAAACAGAGAGGTAGCAAGTGACAGAACTGATGTAGCAAAATCTATGGTGGGTTGTAGCACCAAAGGAATAAGTAATAGGAAAATATTGCATATGTGGCCATATATTTTCTCACTTCTAGTTTTATACAGCCATGTATTTCCTATGCTGTAGTGTTCATACACCCATATACTACCTAGAGCCTGTTTTTTGTGTGTCCATATAGCACCTGTATACCAATGGTAATTTTTCATAGAAGTTATTGGGTTATCCAAATAGAAAAGACACCAGTAGGTGTTTGCTTACAGGCTGTTACACTCTAATTTATAGTCTGCATGGATTTGGAGCTAGAAAATGGAGACAGAATTACTTATTTTTGGCTTCCTATGCCACCACAGGATACATTAAAGTAAATCCATCAAAATGAAATGGGAGCTAGTCCAGTAGTATCATACCAGTATTATCAAGTTAGTTAGATATCTATGGAATTATATTGTTCCCAGTTTTGCTAACTTCTGTTTCCCTTTGCCTTAGCAGCATACAGAATAAGACAATATTCTGATCTAATTATGCATTCTAATTCACTTTGCAAAATAATGATTATAAAACATAGTTTGTGGCATAAAGGTGGGGCCTAAAACCTAATTGGGGTTGATGTACTTAAGGAGTTTACTTAGTGAATTATCACTCTCTTTGGGATAATCCCCATTGCATCCAATCCTCCTCCAAAAACCAATCATGTACAAAAGGAAAAAGCTTCAATTTACCACAGATTTACTAAGCTAAGGTAAATATCCCTTGCATAGTGATAAACCACTATAGAATGTCTTAGCGTCCTTTAGTAAAACAACCCCATTGCCTTGTATATGTTGTAGGGAAGGATGATCTACAAATGTGGCCCTAATTATTAGTGTGTTTGTGAGAATGTTTATTTTGTCCCCTTGTAAATGCTTCTGGACCACCTGTGAATGAACGCATCAGCAGAACTAATGGAAAGGGAGCTAGGAAGAGTCACAAGGATCTCTATCTACAAAAACATTTCACTGTCCCATTTCATTGCTGTAAGCTTCCTTTTATTTACTCTACAATCCTTTTGGCACTCTTTGTATGATATAAAGAAACACTTGTCATCATTATCATCACATACCTTAGCTTTGGGCAGAACGTTTGCTGTATGAAGCCTGAACACCCCTATGGTAAATGCTTTAAATCTGGGTTATCTGTATGGTATAAAATAAAAAATGTGTTTTGTAAGAATTCTTAAGAAAACCCAATAATGTAAGCTTTGTATCATCATGTTTTACATGCTTTAAACAATTCTAACATGGAGGTGAGTTAGAACAGATTGGTCAATATATTTCATTGCACTGAAGAAACTGATTATCTGTTTAAATAAGGAAATAGTATGAAGTTGGTTGTCTTCTATAGGAGATAAGAATCACATACCTGGGCTCCTGGATAAGTTCTGCTTTCTTCATTCATTACTGTTAGGGAACAAGTATTCCATTGTTGTATATCATGCAAGGAGGAGGTTGAAAATGGCAGGTTGCACAGAAAACAAAGATGGGGAATCATTAAGTGCAACCCTACACTTAGACAGGTGCCATTCTTGGATCCTTAATTGACTTCATTTGTTACTTATACCTGCAAATCACATTGTTATCATCATTAAACAAGCAATAGAAACCAGAATTTTGTCACTGCTTCGGATAACACAGCAAGACTCCAAATGTTCCAGCCATATTGGCTTACTGGTTTCATTTCCCTTCATTACATTGAATTGAAATCAAATACTTGTAGAAAACAAATTACATTGCAGTACTCTTGTTTGTTCCTACACTCAGTGCAAGGAAGTGGATTTGAAGACTATACAGCTGGTATCCCATAACATAAAACAATTTAAAGGGTCACCTCTGTCAGGATTACATCCTCATCACATGAACCTCCATTGATGTATCTGCTTTTTAAATTGTTTTGTCCTTATGGCTTTCATTACAAAAAAACATAAATGTTCTTGTAACTTTTGGCAACAAAATAATTTCAGTAAACATCGTGTAAACATAAGTGTGCCCTAGAAAAGTCCATTTTCCATACATCCTCAGATGTGACTATCTATTGAAAAAGATTTTATATCATCATATATAAAGTTGTCTGCCTATGGTTTGATCCCCCTACCATGTTATCTAAATTGATTCATAGTTTTTATTATTTTTTAACACTTAGGTATAATAACTGATACAAATGGACACATTTAAACTATTATAATTAATGGGAGATAATTAAATTATTTCAATTTACAGGTTATAAATTAATGCAGTATGGGAATGACGAATACATACACTGTTATTGGTCCTTTGGGCCAGAGATTAGCACCAACGTATTATTATGATCATTGGTTATGATTAACCAGTTGACAATTCACTTCCTAACCATTTTACTGGTCGTATTGTAATATCTTTTCTTATTTGCATGGTAATGAAATATTCATATGTTTAATCTTGCCCGTGGTAAATTGTATATTGACATATAGGTGTGTTTAATAATCCTAACTGCTACCATGATATGCTTTCCTATCAGATGACCAAGGGAGAAAAGAAATCATACCCTAGTAACGTATAGAATGTGGGCAGGAATATATAGGCATTGAAGTTATCAAATGATGCTTGTAGTGTGGAAATAAAATATTAGATACAATTGACTTGACATGGGGATATTATTACCACTATATTAACCTAATATTTTGTAATGCATGCTTCCACAGGAAAAGTAGTTTATACAAAATATGCTGCCAAGTGAGTTTGTATTTGGCAGATGCAGAAGTAAAAAAAAAAATGGATTGGATATATTAGAGTACAATCTTATCCAAGTACTTCACAACATTGCAACAGTCAGCTACTGCAAGGAAACCGCAATAAACATAAAACCATTATACAAATTAATCAAGCCCATTCATATCTCGTTGTTGCCATGTAGTATGCAGCCTGTGTAAATTGTACTGAATCAATGTGCTTTGGGGTTCAAATATATTAATGATAATACCAAACATAAATATTGGCATTTCAGGAAATCTATATAACACTATACATTTTACAAACCAGTGAAGGTGCATAGAAATAGTGGAAATTACAGTTGGCTCAGCAGTTACGGTAGCACTTAGTTGGCCTTTGCAGCACTAGGTCACAGGTACAAATCTCAAGCAAAACACTGGCTGCATGGAGTTTGTATGTTCCCCTTGTGTTTGCATGGGTTTCCTATGGCCACTCCTGTTTCACCGCAAAAATTAATGCAGTTAGATTTTTTGGCTTCCCCCAAAAAATGGCCTTAGAATGTAATAGGGATATTAAATTGTGAGCCCCTTTTGTGGGACAGTTACTGTTATGATAGTGGAGTTATGGAGTTATGGAGTTGTGTATGTAAAGCACTGCGTAATATGTTGGCACTATAAAAATATTAGTAAATAAAAAAATTTGGTTGCATTTGGATCATATGCCCATTTATGGTCAATTAGTGCAAATGACTGAAAAAGCACACATTCTTCCAAATTGTATTTAAGATTTGTGGGTAACTTTGTTTATGGTTTAAAATATTGTAAAATGAAAGATTTAATGATTATGGAAATATCTGAGCAGTAGGAGTAAAATTGTCTGCCCTGAACACAATCATATTAACAAGCCTTAACTGGAACTTGTGCCATCACTGAATTGTTGCTAAAAGTGACCTTTCTTTTTTTTTATTGCCTTTTCAAGCTATTTTGTTGTAATTTGTGTCAGGTAGTCGTCATAAATCAGCCTAACCACTGCTGCTGTTTCACATGACTTAAACATTCCGGAAGACAGATGAACAAGAACCTGGAGATCAGGCAAAGCTCAAAGAACGTATGTGGCCAGTGGGACATGTCACGGAAATGGAATGTAGATAGAATGTACATGCAATGAGGAGCAAACACTTGGTTGTGTTTGTGGCATCCGTTTTTTGACATCAGTTTGTTTTTCATGAAGACACTGAATACTTATTTAAAATATGGTTTTTTTTTAATTAAATTAAAAATTTATTTAGTGAACTAGACAAATGCATAATAAAAGAAGCAACAGTTGTTTTATCAGCCTGGATTTTTTTTTTTTTTCATCAAATCAATAGCTCTGCACAGGCTTCTCTATAAATGTCATCAGATTGGTATTTTAGTATGTCATTTCTAAACAGTATGTTGTTTCTGTATGCATGTTACCATGACAGATGAAGACAATTCTGCGTATGGGGGATTTGTCTATCTCAATGGTTTGTGATGCCTGGTGTGTGCATTTTACCAGTTGATTTGTAAATCCCTTATACATCACTTCACCATATTAATCTCATTCATCATCAACTAATCTGTCTGGAAATAAAGATAGTGCCGATTATTAATAAAGGCCACTGGCACCCGCTTCTGTACAGGACAACATGTTTCAACTGTCAGGTGTCATCCATCCTGGACTCTCTTCCCCAGAAATAAAGAAAATGAAATTGGACTAATAGGAAGCTCATTTCTGCCTTGATTAAAGGCCTGTGCTTTCTCTAGGCATTGCCTGTACAAGTCCTGACTTGTGAGATATTCAGTGTTCTTGTAATGTCATTCGGACAGAGTGCGGCTGTCTCCTTAGGTCATTCTTCTTCAGATTCACTTGTTTAACATGGAGTATAGGCTAGAAAATCCAGACTTCCTTTGGGGTGTTAATTAAGAGGAGCATCCAAAATTAATCAGCAAATTCACCAGGGCGAAGGGGAGCTGTCTGATGGCCTCCATATAAAAATGTGCTCCAAATGCGAAGAAATAAGCCTTCGGCTATGGTAAGACAAAACAAGTGCACAGACGGCAGCATGACACAAAAATTCATATACATATACATTTTTACATTCATTTTTTTGTCAGCCTGTCACCTTCAATTATGAAGGATGATTTGTTATTTGGCAGATTTGAAAATTGTAAACGCTTGGCCATTTGAAATTCATCATATGCTCAATGTCTCCAGAAAAGACTGACACAAGGATATGGAGGAAGAGAAAGCAAGAATAAATGGAACTAACTTAATGCAAAGTCATATATTGATTATCTGGCAACTGCACCCTTAGTTATTGGCTATAAAATGTATGAATATTATTTTTATAAAAATTTTACTAACAATGTCCCAATAATGCTAAGATTACATAGTGGCAACCCATCATATTTTGTATTTTGCTACAGGTATTATCCTTTTATTTTTCCCTTTTTCATATTTTTTATTGATTCCATTTATATAACAGTGTAGAGTATGTCATTTGCATACACCTTCAGGCTAATAATGACCTTTCTTTGTGGTAAGAGCAACCATTGCATTTTGCCTAGCAAATAAACAAAACCAATCTCTTCCATGCCTTCACCTGCATAGTAATCCTATTTTGTAGTATTGCTCACATATGTTGTATAAGTTTATTTCAAAGTGTTTCAGCCTTGAATCCTTGCCTTAAAAGATCAAAGTGCATATACAATTAAATCTCTGCCTAGTTGTTTCTTTCATGTCGTTCTTAGTTTTTATGCTTTGAAAAAGTTGGACTGAATTGTAGTTTGCCCTTTTTGCTTTATGGAAAATTTGGAGAGTTTGGGGGTACCATGTTTTGTGTTGATTTTTGGAAAACCAGTATATGTAGTGTTGTTAATTTATGAACAGATGGATTCCTTTCAGTTCAAAGATTCAGAATGAATGTTGAAATCATGACTGTAGCTAGAAAAATGCTTGTAGAAATACAGTTTAAATTCACATAAAATTAGTTTGGGCACAGCTCTGTAGATTGACAAGAAAATTCTTTCTCCAAATTGGTAGAGACTTTCTATTTAGCACTAGCATATGCCAAGTATGTAGAATGTTCAAAATCAAAAATGCACAAAGGTTAAACAATAAGTTTATTGTTTGAGGAATTGTTAATTTATCCTGTAGTACCTTAGTATATTCATGTAAAAGCACTTACAGAAATCAACTGTTACCTCTTCCAGCTGAATCTGGGCAAAATAAGTGACAATCATTGTGTTATACACCAACATCTCAATTTTCTAGGTCGAAATCATTCATTTAAAAAACTAGATTTTACAATGGTTGTTGTCTGTGTTGTGTTGTGATGGAGCAATTACCTCCTACTCTTACTTACTTCTTTTCCTGTACAACATGGCAATCATTTTATCACATGGGAAGTAAAAAAATCTCCCCAATGGAAACTCCAACAGAAGTAAGGCATGCTAGAGGTTTTAATCCTTTCCCACACTATCTCATTCCATATGCTATATACATTTTAACAACCAAATTGAGTAAAATATTTATTCAAGTTTCACGATCATGAAACTGTAGCTTATGAAAATAAATGTTCATCAGTTATATTGTGTACCTGTGCCCTATTGCCATTTAATGTTTATGGCAAACTTAAACATTAGGCGGCCTTAACAAGAAAGTGACCTACTTTGTGTCTATTATTTGAAATATAATAGGTTTGCCTAATATAATTTGTATTCTTGTAATATCATTTTTACATGTTGGCATATAGGTGCACCGCACATGTGTATTGACTGTGCTTAGCCTGGTGTAAATACAGTTCTGTGGGATGACAACGCCAGTAGAAATAAAGTCTGCACTGGAAATGAGAAGTAAATTATTTTATTCTTGATCCTAAAATGATTATTACTATTTCAGAGAGGATAGAAATAATGGGACAACTGGCATTTAAGAACATTACTTATTTGGTTTGATTTCTGTGAACCTAAGGTAAATGTAAAACAATTTTTCTTGAATTGATTAGTGTATGATAAGAGTGTTTTTTTTTCCCTACTGTCTTTGCCCCATAAGGACATTCCTTCACAGATATGTAACAGAAAGTAAGAGTAGTTGATTTCATGAGGGCATCGGCTTATGTTCAATCCATTCTAGGTTTGTTGTGCCACACTCTAATGTTACTACCTACCATAGTCATAGTCCGATGTCCCTATAAAAATCTATGGCCAATTATTTGGAGTAAGTTCATCGATTTAGCATCATGTTTTTGGAATGTTATGAGATGAGAGTCACCTAGGAGACGAGTGGTGAAAGTGGTAGCTACTGAGCTACACCATATTTTGGTATTATATGAATACCACTGCATTATATAAATATATTTTAGTTTACTTTTTTCTGTTTTTAGTTTTCAACAAGCCTCACTGTTCACATCAGTGTACAAAGCCATGTCAAAATCCATCCACAAGGATTTGCCTATATGCAACTTCTTCCAGACCTCAAGATCTGCCTTGTCTTCCCTGTGCAAACTAATAAAAAAGTGAGTTAACACAGCACTAGGGATAGCCATGCACATTACTAATCTGCGACTAAAAATCCCCCTCAGTGGCATGATGAAACACAGCAATTCTATCTTTGGTTTTGATGAAGTTTCATTTTGACCCAAAAACTTCATTATTGTCATGGGACCCTCAATTTTATCTGGCTCCAATCGAATTTCAAAAGGCTGCCAGGTTTTCCATAGTGACCATAGTCTTCACAGACTAATGCACAGGAATTCATTCAACTAATGGATGATAGGGTGCACTGGTAATTCTTCCTGCACTACCCAATCCACAAGTGCTAAGTTTCTCTGAAAAGGAACAAGAAATAAAGCAATCCATTGGCAGGGAATGATCCAATACAATATCAGTTTTTAACATCAAGGACCAATAACGATATCTCTGCACCCATGCAACAGCTGTATTCAAGGTGGAGATCCAACACAATTCAATTAGGGACAACTCCCAAAGGAAAGATATGTAAATGATATACTAGGATCTCATCAAAGGGACCCACCACCCTACCCAGTATACAATACCATTCTAGCCAGATTTATTGGCTCCCCCCTTTCTCTTTTGTAAATTGCAAATGATCACTGCAAACGATCTGTGGGCGCTCAGGACCTGCACTGTTTAGAGAGCAACCTAGAGTGTTGGTCTTGTCTGCAACCCCAGGCTTGGTCTCCAGCTGCTGAGCCCTGTCCAGCCCTAGTCTCTTGTAACAGGTTGTAAGCTGCTCCTTAGATGTTGTCTATTCATTCTGTGTCACTTAGCAAAGGTCTTCCTGGGGAACAAAGGGTTTCCTACTGTGACTGCCTGCCTCTCTGCTGAACACATGGGACACCTAAGGTCCATGATCACCTTATATAAAACAAATAGTGCATATAGTTTCATTCCAAAATTATTCACTTTAGGTCATTGCTAGGGACAAGAGGGCATATAAACATTTATAAATAATATATGTTATTAAAATATAGGTTCAGATTGTTGAACTGGGGAATATTGAATTGGAGGAGTTTAGGAAGCAATCTTTTTCTATTTTTGAAGCCAATGTTTTGAAAATATTTTTTTTGCCTTCCTCTGAATTGTCAATGGGTTTAGGGTTCTATATGCACAGATTTTCCTTTTATTCATCTTCTTGTTTGATTCAATAGACTTTTTTTCAGCCTGACTAACTATGTTTCTATACTTATATGCAAGTAGTGCATTATTTTTAATCCCCTTTTTGGCACTTTTACACATAGGAATGGTTTGGAAGCAACTGAGAGCAATAGGGTTTTTCAAATACCAACATTCTGTACACACTTTCTCTAATTACACTCATCTTTACGTGTTGGCCGCTTCACAAAGTTATGGTGATTTATTAAAAGATTTGGGAATATTCAAAAACTAAATGGTATAAAAATACTTTCATTCTGTGCAGATGGAATAATAGGATAATTAAATTGAATGTTTAGTTTGCTGTGCATCCTCAAAAGTAAATCAGCCTCAACGCATTTGCAAAAAAACATTGGTTTACCAGTGATATATGTCACAGTTAGGTCATACTTCTCTCTACTACTGCAAAAAGTTCTTTGTACTCTTGCATGATTCTGATTATTTGGATTTGACAGACTAGCTTGCAGTATTTTATGATTAGAATGCCTCCTTACACACTCACTCTCTGTAATTGTAGTGATGGTGTTTTTGTATACAGTGTGAAGATGTGCTTCAAGGCTTTATGTGGGCCTGCCTGCCCATTTTTTATGAAACCAAAAAGCTTTTGGCAGTTTTCAGCAGGTTCTGGGTTTTCTCATACTTGGCATCCTTTTCTTTACAATACATTTTTAAAGTAACATGCAGGCTAAATGCAGTCATAAATGCCTACAAAATATACCTTTTAATAAATAAGGGCATTAGAACCTGCAGACATTTTCTAATTGTTGCAATTTTGTTTCTATCAGGTTTTGAATCCTCTAAAGTTATGTCTTCTCTTCTTCAACAGCTATATGGTTGTATATCTGTTACACTTCAGATTGAATTTTTAGGCTCTTTATATAACTGTACTGGTTATCAATGGGGTTATCAATCGTGTCATCTGCTATTATCTAAATGCTTTTATCTCCCAAACCACTTTCTAGTTTCTGTAAAATATCATTTTGACTCTTAGTTCCAATATCCAATACTGAAAAAAGGGGGGAGAGGGACAGGGTGAAGCTAGTTTGACCTGGTAGGTGGCCGCCAAGACTGTAGAGGGGGGGTGGGGGTGGGGGGTAAATTTCACTGCTGCTGACCACTAGCGAGAAGAGTTAAAATAGCAATGCAAAAGACCAGCCATGCAGGGGAGGCATTGGCATTGATATCAATGTGGGGTTTATTATTGCAGACATTAACACTGGTGCGTCAGGATTATCATT
Source organism: Pyxicephalus adspersus (assembly GCF_032062135.1). Lineage (NCBI taxonomy): Eukaryota > Metazoa > Chordata > Amphibia > Anura > Pyxicephalidae > Pyxicephalus > Pyxicephalus adspersus. Next base: position 70,310,087 of record NC_092858.1, on the reverse strand, counting down.
GCAGAAACTGACACCAATGCTGAGGGCTTTTATTGCAGCCAATAACATCAGTGTTGGAGTTTATTATTACTGACACCAGTAATGGGGGGTCAATATTGTGGTCACTGGCACCAATAATAACAGGTATTGATTTTTTTACTCCTACTTTTTCTTCAGATCACTTTGGAGAGCCTTTATCTAGACTTATCTACCATCAACCATCTTTCTCCTCCAAGGTGGTGGGAAGTACGTTTGTGCTCATCATGGCATTCTTGGGAATGGAAATGGAGAAAGGTTGTCATTAACTATTCAGGGTCGGAAATTCTCAATCCTAATTGCAAGGATTAATTGATCCTCACTAAGCAAAGTGAGCATTCATTCTGCAAAGTGTCTATGTATGCAGTTGCTATGTCTATGTATATGGTGGCACCATTTATGATTTATGTCTGTTTAAAGCTGAACTCGAGCCAGATATATATATATAAAAAAAACAATTATGCATTAGAGGATATTTGGACCTAGTATTATTAACTTACTTTGGATTGATGTCAGCCTCTTGTAAGCCCCAGCACAGCAAAACCCAGACTGGAAGTATTAGGGACCAATGAAGTTTTTGCTACAAATTTTACGTCCCACGAAGGCCAGTATGTGCTGATAAGACACAGAAAGAACAGAGAACATAATAGGAAAGAACAGAAATACAATCTCATCAGTTTGCTGCTGCTTCTCTGTTCATGTATGGACTGTGCCCAGATGGGCTGTGCTATCTGTCAAAGATGTGTAAGTCCCAAGACCAGATGACCAAAAACACAAATTAATTGTTAAGCAGAACACTCCCCTTATCTGTGTTTGGATAATAAATTGAACTGCTTTCCTGGAGTTAAGCTTTAACTGCAAAAAGTTTTTTCTTACATTTATCATATTTACATAAGAAATTTTCTTGCTGCCATGTATAAATGAAAAGAATGAGAAATATAAACACTTAGGTCTATCACACACGTCAAGGCACATATTTCTTTGCACAGCATTCTTGCTGATTGTGACACAGGGTTACTTGTGTGTAGGAGCCATACAGTAATGGCAGGTCCATGATCCTTTCATTGCTGCGTCCTAGGAAGCCATCAATTTCACCAATGTCTCCATTGTGGGCCTCCGGCTTCTTGGAGATCTTCGGTCATTGGATGGCCACTGATGATGTGACTACTGTGAATGTGCAGAAGTTATGTTGTCCCCAGCGGTTGGCTCTGCATGCAGCACTGCCACATACAAGCCAAGATCTACACTACACAGCCCATGTGCCGTGCAGAGTAGAACTAAAACAAAAAGCCATCAGGAGTTAGGGCTTTATATTTTTCATATAAGAGACATTGCATACATATTTTGTTAGCTCTACCTCCTAGTGATTTTTTGTTTTTTCAGTTTAGGTCAGTAAGGGAATTTAATATCAACAAACCTGTAAGCCTCCATAGACTGCAAGTATCACATTATCATACAGTTTTCTTTCATTGCATTAGAAAGTCCTCTAAATGGACAATGAGCAGTTGTAGTCTGATAAAGCTTTACTTTTTATTCAGGTATCCCAATATCAAAGCATTTCCAAGTTGGCTGTTTTTCTCTTATGTTGTCATGAAATAAGTTAAACTCAACTTGGGCTCTATGATCATTGGAATGGAGCTCTTATTGGTTGCTTTGTCTGATGATGGAGGCCATCTAACCGGAGTCTATGAACTAAGAAACTGCATCTGCTATTGGCCATACAGGACTTTATTATCACAAACATCCAGCACTATACAACCACACATTCTAAAACTTTCTATTTCTGTCTGTGACCCATTGGGCATATTTTGTCTTTATTTCATATTCCTGAAACTCACAAATTCCAACCCCTTTTTGTTCTACTAAAAATGTGTTTTTGTTTGTGCTATTTCTTATCATTCCAATGGACATGTAACGGGTAGTATTACAATTATTACAATTATTTAAATAATAAAACTAATAATGCTATTGTGATTTAATAATTTAGTGATTTAATATTTTATTGTGTGAATATCACACAATAACTTCAATCACATGCAAATAAAGTAAACAGATATTGATAATTCATATGATTGCATAATTTAAATGCCTACACACAAAGAATTGTGTGAAAACTCTGTATCATTTAGAAAATTAGTCTCTAACGAAAACGTACAGCTTCACACTCTCCTATACCTATTGATTGCTAAATCTTAAAGTGGCAGTGCACTATAGTATAGATATCGTTTAAATCCTCACAATTTTAGATTCACTTCCAAATGTCTTGCTTCATGAACCACAGATCGAAAAGGATTTTTACAGGTTTTTCATCTAGTATTGTGTATATGTCTGGTATTTATTTCGGCTCAAGTTTGTTATTAAAGGGTTTGTTGAATCTTTGAGTGTATATTAGGCAGAATAATAGTTTTACTTTAAGACCTAAAGTGGACGCATGCTCTGTTTATTAGCTTTATTGAAAAGTAGCTTGCTAATGTTTAATGTCCCTGTTCATGGATCACACTGTATGTGATGTATATTTTCATAAGAATTCACAAAGCTATGTAAACATTGACACAAAGGAACCTTTAGCACAGAATACAAACATCAGATTCTGTAAAACATAAAATGACCAAAAATTGTAAAATACTGTTACTAACCTTTCCTTATATCTAAATAAAATGTAGTTATGTGAGTTTTAAAGTGAAAAAGTGTACAGTATGTGTGATTTAGGCAGCCCTGGAATGCAAATATCGGTTAAGATCAGTGTTTAACCTCAATCTGTCACTGTCTTGACATTGTTAAAAAATATAATGCTAGCAAAACATAAACATAACGATTTGTCACACATGATTAATGACTTTCCTAAAGTCTACTACATGTGTGTGTATTTATACAATATGTATATTAGATCATTTGTGAGAAGCTAAGAGTAAACCTACTAAACTCATTTATGACAAAGCTCTAAATGGACTGAAATTCCTGCCATATGTATACAAACTAACTGCTACCATTAGAGATCAATGTGTGGATACAGTATACACAGTGGCTTCAGAAATTATTCAGACCCCCTTCACTGTTTTTAATTTCGTCATGTTGCAGCCTGATGCTACAAGTGTTTAAATTATTTTTTTTATCTCAATAATCTACACTCAGTACGCCATAATGAAAAAGTGGAAAAAGACTTGTCAACAATTTAGTAAATGTAAAAAAAAAAATAAAAAAATATCACATTTAACTAAGTATTCAGACCTTTTGCAACAACATTTATTTTTGGCTTAGGTGCCTCCCATTTCTCCTTGATTGGAGTCCACCTCTGGTAAAGTAAATTGATTTGGAAAGGCACACACCTCTCTATAGAAGATCCCATAGCTGACCATATGAGAGCAAAACCCAAACCATGACGTCATAGGAACTGCCTGCAGAGCTCACAGAAAGGATTGTTGCAAAGCACAGATCTTCGGAAGGCTACAAATAAATTCTGTGGCACTGAAGGCTTCCAAGAGTAAAGTAGCCTCCATAATTCTCAAAGAAGAAGTTTGGCACAATTAGGGTCCTTCCTAGAGCTGGTGGCCTGGCAATCTGCAGCAATCACATGATTTGCTTACAGGATGACATCAATTCCTAGTGCCAGATAGTCAGTTTTCTTTTCTTACACTTACATCTGTAAAAAAAAACAAAACAAAAAAAGCAATGTGGGAATAACTTGCTGATAGAGAAAGATTACCACTTATATTTTTGCTTTTCTTCTCTGTCTTCTTTATTGTATTACCACTTTAAAAGAAAAAGGATTAGCTCACACACTAAATCTGGTTAATTACTTCATTAATTGGTAATGTGATGATTGCGTTATAACAAAAAGTTTCCGTTGAATGGAGTAATAAACCAATCAAACCATGATGCCTAGACTTTTCAGAATCTCACAGTCTAGTCAATAAACTCAATCCCTATTGAATTACAGCAAACAAGGCATGTTTTGTTCCACAAATTGTGAATTGGTAAAAAGTAGAATTGGCACAAGCTGGTATTTCAATTACGCTCTAAAATGTCTTTTTATTTATAAAGATATTTTTTACTTGTTTTATTTATTTTTTTACATTTCTATACTGTGGTGAACAGATATGTAACTCTATAGGGCAGGACAGGGGAACAGTTGCATGTAAACCCATTATGTATTCTGGAACATCTCCTGGACTGAAGGTGTTAGGAGTCTGGTGCTTGATGCTTTATTCTGAATATGTGAAAGGGGCTCAATTTCTTGGGGTTTTTAAGGGCTTCCAGCTGCCAGTGCTTGGGAGCAGATTAGCTGGTAGCAATCAAACAGTTATGTACACTTCTTTTTTTTTAAGTAAAACATGTACCTATGCAATATAATTTGCCTTGTATTATTTGCATTTCTGGATGCCATTATGGTGACATCACACAGTAATGTAAAAATTTACTTTAGGTATTCAAATAGGTAAAAAGCAAAACCTTCTTTATTTAGTTAATTTGCATGATGTTTGGTATTTAAAGTGAATAGAATTTTACTTTCAACATGACTGGGTTCTTGAAGTGAATATTTAAACAATTTGTTGCGTACTGATTCCTAACTGTTTTAATAAATCAACCCTATTGCATCAGATTTAAACTATCAGAGAAGTCCCACTGTTCTCTTTATGTTTTTCACATTTGCTGCTGATAAATTAACCAAGTGAATATGATTCACAACATCGGCTGCTACTCACCTTCTGATTTCATGTGGAAGCGGTGTACTTTTACACAATTCTTCTGCTTTTTGACTTTATCTTTGATAAATAAACAATGACATTGAGCCTGATTTTTTAAAACTCTCCAAGATTGGAGAATATAGACTATCATGGGAGGACCTGGGTGATCCAGTGAGCCTTGCATGGATCTGGTCCAGGATTTAAAGCATTTGCAACTGATTTGCATTAAATCTCTTCCACGTTTGCTGGATCACCAAGGTTATCCCATGATACTCTATCTTCACCTGTCTTGGAGAGCTTTAATAAATCAGACTTGCAGTGTAATCTGTCATGTGCTATTCATCTGAGGTTGTATATACCTAATTGTTGGACCTGTTAAGGACCAAAGGATTTGCAAGTCTTTGCAAACATTAGGATAAAATAGAAAATAAAATTATTTTTACAGCAGCTAAGCAGGTGCTGGTTAGAGCAAGGAGATTTATTCTACCTATAGCCACCCAGGTGAAACGCAAGATGATTTGATACGTGGGACATCTGGCTTTTGATCCATCAAAACCCACAGCTGATGATTCCATCTTAGCAATCCATCTCTTCTTATAACTAAGTGTATGCTACACCCCCCCCCCCCCATTTGTAGTCCAGTGTTCGATCCTGCCTCTGCACACAGCCAGCTAATCGGTGTCACACTTGGCTGACATTAGTGCCTGAAGCCATTCAAACCTTTCCTTTTTGCAGGTGTACTCTATGGCATCCCCTAGTACAGCAATGGTTTAAAAGTCCCCCTTAAAAAAAATGTGTGTAATGTTTAAAGGTAAAACATATTATGGTGTAAATGCTTTGACTAAGTCTTTGGAAGCACCTATTATGCAAAATGCGTCTTGTTCAGCCATTTTCCTATTACCAACATACTTTTAGGATCACCAGTGCCATCATTTGACTAAATCATATCACTATTTTCTTTTACTTTTTTATATTATTGTATCACATAATAAAGAAGCTATGCACTAAGATTGGATATATTGGATACCTTTATTTATGTTCAGTATGTTTTTATATGGTTTAATAAAGTTTATACATTTTTATAACATATAATATTCATATATTGGTTATTTTCATACCTCACTGGGGTGACAATTTGTAAAAAAGTTTTTGTGAGTAAACTTCAAATTTCTTTCAGTACAAGTTTACACAATACAAGTAAATTGACAGCACCATCCTACAAGTAAAAAAACACTGTTTCATACCAACTACTGGGAACTGATGGATCAGATGCTTCTCTTTCAATATACACTAGTAGGCTTAATTCTTCACAGGGATAATAGTTTCACAGATATTTTATAATCTATCTGGATCTATAATCTATATTCTGGAAATGTGTCTTTGGGAAGTTTTACAGGAAATGGATACTAAAAACACATAAACCACTACCTACTAGTAGTTGATCACATACAATTGGAGTTGATCTGTAACACTAAAATAATTTATAACTAAAAAATTTCCTCCTAGTAGCTTTTTCAGTTTTTTAAACTTAATAAAAAATAAGTGTCCGGAAAATACAACATTCATAGCCACGTTAGTAATACAGTAAACCACTAAATGCGGTGTCATGAAATGGTAGTGTTTGTATCACCACATTGCTACTTTTCCTAAATATAATCACCATAGTATCCTAAAGTCTGGCACAAGTGTTATTTTTTTTTTTCATTTGTGTTACAAGGCTAAATTGTTGGAATATTGCCACGGGGAGACATGTGAATAATAGGTGATGTTAATGCCCCCTACCTCTGTTTAAGAAATGAAAATCCTCAACAGATGTTTAGGGCCTTCAATGCCACCTGACCCACATGCAGGGCTGTTTTAAGTAAAAACATATCAGAAAACATTCACAGCAAGAGAAGTATGCAGAGGTTAGTCCACTTTGTGCTTTTCAGTTCCAGGACATACCTCTTTTTACATAAAACCACAAAGCAGATGGTTCATATACATTTTTTTTTTACAAAAGGCCTTTTTTATATTCTGGGAATTATTCTGGCTTTTTCCATTCATATTGGTAAGTTATATTTTTGTGTTTTAAACAGTTACATGTTGTCTTAATTTATATATATATATATATATATATATATATATATATATATATATATATCCCCCTCCTGGGAATGTATAATTTAAATAATGAAGTAAAAATTAACAATAGTAACAATACATAAATGCAAACTATCTGGTTTAAAAGCAAAATTACAAAATATAACTAAAAGTAACTATAGTTATAGCATAACTGTTGGCCTCAATAACCAGTGATTATAAACACTAGAAAAAGAATAAAGTTAGAATTTTAAAAGTGATAAAAAATGGGGGGCTTTTGTTCACACTTGGCACCAGGGCCCCGTGGCTTTTTTATGACCTGGTTATAAATAATTCACAGCTGTAGGTAGCAGGTTGTGTCCATTGGTCCTAGTTTGAATAGGAGGAAAACAGTGCAAGAGACTTTTCACTAGTGAGTATCATTAATACCTTTTTTAAAGACAAGTAATAGCTATAAAATATTACTAATAGTAAAAATGGAAATTTCAGTGGAGGAATAAGGGACAAGCCTGGATCTGTGAAAACAGAAAGCCAGAACATTGAAAACATTAAGGAATCCTGTTTTAACACATCCATCTAAATAAAAACATTCCACAAGAAAATCGTTTAACATAAAAAAAAGTTAAGCAAAGCTCAGCAATGTACAAACTGTATATATGTCAGCTAATAAAGTAGCTTTCTCAAATGTATTAAATAAGAAATATCTAATGAACAATATCTACCAGTGAAAAGTGATGGATAATATTTGGAAACAACTAGAATGTTTACCACAAAACAATATTTTATTTAGGCATCTCACTAATTTTAACAGTAATATTTCACCTATAAAAAAGTGAGGATAACAAGTTTATGTTCACAGTAAGGCGTTAATTAATGAAAGACAGACCATAGACAATTAATGACACTTTTTTTCTCTGATCTTATTATATATTGCTAATGACCAAGTATAGAGGATTAAAAATATCCATGTAGCTTAAAATAATTTATTTAATTTGTTCTTTTTTCATCACAGTGGGGTAGATGTATAGTATTTTCACATCCCAATTGTATCTGATACTAGCGGAGTGACTTTAGAAGCTTGGACTGGGAACAGACCTTTTCACGCCTCGGTGGACACCACCGCAAACCCACACTTGCCTTGTATTATTCCTGACACTACAGGGCCATACCCTAATTATCTCTGAATACGGGTTTTATTGAAACCATCATCTGTAATATGGTAAAACAGAATGTGACAGAAGATACAAAGAGTAACCCTTTAGTTGGTTTGTGGTCAGGCTTAGTTTTTTGTTAAAGCTCATTAGACACAATTAACTAATAACAAATGTTCTCATCATTTCCCACTTTCTCACTCATTTGTGCTGAAATTACTTTATCCTAATTCAGACCCCTATCAGTTTATGAAGTGTTCAGCCACTAGTTATGACTAGGTTTGTGTTATATATATAACAATATGTGATGATGATAATTTTTTATACTTCATTTAATCCCCATATAAATCTTTATTTAGACATTACCTTAATCCTTTTTTCAAAATGATTGTTATCCGTATTTGTAGATACAATCTCTCCAGTTTGTAATCTCTAAATTGCAACTTCACAAAGGCAGACCCCCTTATTGTTTCTGTATTTTCTGAAGTGGTTGTACCTAAATATGTAACTGTTATATAGTATGTTATTTTTTTATAATTTACATTATTAATGTATGTATTTATGTATATGTATCACTAGACATTCCTACTGTATAAGTGTATTGTTATCCAACCCTGCCTGATTTGTTCTCTGAACACAGTTATGGAAGATGATGGCTCCTCAAAATCATAATAAAATAAATAATAATCTAAAAGGGTTTACTACATTATATTTAGATGTGTTTGAATTGTGTTATTTATAACTAACCATGGCTGTGATAGCTGCTTACCATGCTATATGTGCAAAATCCATTATCAAACATTTTTTAATATAATTTATTGAACATAATACCAATGTATGAAATATTTTATTGACTGACAAATTTCAAGCAACTAATCATTTATTGAATATTTTTGTATTTGTGTAATTTTCATTTTATATATATATATATATATATATATATATTATATCATATATATATATATATATATATATATATATGAACAATACTTCCCTATGACATTGGAGGGTTAAATGAGACACGGCACATTCATTTTCCACTGCTGACATACAAATAATATTTTTTACATTGTGTTAGTATGTCCTCTTACTTTGTGGATGAATTGTTCACTTAGCAGAATTTTTACTTTGCAAATAATTTGCTCAGCTACGTGAATGAGATACAGCTCTGATTGAATCACGTATCTTGAATGTGAATGGGTATTTTACAGCACATTCAATAAACTAAGTGAAATATCCATTGCAGAGTAATCATTTGCCCATGTTTATTATTTCTATTGTAACTGGTGCTGCTTTTTCATGACAATCAAAGAGCAAGGACATAAAAATTACCATGTGTCCCTGTTTTGCTGATAGTGTTTTTAACACATTTGAACCTGCTTCTTATTTGGATGTTTGTATATCATTTTATGTGTCATTCTGTAACTCCATTTCATGCTATATTATTTTACCTAACTATTTCAATGTAATGGTAATTAGTGTCAGTTGTATAGTATAACCATGTCCAGTGTGTTGTTTCTGATGAAAAATACAGGACTAATTATTAATGTAGCTAATATAACAATTCTAAAGTGTAATTGAAACAACATTTTCATAAATATTGGAATACTATGGTCCCACAAAAAGACTTTAAGTCATTATTAATAACTTATATGATAATTTCTCATTTTCTGATGTGATGTATTATTGAGTAATTATGTATCTTTATAAGTTTGTTTTTAAAGTCTAGGACTTACATTGCATGAAACTGTTAAAGGAAATGACTGATGCAAATGCAAGAAAAGGAAATACATTGTCCTTAATGCATATTCTATTTCTATCCTATTAAAAACAAACTGTGTACCACATGTTCTTGTAGCAGCTTTACTTGTGTGCATATTACAGACTACAATGTAATCATGTTTTTGGCAAGGTTTGCATGAATTGCAGGGAAATATTATTTCCAATATATTTGTTTATTCAGATTGCTGGATCAAGGAGTCAGCTCTCTCTGTTTGCTAATCAACCCACAGCTCTGTTGGCATCCCAATTCTGAGGAGTCGGAGGATGTAAACATATTAGCAATGTGCCTGTTTCAGTAAAACATTCTTTAAGAAAGTCTACATGTGCTTTTAATCAATTCCATGCTGAGTAAAATAGAATTGTAAACTATGCGCTAAAAGATTTACTGAAAGTTACTCTGCACTATCTACTGAATCCTAATTCACTGCTTCCCATTTGTTTAAGTCATATCATATGTAATCTTCTAACAGCATTCAGAAGAAAAGTCTGCTGTGGATTTACACCAGTGGAGCTACATTACAATGGGTAGATTTAGGGAATTATGAAATGAGTTTTTTGGATTTGTTACAAAGGTATGAAACCCCTAAGACACAGATAGATAGGGGTTTCAACATATGGCAACCACTCTTATTATAAAACAAAACACTGTTAAGTCAAAGTACCTGATTACTATTCGGTGGAGCTATGTGCCTCTGATAGCTTGGCTTATATCTAATACCCCCAGAAACAATATCATTTATTTTCTGCCTGCTGTTATCCCTTAGTTATTGGGTTTGTAGGCTTTAGAACCTTAAGCAAAAAGATAAATTACAAATTACAAAAAAAGCATCTGAGTAAAATCAAATTATATTCCTCTCTATACTTAAGCCATCCAACCTTTTTTTTTTCTTTAGAACAATTGTCTGTACCAGTTGGTTATAGTGCAATGATGAGAAGCCCTTCTTAATTATAATTAACAATCTTCTGGGAATAGCTGTGCAACAGCAGTTCTTGCATTAAAGTAATGGTATGCATAAGTTAATTTATAGTTAAAAAAAAACATTCCATGAAATATTAAATCCGAAGAGACTGACAAGATTTAAATTATATCACACAATTCTTGTTTGTGTACTGATAAATCGAGCATCTTATATTTCTGTGTGTTACATGGATCTGATCAGCATTTGTCACAAAAATTGGCACAATGTATAAATGTATAATACTGCTTTGACCATCCGCACCGATACATAAAAAAAAAAGGTAACATTTGTAATAAGAGATTAATAATGCAAAGTTAATTGTACTGTTTTAGCCTAGGGAATATGTATTTTTAAGCATATTAAAGGATAATAAGTAGAATGTGAATGGCTTTAAGAAGCATACAGATTATAGAAATGGAATAATGTACTAAAATTTAATAAATTATCTTCTAAACAATAACTTCTAAAACAATATTGAATTTATTTACAGTCCTAGAAATGCAGTTCAGAAAAAAATACGGCACAGTATTAGACTGCCACGGTAAATATTTTTTTGGAGTGTAATGTAAAATAAAATGTATTGAACAACAAGTGAAATGCAGAATTGTTGTATCTTTGCCTCTTTACATTCCACACTGTTCTTTTATGCAATTTACATACTCAGGCTGACAATGCCATGTTTTGGATTAGAATAAATCATTGCTGCTCCTTATTTAAACTTAGTACAGTGTTGGATGTTGGGCAGAATAAAATCTTCACTATTTTATTGTGTCAGAAATAGTAGAGCATGTTACAACCAGGACTTCACTAAAACTCTACCCCATCAAACCAGCTTAATTAGCAATTCAGCTCCTTATTTTTGTTTTGGATTTCCCTCTGGCTACTAATTAAAGCTTAATCGAAACTGCTGAACTGAGGTTGCAAGGAATTCATTAATATTAAAATTAGCCCCAACAATTTTTGGGCTGGTGTAATTTGTATCTGTTACTGTCAAGGGTTTAAAACTCAGTTAAATTGTTAAGAAAGCTGTACCATAAATTTACTCTATAATTTCTATTTAAAAAAAGCAAACATTGTGTCAGAATTAAGACTTCCCATACTTTTCATGGGAATGTAATGCTATGACTCACATTTTTTTTCACCAAATAAAATCAGATAAAATTATAGCAATTACGGTCAGTGTCACGTACAATTATGTTTTGACTCTAGTACATATATATAAAAGTGAAAGGAAGGTGTTAAAAACAAGATAATCTTGGTAAAAATGAGGAAATTCAATAAATGACAGAGAAAGAAAACTATAATGATTTAAATTTCTGTTCTTCTCCATAAGGCCAAGTGATTGCTTGGGTATTTGAGATAAAATATGCACAGCGTGACATGTTAGTGCAACTTACTGTACTTACTCAATAAGTGACAGGAAACAAAGTAAACTAGGTTAGCTACTTTTTGTAACTATTTGTTTTTCTTTCTTTTTGCAAATTTATGAAAATGTTCTGTGTAAATGCTAATCTTTGCCTTTTCACAGAAGTACTTTTCATAATTCTGAATTCGGGTTACATTTAAATTCTTTTAATTTTAATAATTGTATCAGCGCATGTATATGGATTTTACCCTACAGTTATTCTGTAAGTAGTCCTTTTTAGGAAATAAACTTATTTGTAGTAAAATATACAACAACAAGTACTTGTTAGCATATTTTATGAAATATAACACACTTTAATATATTTATGTGATGCAAAATTTTACAAAAATATACATGAACTATTATTTATGGATCTAGGCTTCATTTAAATAACATTTCTGACAAAACAATCATGCACACACTTAAAAATGAACATGTCCATTTTTTTATTCACTGACTAGATCAACAATGGCATCCGAGGCACACAATTTCAAATCTTGGTGACAATTTCCGTGAAGTTATTCAAATACAATTTGACTTCTGACAAGGGGATGTAATTTATAAAACAGAACATGCCTATCAGTAGAACCCACATTTGCATAATGAGGATAGTTTCATTTCTGCAAGCACAGTTTCTGACATGCCAACTTGAAACACTGAAAGAATGTAGTGAAAAGAAAAGAAAAATGTCAATACAAATAACCATAAAAAATGATGAGTATGATATTCGTAACATTTGCCCCTTCTGAATAAACAAAATACATTTAATTTTCAAGACAGCCTTCTTGTTCAACTTCCAACAAAGTATTCATATAGGGTGTAACAGAGAAACAGTGCCTTCAGCACCTGTCATCTCTGTGAACCTAAAATTTGTCAACTGATGACACACTGAACAAATTTCAGAACTAATATGCATTTTCATTAGATTCCAACATAGCTTAATTTTTACATGTTTTAACATTTTGTAAATAGATATGTTAACATGAATTTATGTGTCCAAGTTAGGCTAGACAAGCAATCCAGTGTAGCAGCCTCTGATGAATTTGACACTTACAAAGAGGCTATATAATCTCATATATGTTAAAATGTTCTAATATATTCTATAAGTGTATGTTTAAAATAAAACATAAAACCTGCAGTGATTAATGAGTCGATATTTGTACTACAAACCTAGACTTGTGCATCACTTTCTGTCCCAATGACAATGGTCACCAAGACACATAATGGATAATCTTCTGGATAGGACGCAGATACCACGAAAAACTTAGCACAGGGTCTAACCCTTTCCTCAACTAAAATTTAAAGAATTTGCATTTAAATACATATTAAACATTTGTCAATTTGTAAAGCGTTATATAAAGTCATTTAAAGAGAAAGTAAACTAAAATTATTTATAAGTCATATGATTCGATTTACTGAAGCAGTACATAGTTCAGGCTGCATGTATTTTAATCGTCTATCTATATGACTAGAAAATTCCTATTATGTATATCCCTCTGCATGTTATTGGTTGTTTATATTTAGGTTTATTGACTTAAGTGAAAAATGCTTTTTTTGCTAGTTGAGTTGAGATAAATTTGTGGTACAGCATCCTTTACAAATCTATTTACTCTTTTCACCTAAATGTAGGATTTTTAGGTACCAGAAACTAACTTTATTACTACTATATATGCATTACTAAAAACTATATATTAAATTTGCATGCCTTTTACATAAAAAAACACAATGTGCTACACATTGTCCTACACAAGGACATAATCCAACTGTTCATTGGTTAATCAAAAAGGTTTATTTTTTAAAGTCCTTTTTTTTGGTCCCTATAAAGGAAAAAAATGAACCTTATTAATTGCCAATGAACAGGTGGATTATTTTCTTGGGGTTTTTAAAGTGTCTGTGTAATACAAATCCCTATTTAATGTAGAGCGCTGCGTAATATGATGGCGCTATATAAATCCTGTTTATTAATAATAATAATAATAATAATAATAATAATAATAATAATACATTGTGTTTTTTATATGTAAAATGTATGCAAATTTATTAAATAATGATATTTTATAGTAATGCTCTAAGTTGCTTTCTGGTACCTAAAAAAAATCCTGAATTTAAGAAAAAGAGTAATGAAAATGCACTTCTCCAAAACATCATGTGAAAAATAAGTATTAAAACCATTTTGCAACGGTAGAAGCTAAGACTATATGGGTGCTGATTTACTAAAAGAGTTCAGAATCTGTTTGAAAAAAAATCTGCATGTGATTGAGTATTTAAAACACAAATTTTCTTTTCACATGGGTGGATAATTTAATTTAAATTAATATTTTAACCTTTTATTTAATTTTAGCCGCTATGTATCCAACCCACAAGCACATAGCTTAACGTAGCTCATCTAATCTTTTACAAAAAAAAAAGATTTATTCAATCTACTTTTTTCTGTTTTATTTATAGTAAAAAATAATAATAATAAAAAAAAAACATTTGATTGGTTCTTCACAATAACATTTTACAAATTTGCTTCATTAACAAGTGAAAAAAAAGTTTTTCTGTCAAAGTAGAAATGTATTTAAAACCAAAAAAACAAAATTATGTCTATAATAAATGTTACACTCTCAAACAATTGTTCATTAAAGACATTGTAGTTTTTAGCATTTGAGATTAGATTGGTCTGTGGCTGAAGGAGCATTTATACAATAATAATCAATTGTTATTTTACCCTATCATGTTAAGCTACGTACATACGTCCTATGGTTCTCGACCGATAATCGGGGCAGATTATCTTGATTGGATAATCAGGGCAGATATTGGGTGAGAATCTGGTGTGTGTACAGTGCCAGTCGTCCATCATCCGAGCGTCCGTCCTGGCAGATCCACGGACGATGGACGACTAACGCAAGGAAAGGGAGAGAGCGCACAGCAGGGTGCCGCTTCATCGTTCTCCCCTCTCCATAGATCACAGGTTATAGGGAAATTGTAACTTAAGATACTATTCAGAAGTTGAAAACTGTTTCTGCATCTTTACAATATAAATATATGCTAAACTAACATACAAAGTGAAAAATATTATAAGCTATTGTAAATGTATATTAAAATGTATACATATTCATGGCTACTATCTATAGGCTAAATTTACAATTAAAGATGAATCATAATGACAAACCTAATGTCCTTCATATTTTAATGGGTGTTTGAAGCCAAACATTCACTTGGCTGACAAATAAATACCAAATAAACCATGCTTTGATAATTTGAAGTATCTTTTGATTTGGATGATTATTATTCATTTACATTAGATATACTTCACTTGAGTCAGGCAAACACAAACTTGTTTTTCATTCTTTCAGCCTTTCTGTTTTTGCTTTTTTCTCTCTATTCTATGCCTGTCCAAAAGTGCAGTGAGTTGAAAAGGAAACAGCTTATAGGTAGTAGGGAAATAAATGCTTTTACTAGAATAGAATGTATTTAATAAAATTTGTTTAAAAATCTGATTTTATATAAAGCAGATTAAAGGAAATCTGTCATGGTGAGTGTTAAAGCTTGGGTGCTTCCAAAGTAGGATGGTAAATATCATTCTCAGACAGCCAGGTGACTAGTTCTAGGGCATTACAACTGACCTAATTCATCGTCATTGCTTGTAAACGCGCTCATATGTGGCCTGGGAGTTGGAAGAATTGCCAATGTTTTTGTATGTAATATTTTCATATAGGTAATGATGATATATGGTCTTGTGAAGAATATGCTGAATGTCAACAGTAATTATCATCTGTTTTCTTACTAAAGTCACCAAACAATATTTAAGATTATATACCAGCTACAGCTAAACACTGACAGTTAATAGGGAATCACTTTACATAGAAAGCAGTTGATGCAAATGACTGTTTTTGGCATATGGAATGTGAAATCCTCCTAAAACACATAAAAACACTAACTCCATGTAAATTGGGTCCTTCTCAAATATAAACACATGATCTCTGTTCTGCAAGGCATCAGTGATAACCACAGCATATTATGAGTTTCATTATACTGATTAAATCAACTTAAAGACTCTTCACAAGAAAGTACAGTGTATATAAAATGTTGTCAAGTAATAAGGACTTGCTTAATGGCTCATAACTTACAAAAGTATAATATTATAGTCATAGACACAATAGAATTACAGTTATTATTTTTTTGGGCAGGTAATATTTTATAAATCTGAGAGGAAAATTGTTATTGTTGGAATTAGGGCTATTTTTTAAAAATGTTACTGGCTAATGGAGCTGATATCTGGTGTTTTTTTCTTCTCTGCATCAATTCACTCAAAACATGTACCTTTAAGCACCAATTTCAATTTCGGAAAAAGAAAAAAGTCACATGGTATAAAATCTGGTGAATATAGAAGATGTTCGAGTGTAGTAATGTGTTTGTCAGTCAAAAACTTTTTCACAGAAAACGCTGTGTGAGAAGGAGCATTGTCTTGAGGGAGAATGAAACCATTTTCCCACATTTCTGGCTGTGTTTTCCTTATTTTCTTTTAACTTATTTTCTAAGCTTTGTCAAAAATTACTTATAATAATGTTGGTTCACTGTTGTGCCTTCTGGAACCAATTCTGTCAAAATTTTGAATTTGGACTTGCTTTGACAAACTTTTTTGATTCTTGGTGATGAAAATGTTTCAAGTGTATTGACTGTTATTTTGTTTCAAGACCATACTAAAAGATCCAGGTTTCATATGATGACTTGTTAAAAAAGGTTTGGGTCCACCTCAAATTGCTGCAGAATATCAAAACAAATTTCCTTGCACAACTCTTTTTGCTCCAGTGTGAAATTTCACAAAAAATGTCAAATTGACATTTTGCTTAACTTCTAAAATTATCATGACTTCAGCAAATGGGAGGAACACAACGGCATTAAATAGTGATGGATGATAAACTAAATGTCAGGGAGTGCCATCCTTTGTTCTGCATGGTTGTACAAGTTTAAACATTCATGGCTCAAGTGCTTATAATCCGTTCCCTCTGCATTGTTTAAGAGATATAAACACTGTCTCTTTATTTAATAGACAGACCGTTATTTAATAGACAGTGAGAGGGTAGATATCTTGATATAGTAAATAAAGTGGGACTTCCATATTTCACAACAAACCCTCCAACAAACACCCACAGCCCTTTTTGGGGACAGGATGATGATCTTGTTCCCCAAGAATGGAACACTTAATGTTGAATAAATGCATGGGGTATGGTATAGTACAGGAAGGGCTTGGTGCATTTTTATTGTCCTTCTTTCTTCTGTCCACACAGACTACATAAGGCATAAAAGCACGCAATGTTCAGGTATCCTCCAATCATGCTAACTAAAGCATTTGTGTGTTCAGTTTTGCCCTATAGGCTGCAGAAAAGACCCCCTCCACACTACAATATTTTTTACAATTTGCGTTTGGTGCATGTCCCTCTTGAAAATATCTGACTTGGAGTGAATCCGACTGAAAAATATTGAGTTAAAATTGGTATTTTTTTAATAAGCCAAACTATTCATGTCAATGTCAGTATGTATGGCTTAGTCAATCCGGCCACCGGACCAGGACAGCTGCCATTGTCCGGTGGCCTGATATAATTGTCAATGAGGGCTCCAGCCAATCAGGTCTTTGAATGATTACAGATGTTTCGTCTTCGTCAATGACAGGTACAGTAATATCAGATGAGAACTCAAATTGCCCAAATTGTAGGTTTCAATCTGAGGTCAGAATGACTCTTATCTGTGTTGGAATCAACTCCAAAAAGAACTATCTGACTACCACCCTGAGTGCTTAGAACCTTCAAGTTTTGTTGTTGTTGTGTAAAAGAGCAGTATATTACATTTTTGCCACATCAACAGTTAATATGGTGTACGTGGAGCAATTTAATGGGATAAAACATATATTATATTATATATAATACAAGAATAGAGGTATTTCACAGATATATATTTTTGTTTTTTCACTATACTGTACATATGCTTTAAAGGTGCATCATCAACTCATCTGGTAGGTATGCTACTTGTGATGCTTATTATTAGTGATGTGTGAGAAAGAAAGAAACACACAAAAATTTTCAATAAAAATGCATTGGATCTTGGAAACAATACTTTTTCTAGTGAATGTACATGATTCTAAAAGCCCACCAATATCAGCAAAAAATCCCCTAAATTATAATGACTCTGATTGACAAAAGAAGTAGAGCATTTTCACTTTCAAGTGAGGTAAGTCTACCTTATTTTAAAGAAAAATGTGAAGCAAAAAAACTCAAGATGTTTTGCTTTCACATAACTTTGACCTAAATTACGTACACATGCTAGATTATTGTTGCCAGGGAATCGTGATCATGATTGTCTTGGGTGGAAATCTAGCATGTGTATAGTGATCCCTCGATGTCATTCTATGATGCATAGTGGTGGATCAATTAACAACCAAGCAGGGAACAAATAAATAGGCTTTACTATTTTAGGAAATCGATCTCACAGTGTGTACACGCAGCACCCATTCTGTTACCTATAGAACAGAATGGGTGCTGTGTGTACAGCTATCATTTGTTCATCTGTTACTATCTGTCCATACATCTATCAAAGTTCATTTGCAGCAACAAATATTCAATGTGTGTACATAGATAGTTTTGGAACAGAACAGTATTAAAAATGCAAAATTAATAGATATAAGCCATAATTCTAAATGCTAAAATAATTAACATTCTCTAAGTGGTTTTAAACTGTTCACAAAGTTTTCCTTAAACACAGTTGTGTTTGAAATGAAATTTACAAAACTTAGTGAGGAAAGCTCCAATAATAAAGTTAAGAGATGGGTAAATGGCAGACTTGTGTTAAAAGGGATGCAATGGCTTCTAACTAGATAGTCATGTGCGTAAAGGTCTGGGCAGAAGGTTGAGGAAAACTAACCATAATATCTAAAGGTGAAAACGAAAAAGGAAACAGCTTCTTGGCATAACTAATGGCTGTAGGACCAATTCTATCATGGATCACTGTTGGCTGTAGTGCAGAGGTGCAATAAGATAAGATTGTTTATAGGCTATATTCAGACCTTATCAGTTAAAGAGTACAAGATGATTAATTTATAATATTAAGATGACTGATCTCTAACAGAAAAAAAAAAATTGACTCACTGGGTGTTAGCACATTTGTTTGGTAGCATTCATCAGTAAAGAGATCAAATCCTAATCTCAACAGGTACAATGGAGTTTAAGGAAATATTCCTTATTGAATGATGTAATATTAAAACAATATACTTCCTTTATTAGGTCTTATCTTAAAAAGAAAACAGAACTTTTATAGAATGGGAACTGGACACTTATAAGGCAAAGCATTGAGTGGAATAATGAGCTCTGGATCAGTTTCTGTAAATGAACTGAAAACAACATGTTCAGAAAGAAACAACAGAGAAAACTGACTTTTTTTATTTCAGAATGCCATTAACATCTTCTAAAATCAAAGTTTTAGGGGACAATTTGATATGAGGCACAATATCAATTAGTTGTAGTCATGCGCACTATAGCACTATAGTGGCCAAAGACTATGTGATGAATTACTGCCCTTTGCATTTTCATTGATATGTTTGCATTGGAATTGCATTTTGGGAAAGCAATTGTAGCATTAATTGTAGGCAGCCTCTATACTTGTATCTTTGTAGATATTTTTTATAAACCCCAGTGACATAGTTTTCTGTTCCACAAAGTGTTAAACTGAAAGAAAAATATTCCTGTGTGTCATTTTTTTTTGCTATGATTTATAAACCACCACTTTAAAAGTCATGCAGTTCTATATCATTTAAACTTATGCTGTGTTGTGCATCTGTTAGGAACTGGTATACATCTTGTGCATGTATACTGGTATTCATCTTGTGTTCATAGACTGGTTTATATTGTGTGTTCATAGACTGGTATACATCTTGTGTTCATCAACAGAATGAACTCACAAATTCTATAAATCTTTGAGGGACATATTATTGCTTTAAGTGATCTTTGTCACTGTTAAATTTTTTTATTGTAAACACAGTCAATAAAGTAATTTTTAATAAAATATATATATATATATATTTATATATATATATATATATATATATATAACTTGTGGAGATTCTTCCCTTTTTATTCCTTTCCATATTTCAGTCTGCATGAGCTCTTTTTGAAAGCATTGAATAAAAAGTATTAAAACAGAGCAAATTACCCATTAGATGGGTATAGGACTGGGTTTTAAACACATCTACAATTGTTTAGGTTACGATTCTCATCTCCTTTAGTAAATCAGCCTGGTCCTAAAATAAGTCTTGGATCTCTAGAAATTTTATGGAATATTTATGGCAAATATAACAACTGAATTGTGAGTAACTAAAATAGAGTGTATTTTTGAAATATATATATAATACATTTATATAAATATATTTGAGCTGACCTACATTTAAACCTTTTTGTTGCGTGTAGATCTGTATTTGTCCCAAGCATGTTTAAAACCATTTACTGTTAACTGACTAACTACATTTACTAATGTTCTTTCATTTAGTAGGTTTTGACCATGTTCCTGTATTTTTGATCCTTTGAGCTATTTTTAAGCCCTTCTTCGTGCTCATTTTATTTTTTCAGTATATATTATTTATGAATAGGGCCATGTGATTGGCTACTCTTAAGACTTGCAACTGTCAGTGAAAAGAAGTTCACAGAACTAGGAGTGTTTACAATTGCACACTTTTAGTTTTCCAGTTTTCAGCTGTATAGGGTAATGTTCCTATGGAGGGCAGAGGACACAGGGACTGTGTACTGCCTCTATTGCCCCATACGTCTGTCTGCTTCATTGCCCTGCCCGTCTCATCAGTGTATGTGGTCCATGGCTCGAGCCAGGACCTCCAATACACACTATAGTACATACTTGTTCCTTAATTTAAATTTATAGAATATTAGTAGAGTTTAATAGTAGAATTTAATAATATTATAGAGTTGTGAGGCTAAAACACTCTGTAGTAGCAGTGGCATTCACATTGCAGAAGCTAGAGTAGGTCAAGGTCAGGCCCCTCAGCCCAGTGTAAACACTCTCATTTTCTTAATATCTTATGCTTGGAAAATTGTTGTGTTTTTTGAATATTTAGCTCAATACATAAAGTGTACTTAAAGTAAGTACATGCCATCTTGCAAAGTCTAATGTTGGTGGGGAAGTTTGTCTGTTTTTGTCAAAGTCATAGATTGACTCCTCTTTTTAACGAGAAATCCACAAAACATTGATCCTATTGAGAATCTATCCTCATAGCTCTACAATGGCTTCAACTACCATAATCAGGTTAGACCATATTATCAAATAAGTTGTGAGTTATTCCTTCTAATATGGTATAACATTTGTATTTTTTTTAATAGTATTAATTTTTAGTTTTAATATCCTAAATGGTAAATTATTAGTTTTCCTTATGTTTCTGCCTTGAGTGGGTCAGATAATTTAAGCCCCTATCAAGCACAATACATTTTGTTGTTAGTGGTCATAGCTTTAAACAAAAGCATTCACAGCCTATGTTTGCATCAGTAAGTTAACTGTAAAGTAAAAGTAACATGTAAATGGGCTGGTGGTGGCTGTTTTAATTTTTTTTTAGAAGAAAGAAAAGGACAGGGTTTAAAAGCCAAAGTTCAAAGTGATAATAATTATGTATTTATACAGTGACTCAAACATTATTAACTGAAATCTTACAAGTCCACCAATCCATTTAATTCTCATAGAGTGGGGTTTAATACATTATACATACAGTATGTTGGCATTTTAAGGTGAACTGTCTTTGAGACCCGATCCATTTTGCCACTTAGGGCTTCCTCAGGGGTATGTGGCAATGGCTTTTATGGTCTATACAACAAATATAACAAAAATATGCAACAAGAAAATATATAAATATTAGAGAAATATATACTATTAAATACAATCATAGTTACATTCAGCTTGTATATGGTGAATATATTAGTGTTAGATAAACCAATGCTTATAATTTGCTATCATCTAAAGATATAGTATAGATACCCATTAGAATTTTACATACCTTATCTTTTGCACACACAGGTCAAATGTTTCTTTGAGAAGTATTTGGTACATATATAAAGAGTACGTATATTAAATAGTGTCATGGTTATGTTGAATTCTTTAATATTGCAAGGAAGATTCATAAATTATGTCCGATGATGAAGTAATAAGGTAAAAGCAAACTGTGCTGGTATGCTGTCTATAAAAGGAAATAATTATTATTGAAAATGATTCAATGTATAATCCATGATGTGGAATAATGTAGATATATTGTACATATTGCTGAACTACATAATTAAAGATATTGGGGTACTTACTGTAGTTTGACTATATGGATGTCCAAAGAAGGTGAGTGCTACTTTAAACTAGGGATGATGGAGAATGCCCCTGGCATTCTCCATAAAAATTTCCTCGAACTTCCCATGGTATATCGGCGAACCGATTTTGCAAAAACATCCTCTAGTACCACGGCTGAAATCATTGAGAACACTGTGAGGCACTAGAGGTTATTTAACCTCTAGTGCCCCGGGGATCGCACACAGCTGCAATCATTGGGAAGATGCCCGGCAAAGGGGAACCTCCTGACATTGTTATATAAGTATCCCTTACAAATGATACATTTGTTACAGATACAAATGTATCATTTGTAGGAGATACTTATATTACAATGTCAGGAGGTTCTCCTGTGCTGGGCATCTTCTCAATGATTGCAGCTGTGACAGCATTCATTGACAAGAGTGTGCAATCTCCGGGGCACTAGAGGTTAATTAATTGCATGAAGCAGCCCTGGAAATCCTTCTGTTTGGCGAGAGCTCGACTTCTCGGCGAATCAGAAGGCCACTCTCGCTTACATTTTTGGTAAGGGAGAAAGGCCCGATTTGCTGCGAGATCAAACTTAATATTCTCAGTTGCTCATCCCTACTTTAGACCTGGTAAGGTATAAGGTCAATGTCTCTTTGTGTTATGTCTAAATTAAGTCTAGTAAAGTTATATATGGTAAGGTATTTGCTGCAAGGTCAGGTTAGTATGATGTGTCCTCCATTGAACCATGTAGAGATCCAACACAGGTATTGAACATTATTGAAATATTAGGGTGTAAGATAGATCTTTATATAAAGTCCTTTTTGGAAAGTTAGACAGTATATGTAGGGACTCCTTCTATGACGTTTCCTAGACATAAAAGGAGAAGATATGAGTCTTGATTAATATTAAGGCATTAGAGCATAAACTGGTGTTTTCTTTTTTAAGGGTTAATAGCTTACCAAATCATACAGAGGTAGCAGTAACCAGGAAGTGCTGTGAATGCTTTGTGAGTCAAATGGAGTTCGCCTGTTGCCTCTCTCGCCAAATAAAGGTGGACTGGCTGACGTCTAGTGAAATGGCTGTGCGCGCATCACGCATCCAAAATGAGGGAGTCCCTGTGACATCATCGGGGCTCCCTAGCCGTGTCAGGGCCGAGCCGAGGCTTCTAAGCCCTCCCACTGTTGAAGTGATCAGCCTAATAGGGGGGATCATACGAGGGACTTGTTCTGGCTGTTCCCAGGAGTCCCAGTGACTGCAAGGGGACATAAAGTATGTGTATGACTGGTAGGGGTTATAGATTAGGTGGGGGTGGTTGTGTTTTTGTTTGTGTAGAAGCGATTTAAATCTGTTGTGTTGAATGTTCCTATAACAAGTTATGTTTGAACAAAGGATTTAACTCTTTAAATGTCTATTAAGGATATATCCTGTATTTTCATGGTTATCATGTGTCTGATAAACATGAAGTAGAGAACTATGTATGAAGCATTTCAGCTGTGTGCACAGACAAGGGGTGCAATCATATCACATCAAATCAAGATTTTTTTTTTAGTAACATAGGAATGCAAAAATAAACAAAGGAATCAGTTATTTACATTAATATCAAGACAATTATATCTGTCTATATGCATAAACAGATATATGGGTATAAGACACAGGTGTCCTAACTAGAACATTCACAGGGATCGAAATCTTTTACCCGTATATTCAAACTGTATTCTAACATGTATATTTCAATACTATACAAAACAGCCTGAGATATGGTGGGTGTATTCATAGTAGTATCTACTGGATGATAAAATGTCATAGATTAAATTTATTTATATTCCAAAAAGGTTTTATGGATGTACTTTGGTACATATTTTAATAAAGATTGAATTAGCAAAAATATGTACATATTTGTATATCTATTAACCTATAGAAATGGTTTAAAGCTGAGCATATCATTCAGGCCAGGTGGTTATGTGGCTTTTAAGATTACTATCCATATGGATTATAGTAGTAATAGTGTTTTGTCCATGTCTTCTCCTTTTGGATTCGGGGGAAGGTGTTCCAGAGCAGTGAATAGCAGTACTTTGGAGTCAAAATTGTGTCTGGTGGCATATTAGTGTAATTATTTTTTCCAGAATGGATAGAATGGATGTGATCATAGATCCCCTTTTCTAAATTTTAGTTTTTAGGTTTAGTTGCATCTTTAGTGAATAGAAGGTCTTTTCATTGGTGTTGGGATGCTTTTTGAAAGGATTTTTAAGTAGGTTTTTCGAATATCCTAAAAGTAATATATATTCCGTATGTTGCTTGCTTCTTTTTGTTGTTTTTGTGCAATTTCTTTTTATTCCTAAGTATTGACTATATGGTATACTAATAATTGAGGATTTTGGATTTGTACTTTTGCCATGTAATATGGTGTTTCCATCTGTTGTCTTGCGGTATAACGTGGTTGTAATGCGGTGGTTGTCTTCAATTTTAAGGAATAGGTCTAAAAAAGATATTTGTATGTTACTGTTTAGCATCGTAAATTTCAGATTGAATTTATTATACTGTATTTGTTGAAAGAATTCCATGAGAAGCGATAGTGGTCCTGTCCAGATAAGTAGATAGTGATGGGTTCTTTCCCTATCTCCAAGAAAGAGATTGGCGTAGAATAGTGCACATTTCGTGCATATGGCTACGCCTTGTACTTGAAGATAGGTTTTGCTGTCAAATGTGAATGTATTTCTATATAGGATATACCTAAGTAAGGATATTATGAATTTGTTCTGATTGGTTGATGAGAGGTATGCTTCCTGTAGGCAGTTTGAGATGGTTTGGATACCTAGTTGGTGTGGTATACTACTGTACAATGCTTCTACATCAATTGCTACTAGTGTGGAGTTATATTAGTTCTATAGTGTCCTTTAAATATGATGGAAACTTGGTCACTAAGGGGCGTAGATACAAGCCCACTAACTCGCTAGCATTGGCTGTCAGGGATCCTATCCCAGATATTATGGGTCGTCCTGTTGGATGGGTGAGGCTTTTATGTACTTTGGGCAGGGCCTAGAAGGTCAGTAATATAGAGAAATAAATAATAAGGTATTCCTTTGTTTTCTGGTCAATGATGTTGTTGCCTTATGCATCCTTTATCAGAGTATAGAATTCTTGTCTATATTCACTGGTTTTACTTTTGGGGATGAGGGTGTACCAATCCTTATTGTCTAGGATCTGATAGCATATCTTCTGGTATTGTGTGATGTCCAGGGTAATGTACACTCGTTTGTCAGAGGGTTTAATTACTATGTCTTTGCTATTTTTAAGGTCTCTCAAGGCTTTCTGGTGTGCTTTTGTTGGATTGATGTTATGTGGTGATGTTTTTAGCTCCATTTTTAGCATTTGGTCTGGTGGTGGCTGTACATTTCACCTGTATCTGGAAGCTACTTAGAAGTGATGTTGTTGGCCTTAGACTGTGCCTATAAGTGGGGAGATACTTGAGCTGTAGGTTCTATCCATAAGTGGGAAGAACTTAATGGAGCTGGTGTTTGCCTTAAGTTATACCCAGAGTGTAAATATACCTTAATGTGGCTGATTTTCCCCATGGGTCACTCCAAAAGCTAAAGAAACATAACAGGGCTGGTGTAGGCCAAAGGTTTTACTGGAAAGAGAAATAAACTTACAGAATCTAAGGGTTCTTGTAAAGAATAGCATATTCTGTCAATGGAATAGATCCATATTAGGTACAAATGATAACTCTGTTTAGGTAACAAAAAAAAGGTTTGGAAGATTTTTGAAACTACAAGAAATAAAAAAAAAACAAAGGTAGTGCCAAAGATTTGTCAGCTTCTGCCCAATAGATGGGGTAGAAAATGCAAACAATAGTTGTAAAACATAGGTAGTAATTGTTGCCGATTGTGGTGATACCCCTTGATGTCTTGAATGACTAAAGCACCTGTAAGTTATAAAGCTACTCCACACAAGCTTACGTAGTACTGCAGCCCCTTACCCTTCCCCATCTTTACCACCCCTCTCCTAGGTCCCCTCCTGTCTGTCTGTCTTACCCCCTTTTATGTATGATGATGTTTAAATATAAATATTCCAAAATTGCTCAGGTTTGCTCTCCTCATACATTGTTTAGTCTTGTTATTTATGTTTGTTACAAATTTTTGAAAATTGAAAAAATATAAAAAAAAAGTAGTAATTGTATTGTCTACACTAATACCACAGTCATACTATGACAGTCACTTTTTAGGAGAAAAGGACATTACATGAGATGGGGCACATACGTTTCCACTACTAAGAGAAAGTTACATATACTAGAAGAATCAAAACACAATATCTAGTTCAAGCTTGTTTGAGTTTCCAGTAAATCATTGTAAGACCCCCTCAATGTCCTCACTATTTCACAGCTATCTGATCTACAGCACAACATTCTTAGGTAAAGAGACCTGTTAAGTTATCAAAATCTGCATGATTTGGAATGGTCATTATATACTACAATGTAGTACTTGCATATACCTTACTTTTCTGAAAATGGGGGAATCACTAAAATGATTTGTGACTTTACGTCAGGTAAATGCTTTAGGAACATTAAACAGGCATGCTGGTGTGAGAACCTCCTCTGCCCCTATAGATATGTCAGACATTATTGCTTCTAGCAACTAAATAGTTTTTGAAAAATAAGTAACTGAAATGGTTACACACACTTGATTCTACTTTGAATGGGAGGCTTCACCACCTAAACGTCTGCCACTTGTCCATATATGTATATATATACAGTATGTATATATATGTGATCTTCCTGTCATTATATGAACAAACTCTAGCAGAACACAAGACAGTACATTTTTTTAAAGACTCATCCATCCCCCTATTTATCAGTGACTTCTATCCTCTTTGTAATACTCCCCTTGTCTTCTTTCTCTTATATTTAATGTAATTGAGATAAGTTATTTTCATATCACAGTTGCAGTCTTAGCCACCTGGAATGCACAACCTGTAAAACCTGTATTGGTGCCCAGTCCTCTACTTTTTGTGTGTGAAACACGAACCATTTAGGATAGGGAATATAGCTGGTACACTTTTGATGCTCCTCCATTAGTGCTACCATTGGCTATATACAGAGAATACTCAGAAAAATTCAGAAACAAAACAAACACTAGTAAAACACTAGACGTACACAAAGCAGCTTCTACAGCTACAAAGCAGCTACTTCTACAAAGATTATAGATTTTTTTGACACCTTCTTTTTAATTTTTGTACCTGCCATTTATTGATTGAATTCATTAGGTAAGGTGAATTATCTTGTTTTCCATGTCTTTATTTTTCTGCAACTTTAAATTACCAATTTCTTTGTGTACATAGATTATTATATTGCTGGGCTGCTGCTTACCAATCCTATATTTCATCATGTGCTTTGTAAACACTGCTTTTGGTTATTGTGTTGTATTTATACATTGTAAGGGGTAGCTTAGTTATAAATACTGACTGTTACTAGGTTTTAATAGAGTGACAACAGTACAAATATAATGATTTTTGAAAGCAGAAATATATAATCTACTTTTGTTAGTTTGCCAGATTTCCTCTCCTTACTAGTATGTTTGTGACTCCGCAGTACTGAAATAAATATTTTACAAACTCTATAGGAATAGATTTTCTAAACGCTTGCAAGCAATTCATACAGTGAACTCATTAAACAAGGGTGCTTGTTTATTCCTTTTCTGCAACCTGTAAAAAAGGGCACAATGTACTTTAGTAGCTGGCCACTGGGTACACTAGTTATCATTTATACTACTCATCTCTCCCTGGTTGATAATTATAATGTACTATCTTTACTTATTCTTTGCTGCAGAGTTTAGTACAAATTTAAAACAGAATAGAGGACAAAATTTACAGAATGAACACTTTGTACGTAAGGCACTTCACAAATTAATTGGCTCATGTTTACATAATGCCTTTCAAGTACATTATAGTATATTTATCTACCAAGATATTCACCCAACTCAAGTCTCATGTGAATAGGAGAATATACAAGCACCATTCAAATTGCTTATCCTTCACAGGATTCTACAAGTGCTACAAGATTCTACAAGTAACTGTTAATACATAGGGGTGTCACAAACAATGACTTTTAGTTATTCCAGTACCCCATGTAAGGCTATTACATTTTACCTTTATTAACCATTATTTATTATTAAACCAAAACATTTGTTGGGATTGTAAAAACCTCTATTGTATTTAAACAGAAAATAATGCGTGGCTGTAAGAGTGTTTCTTTAGCAAAAAAAAAAAAAACATTTAAACATAAAAAATAAATTCAAGTTGATTTGATCAAGACTATTTTTCCTATAGATTAATGTTTACATTCTCAACTTGACAACAGGTGGTAAATCATGTTAAAATATGTGTCTAAAGAGTCAATAGGCAATCTTTTCACAATGTATACAAGTCAATTTGTTCCCGTCAGCTTCAGTTTAACATTTACATGAGGAAGGATTATGTTACTCACATTACCCAAACAGCGTGTTGTAATGGATTTGTTAGCAAGTGGGATATCAATGGCAGTTAAATATTCAATAACTAATCATTAGTTGTGATTGTAGGAAAATCAACTGAAGCACTCAGGCACTCATACTTCTGATGGCATTATAAAACTAGAATTGTGCCTGTCATTGAAGACCAGTTTACAACTCATAGTTAAATGTGACTGCATGTAAACCTGTAGAATTATTGATCATGAATCAGCTATCATTTAAAACAATGCACCATGATAATCCAATTGCAGTAAATGTTTGGTAAATCCCAGATTCGCTGCTTTAGGAGTATGTCCCAAAACAATAATATGTATAAATATTTCATACATGACAAATATGGTATCAAAAACAGTGATAAATATACTTGAACAAGTTTACAAACAGTAGAGAATATTCCCCTTAATGCAATACATTATCAGTTGGCTTATAATAAGCAAGTAAAATGCCCAGTTTGAATTTCCAATTGTGCAAGAGAAATTTAAAGAGCAAAAAAAGATTTCTGCCGGCACATGAATAGATAACTAATGGAGAACAGATATAAATCTTTTTCAGTAAACTACACAAATATAATTCAAATTTTAACACCACTGTTTAATAGTTTTTCACAATCCAATTAGAAAAAAAATAAAACATTATAATTGGCTTGTACATGAAATAAGTCACTCAACAACACCAACAGCATATTTAAGTGTCAAACCAGAGTTACATTCACTCCAAATTCTGTAATCAAACATGTATTCCATAGTTTACAGTTAAAGAAAAACTGTTGTGTATAGGAAACAAATTTATTGTAAGATATGGTTGTAAAACACAATAACAATTAGATATAAATATGTATATATTTATAAAACTGCATACAAATATAACAAGTGTATTAGGTTTTTTTATATATTGACATTTTTGTAGCATCACCAGAAGACAAAAGCCTAATGGTGAAAAATAATAATAAACTGTATTTACATAGCACCAACATATTATGCAGCGCAGTACATTAACAGCAAAAGACATACAGATACAAACAATGACACGGGAAGAGGAGATGACCCTGTCCCTAAGAGAATACAATCTAAGAGGTAGGGGAAAGAGAAGAAACACTGTGAACCAGTGGAGTTATTTACTAAAGGAGTTTATGATGTTCAAAAAGCAAAATGTCAGGAAGGAATAATTCATTCATCTAAAAATGAAGCTTTGCTAACTTCAACCATCCAATCACTTGCAAGCAAAAATCGTGTTTTCTTTTTTATCATTCCTTTGCATTTCATCTCATTTACTAAGCTAAGAGCATTATTGCTTGCAGAGACGACAACCTTATGGTATTTAGTAGTTCAACTCCATTGACTTTATATAATCAGGTCAACAGACCTGATTTGCAAAATCAGTACTTTTTCACACTAATTCAGTAAAAAGTTTAAATACTCAAACAAATGTTGAAGGATTCAAACAAAGGGAGAATTACTTTTACATCTGACATTTTCCTGCCTTGGACTGGATAACAGAGTCAAACATACATTCATTTGAACACAATTCAAAAAACCATTTAAGTATAAAGCTGCCTTAATTTTTTAGGGTAGAAGGTTTATTAGGATTCGGATATTAGTAAAAGAGCAGAGCCTCTTCAACTTTACACATACAATGGTGATGAAAACCTCTAGCACTGTGATTAAAATACATGCTAAGGTATGCTAGGCTGTTATATTCATTCACATTCTATGAATAATACATACACCGGTGTGTTACTATGTTATTGCTTCTTGAACTTTTGAAGATAAGCTAATTTTACTCACTTGCCTTCCACTTGACGTTTTACAACTCTTAACATCTTTGTTAACTGCTGTTTAAAAAGTATTTATATTATATTAATACATTTTAGAGATATATTTAACAGAACATAAAATTGTCCCCCATCTCTAACAATGTGTGCTTATTTAGCACATTTATAAAAAAGCATATAGAAAAAGGCTAAATGAGTGGATGAATCAACCAATGAAGGTACAATGAAGGTACATTGTCGAGCATGCGTTTGGTTATATATCTGCGGCAATATATTGCAATAGTTTATCACTGGCTTGAAGCAAAGGGTAAGTTTTACTGAATAATTACAAGAAAGGAGGCTGCACCAGTTTTGTTCTTCTTGATTACTTTGATTACTACAGATTTTTTAACTTAGTTGAACTGACAGAATATATTATTATGTATTACTTTGCATATGAAAAGATAGAGCCAAGTGTTTGAAATTATTCCTGCGCTGAGGATAAAGGCCACAGTTACACCCTGTGTCTGTAGTTATTCCAAGTTTTATGGCTGCCATAAACCAAATCCAGCTCTTATTAGGTATTATTTGGATATATTCTGCATTCTGCAGACATAAAATCCAAGTCAATATATTACAGTTGTGTATTGAAAGTTCTCATACATAGAAGTGTTAGTATGCAGATATCAGCATATATAGCTTTGAAATACTAATAAATTCTAATTTTTCTAAAGTTTTAAACGGGTGCTGAGCAATATATTGTTTTCCCCATCTAAAAATCATTTCATATATAAATGTGGTCACTAGGTGGCGGTATAGGTTTAACAAGTGAGAAGATGCACATCCATAGTGATTTTACTTAAAATACTATAAAGGATCTCCATATTTTCTGCTATCCTGACAAAAACCCAACCAAAAATGTGTGTGTATATGTGTATATATATATATATAGATATATATATAGTGCTTAAAATTATGTTTAAGGCATAAGGGTATTGTGATTAGAAATATCTTTCACCGGAAATGAGTATCCTTACACGCCATTCTGGCCACCTCCATCTTTGCATCTCCTCACTGCACGTATAAGGAAACTGGTCTTCTATTTTAGGTTTTCTTATTGTGTAAGTATTTAGATGTATCTCCAGCTGATTGGTCAGTTGGGACTATAGGGTCACTATAGTGTCACAGAGGTCCAACTATACAATTTGCAGTAAACAATGACAATTCAAACCAGAAAATGATGGGGTACACAGCTTCCCCCCATTCACCACTAGCACTACTCCCAATACTAGCACTTGGCCATATTTGTAAACTGAAGAAGTGAACAGGATCTGCTTCAGGATTGCTTATATACAGTGGGTGATCTAAACTTGAACCCATGGGGTATT
Organism: Pyxicephalus adspersus; assembly: GCF_032062135.1. Classification (NCBI taxonomy): domain Eukaryota; kingdom Metazoa; phylum Chordata; class Amphibia; order Anura; family Pyxicephalidae; genus Pyxicephalus; species Pyxicephalus adspersus. Next base: position 70,278,059 of record NC_092858.1, on the reverse strand, counting down.
GTGCAGTTATGGTCACTGAGGATGTTCACATTATGCAGAAGCCATGCAGTGCAAGGGTTCATTTCCTGCACTATCAATGCCAATATTTAGTTATTGCTAAATAAAGTTATGTTAGTTTTTTGCAGTCTGTACCCCCTTTGGTTAGATTTAACATTTTATGTTTTTACGGTTGTTTGTGTCTGTCCATCCACACCCTACATTTCTTTTGCCACAGTGACAAGAAGGGAAATATAATCGTCCCAATGGAGCCAAAGGTAGAAAAAAACAGATGTTAACTTTGCTTAATTCTGTACAAATCTAATAAAAAACATTTGAAAAAAAGCATTAGGAATTGAATTTCTAATTTGCAGTATATTTTATAAGATTTATTTTTATGAAATAATATAAAGTGTAGAAAAACAGGTATATAAATGATCATCACTTTTTCAGATCTTTTCATGCACATTATATAGCAGGTAGTTTCTGTCCATTTCCAGTTAGCTGTAACAGCTTATCTTGCACATTGTAGCAAGTATTCTTGTTATCTTCAGGTGGAAATGTGGTGTTAGGTACCGCTGTTATTGTGACACTCTAAACTAGACTTAGCACTCCCTTACAGTACACTTTTTAAGCTTAAAATAAGACTTGCAAATGGTACATTTATTTTTATATGTGTGATATATGGCCACATATACAGTACAGGCATTAGTGGCCATTGGCAGCACTACATAAATGTTCATTTAAAATAAATATGTTTTTCTAAGAACAAATCTATTTTTGTTTTTAATGTTCCTTTAATACTACCTCAGATTAAAATGTATTTATGTGTACAACTATTATAAGGTAGCGATGAGTAGATTGGTTTGCAGAAACCAGGAATGGTAAAGAAACTAATTAACAATGCTCACTATGAAGTTCCTATCTGTGCAGCCAAACTGATCCACTGCTTATAGAGCTAGTAACGGGTTCCTTTTGGACACCTTAAGTGGATTTATGCTGTCAGTGATTTAGAAGAACCCAGCCCTTCTTGTCTCTTTCTTCCCGATTTGCTCCTACAGGCCTAGCCAAGAAAACAAGGGAATGTGAAGAACTAACCTTTTTACTTGTGTTACCAGCAAGATAAATGATCTTAGTCCAGATTGAGTTGGTAATTCCACCTCAAATCACTAAACCAATGATTACCAAAAATTGTTTGAAGTAGCTCTTCCAGAATTCACCATTGTTACCAAGCCACTGAAAGAAACAGTAGAGTTGGTTCTATACACATAAGTGGCAGAGAATTATAGAGGCCTAGTTCAGTCTTTTTTGTCAAGACAACCTATCCAAAGGAAAGCAAGAAGACAGTAAACAATTGGGAATTTGGAATGGCATTTGATGGCAGTATGATGATTTGTGGGCTCAATAGAATCAAGAAGATCACAAAATGTGTAGACAGAATGAGAAATCATGTTGGGGAAGAGTGGAGTCAAAATGTAGCTGCACTTGTTTTAGGATAAGGCTACTATGTACCTCTGTTCTCATTTCCCAGGGTGAGGTTATCTGGGAACATCCTTGTAAAAAAAGGGTATTCCAGATTCCAAAAAGCTTCCGACCATAAACCTGGGGCCATACCATAGGGAAGACGGAGGTGTAGTGGGGGCGCTCCATGTCCTCACTTTTTTTGGGAATGAAGCAATTACATTACAATGATGCGCATGAAAGCTCGCCATGTGTAGTGCTGTACCCCTCTTCATTTTTTATGACTACACCCCTGAGGGACAAGGAACTTTCCCCTAACATTGCCTCTTGCCATTGTTGGGGCTGGCATGACTATGGTTTTGCCATAACAAAAGGGGCTATATAATCCCCCCCCCTTCCTTCTCTGGCAAGCCACATTCCAGAGAACCTTTTATGACCCATTTTCCACCCAGAAAGGTCCTAAGCCTATCAAATGGTCTGCTTTTATTAAAAATTAGAAAACCACAAGCTGTGTATGAAAATTCACGTTATACTTTGATGTATTATTATTATACTTTGATCTGATGTACTAAAAATCTGTTATTTGAACTTAATGTTTAAAATGGAAGGTTTAACTAAACTTATTGTAGGCAGCTTTATTCAGTCATCGACTAGAGCAATGCAAAAGTCATGTGTTAAACTCTCCTGCGTTGTTTAATTAGTAAATAGTAGTTCTGGACATAAACTAGTGTGAGACCACTTCCAAGCCAGGACATCTTTCCTGACACAAAGTAATACAGCAATTGCCAACCTTACAACCCCTATGTACTGTAGTTGAAGCTCAGTATGATTGCAAAATGATATATAACATATATATATATATATATATATATATGTTTTTACAGATTGACATTCAAAAATCCGGAAACCTCCTGACCTGAGGAGTGATGGATTTTTGAAAATTCTGCATTTTTTTTGTATACTTACCTCCACACACAGGCAGTCTTCCTCTTGCAGCACCGCGGACATTTGGCACAGTTCCAGGTAGCAGGCAGCAGGGACGTTTCAACCTGTATTTAGTTTAGCAAGACCTAACAGCTTTTCCTGCAGAACATTAGTGGCCAAACAGTGTACTGCAGTCCCTGTATTGTAAATGCGATCCAAAATTCAAGCCGGGAAACTGAAGGTTCTGGATTATCGATGGACGAATTTTCAATTGTCAACCTATATATGTGTGTATATATATATATATATATATATATATATATATATATATAGCAACATTTCAAAAACAACTGAAGTCTAAATAATTCAAACACATCAGGATATTTATCTAATTGCTAGGCGACTAATAATTGTGAAATGGGGTTAGTTTTCTTTTTTAATGTCACTAGTTTTTCCAGTTAAATCAGCATTAAAAAAGCACATCTAAATTGCATCATTTACCAGCTTGCGATTAATTCCTGTTTTTATCTTTATTTTTATCTGGTGATCCTGGCAATAACACATGTCTTGGGTCCTAGGGTGACAACTAATATACCATGTAATATTTTTTAATGGAGCAGCAAAGTTGTCACAGCAAGACATGAATGAAGAACCCTTCCTTTTCTCCATAGAGGGAATTGTATTTTGGTTTGTAAAGATAGTTGGGAACATTGCTAATACAATGCTGCAACAATGCCACCAAAGACTGATGTCTTATAGGGTTTTATATCTGGGATATGTTTATTTCCTTAGTGGTTGAACTTGATGGACTTTTGTCTTTTTTCAACTTAACCTACTATCTAACTATGTACCTATGTAAGACATTGGGGGTACCACTGTACAGGTCAGATTTTCACCCAAACTAAAAGGACCATTCATCTCAGGTGGCAGTCATCTGAAAGGACATTGCCTGATCCTTTCTGCAATAAAGCCCTGCCTGATCACCAATTTTAAAGTGGGTCTTTAGTTCCACTTTAAAGACCATCTCTGGGCAAAAACAAAGACATTCGCACCCCTCTTGTTCACTCAACTCTAACCCATTCCACGGGCTTTAAATATAATTTACCTTTTGAAGAAAGATATACTCACCTTATTCCACTTGCCAGGTTCATTGACATCACTGCTTCTGCATCTGGGGGACTGCTGATTCACTGCAGCAAAAGCCCATGCATTGGCTGGTCCCTTTGTTTCCCATTTTGTTAATGTCATCTTCCAATATGTCATTAAAAGATCTGTATAGTATAGACATGTAGATAGCAAGTGTCTATGCCAAGCTGACTGTGCAAGCAGCTAAGGACGAACCCCATCAGGAAGTATACATAGGAAGACAGAATTCTGGACTTGAATATCACCTGAACAATGCTTTAGATAGGTTCATTTTGTTTATTTTTACCAGTGGTTAGTTGTCTGAGCATCTGAGTATCTGAGCTTTTAGTTTTGAGAATTTCATATCAAGCACAGCCCATTATTCATTTATAAAGACCCCATGCATAGTCCAAAAAGCTGCCACATGTTTAATCTCTGGATAAAAGACTAGAAACGGTAAATAAATTATGATTGTTTACACAAAGGTAAGTAGCACCCTACCTGTGAATTATAAACAAATACTAATTACCCAGAAGCTCACAACTTCTGGATCTGCTATATCCTTATACACAGACAAAACAGGTTGGTTATACATTTTAATGATGTGTATATTAAATAAATTAGTGATGAAAAAACATTACCATGTTGATGTTATCTCCCTGCCCAGCATGTGTAGTTTTTATTTTAACAAGAAGGATATTGTAAGAAAATAAAAGAATGAGGATTTCTGGGAACTGAAGCTTTCAGATAAACCCATGTGTTGAAAGTATAAGATTACTATGCTCATTAAAACCAAGGCAGATTGATAAATGACATCAGGGTACAGCTCTGGTGTCAATCATACAGTGTCTGTACAAAGCTTTAAAAAGGACAATAATGATAGTACACTGGTATACTGTATAGTAGTATACTGTTTATAAATTTCATTTGATTAAATTATAGGTGAAATACATTTATGGGAGCTCTTTATTTTCTGCCAATGCCTTTGGTGATCTAAGCAGTGATTGGATAGTCAGCAACCTAGTGATTCTGTTCATCTCCACTATCAAAATATCACATTTCCTGCCAGTTCATTTATACTTAAAGCAGAACTATTATAGAAACATAATAACACATTTACAGATGGAAAGCTGCCAATGCCTCTGCGTTCCTAGTAAGGCCAGTCTAGTGCTGTCGCATCTTCGTCCCAGCGCAGGCTGGACACCCGGCGCCGCCATCTTCTTCTTTTTCTTCTGGGTTCTTTTTTCTACATCACCTGATCTCACTGCGCAGACAGAAGGGGAGGGATCTACCCTTTTATATAAGTTAAAAATGTTATGATAGGTCTGCTTTCCATTTCCCAGTTTATATTTCCCAGTTTACAGGGACTTAAAAAAGGCTAAAATTAGGTCAAATTTAGGTATTTACCCAAGTTGCATCCAAAAATACTTATAATAAATATGTTAAAATATATCTAACTGTAATTACGCTGTAATTTACACTGTCTGGGATACAGCTTTTGGTTCACATAGCTCATCCTAGGAGACACCAATTTTCTCTGAACTAGTCTGAACTTCTACTGTTTTGTTAAAACTAATGCCAATATTAAAGGCACTTGCTGAAAGTAAATGGGTCTGCCTGCTATGACTAGATGTCAATCTCAGTTTTTATAATAGGAGAAATAAACTTGAGTATTTTAAATTAGTGGAGTCATTTTTAGTGGAGTTTTTGTGCCCTGCTGGGAAGATTTCCCCTTTTGTTTCTAATGTAGACAACAGGAAGTGAGGATAAACTCCCTATTATACATAGTTACATAGTAAGTCAGGTTGAAAAAAGAAGTCCATCAAGTTCAACCCCTAGGGAAATAAACATATCCCAGATATAAAAGCCTATGGACATAGGGTATACAATTGTCATTATGTTTTTATTTAAAAATTCCTGTTCTACTAGCACTCAAAATTTGGAATTTTCATTTAATTTTAGTCCAGCTGCAATGATCATTAAGATGAAATAGGGGGTGTACACAACTAATGAAAAATCTAGGAGGAGTTCTAACCCTTCATTCTATAAAAAAAAAACTGAAGAAAACACTTTAAGTATTACTCTTAATATACTTCCATGTGCTTACCAGATTAAAACAAGCAATAATATCATGCCAAAGACATGCTCATTATATTTTTTTAATCAGGTTTGGGGATTTTAGGAAGACCATCAAAGTTGTCACCTGCCTGGTTGTAGCGTCAGTGCACAAAACAATATTTAATCCTAAAATTCTTAAATCTGAGCATGCAAAAATCTTTTAGCTTGGGAAAGAATTTTCTACTGAATGACTTCTCCAACAAACTAGGTCCCTGATAATGTATGTATAAATGTATGTATAAATGACCCCCCTTTTTTTTACATACATAAAAAATATAAAATATGCACAACAATCATTGCTTTTACCTTTGCTTACACAAGGGGAGAGGAAAACTCCCTGCCTCTTACTGCCATGCAATAGGTTACTTCTTATAATATAACATAGTTATTTAAGTCCATTTATACAGAACACAAGGGGTTATCCGTAGCCCCTAATGGATTTTAGTGGCTTTCATCACAAAGGATCAAAATAATATGTGCACTAACAAATGCTGAATTTATACCTATATGCAATTTTCTTTTAAACATACTTTTCAAAAACATCCAAAAAAGAAAATGTTGTAGAAAGACAAATGATGATGAAAACAAAAACATGCTGCTGTAATGGCCCCATAGTCCCCTTTTTAGGTCTTAGTAATAGTATAAGTGTGTATCTGAAGTTATGTACAGCCTTCCAGGTAACCAGCATCTTGTATGTTCATGGTGGGTAGAATTGGGTAAAAAGCTTTTTGGAAAAACAAATATAAAGTCTAAAAACACCCACCCATCACCGCTGGAAAATAAAATATAAAGTCTAAAAAAAAAACACCCATCTCTGCAGGAAAACAAAAAGAGGTTAAGAAGAGGTTGAGAGTGCAGTGCGCCTCTGTACTTTTCTGTGTTGTTATTGCCCTTCCTCTTCAGAATTCTTGTTTTATGTCTGCTTTGGTGCTGGGGTCTTGTCTGCTTTGGATGTTTGATTGACATTTGCTCTGCCAAGGGGAAGGAGCTGGCAGCTATTGGCAGCACTGTCACGTTCATTTGCACACTTTATGAAGCAGCAGTGTGGCTACTGATAGAAAAAAAAAAGAATGTTCTAAGCAGCATGACATCTCTTGGAATGGAATATTTGTCTTTACAAATGATTGCACTGCTGCCAGTACTTGACATGGTGCTCGCAAACATGTGTAATTGTTGAAAGTATAATGATAATTATTTGCATATTTAATGCTCAAACATTACTTGAGAAGGATGTTAGATGAAACATTTTTATGTAAAGGTTTTTTTTTCCACTATGTTCAACATCATTTCAACAAGTTGGACAATCCTATTATAATTTGATTGGGATCTTTTGCGAGAGCGTGTAAAGCTAGCACCCTTGCTGTCTTATTTTAATGTTATTTATGCTAAGATCATTTTTTGGCAGTATTCCAAAAATATCAACTTGTGCAATCTGATATCACAGAGAACCTATTTGTCCTATCTTTTTAACTATATTCAAATTTCATTGTTTGGTTATAAAGCTTAAGCTTCGTGCATTGTTAATTCTTATTTTATATATATATATATATATATATATATATATACACACATATTGACATCAGATGTAACCTCCTTGGCCTTAAACAAAAAAAAAAATGATTTGCTTGGGTCATAAGGGGTATCTGCATTATGTGACCTCCTAATTATTAAAAAGTAATAGTTTAGCTACTGCATACAAGCTCCATTCTCTGCTTACATTGTATGTTGTTTGGCAGAGTAGTGTGTTTTCGGTGTCCATTCCTGGGAGATTCCCTGCAGAAACACCTCATTGATCATGATGGTATCTCTCACAGTCCAGCAATAAATCAGTATTGCTGATTCATTTGTGACTTTTATAGCTATATAATCATGCTGAAGGGAGAATTGATCAGCTTCAAGACTTCTAATAACAAAAACAAATGGATCCCCAGAGTGTCATTTTTCTTATATCTCTTTACAGCCTAATTCGCTTAACATATACATTACAGAACACTGGTTTTGATGCTTGTGTTGTTTGAAAACAATATTGTTTAGGGTGAAATATCCCTGTAATAGAGGGAGCACAGAATGAGTGTTGATGTATGTAATAGGTAATATCAATTAAATCCATCATCATCTACACACTCACAGCTAGCAACACCTTTAGAGCTGAAGTCTAATTTACTTCGATTTTACCTTTCCTAGTTCCTCCTTCCTCCTCATCAACATGTTAATTATTTTTTTCAGGTTTCAATATACATACTATTTTTACCTGGTAACATAATCACAATATTTTTGTGCCTCTGTTCACAATGCAGACAGCAAGAGAGGTCAGAAGGGTGCTGTATATGACTTCCTGAAAACATCTCAGCACCCTGCCTCATGCAGACTGCCCTAGGTAATACCTGCGTGTGGGTCTCTTTGATTGGAAGACTGAAATCCAATGAATGAAAGGGGCTGGCTATGGACAGGAAAGCAGAGGAGAAATTGAATGATGCTGGATATCCATATGTATAAGATCTGGCTTGTTGCAGCTCCTTATACACCTAGGAAGGTGACTGTGTGCAGTGAAATAAAAAAATAATCAGGATACCATCCTGATAACTGTGCAAAATTAAAAATAAGACTGGGATTAGCTTTAAATCATTCTTATAAGTGAAACCCAAAAAGTATGACCATGTATATTATATCTAGATCAGCCCAGGAGGTAGACATCATACAAATTCCCAGCACTGAACAGGAGAGGGAAAGGTAATGTTTACCTGTAAACCAGGGACATGTATCTGTGCATTGAAATATATAACAAACAATATACAATTACAATTTGAAACGACCAATGCATCATATTTCATTTTGACTTGATAAAGCAAAAATTGTTTTCTGTTGATTTTTATTAATACTCAGCTAGAAATATTAAAAAAAATTCCACCAGAAGATGTTTTCATACATGTTGCAGTCATATAATGATTGGAATAATCAATAATGATCACAGCAATAAACCTTACAACCTGGATTTTATAGATGGGTACAATAAGAAGTAACTACTATTCAGCCCACACACATAAGTTAGTTTTTACTATAACACACTTTTCAATACAACCTGGTAGAAATGTAGATGTGATGACTGTACTGTTCAGGAGAACTTCAAAGTGAATAGTTTTATGTCTTCAAAGGCTTTTTGTAACGACGAACAAATGCATGAAGTGTGATAGAACACCGTGGGTAAACCTACAATGGCAATCCCTGGCCATCATAAATGTGTTAGAGTCACTTAAGCCGTGACCATCCAACTAAGCCACAACTCTCGTCATAGGCACGTTATGGACAATGGAAGCAGTCACATTGTCATATCACGATTCTACTCAAGTGCCTAACACCTCAAACTGATAGGTTGCATTATGTTTTATAATACTTTTTAGAAGAGAACAAACACATTTTCTAAAGGCAAGACTATTAGATAAAAATATGGGTTGCCATTGATGACCTCCCATTCGAAATGCTACCTTGCTGCTTATGTAGACTCTGGAAGATCCATGGAGAAAGGGAAGTCAGAAGTCTTTATCTTCTACTTGTCCTTAGTCATTTACCTAACGATGAACTCCAGTCAGGTATACGCAACGACCACTAATGCTGCACTATAAACATTAATACATCTTGAAAATGTAAAGTTTTTTTTTAATTGAGGCAATCTGAATGTGACTCTGTATTCCTATCTTGCAGTCTCTATATAGCAGAGTTGTTGTCAGCTGTGTGTTTCGTAGGACAAGAAGCATACTGATAGCAGAATAGAATGACATGACAGAGTCATGTGCTTTACAGTGTGCTGCTTGTCCTTTCACTGTCCAGTACCAGGCTTGGGGTGGGGAACACAAAGGATCCTTGTTCACCCCAAATTTTAAGCTAGGTATAAAATCATGTAATATTTTTAGTTTAATTGATTAGTGTGATTTTTACACAATGTTAAAGTGATCAAAACGGATTTAAAATGCATTTTCAATCATATTTGCACTTAGACAGAATGGCCCAAATGATAGATAAGTTTTCATATGGGACAATAACTGTGCCTTCTGATATTTAGAAGGGCTGATGGCCTTACACAGAGAAAAGGAAAAAAGATCAGAACATCACAATTGACAGTATGTTCTCTACTTCCTATTGATCTTTCAACAGCATATGCACCAACATATTAGTGGAGATTATAAGGAAGTAGGTCCCTGCAGCATAGTTAGACGTTTGCCTATTTATTGCCAGACTAGCTATAGTAGAAATTATAGTTATAAAGTTTTAAACTAGTTATGATTTTCACTACAAAAGTATTGCTTTCTGATCCAGTCCATGACTAACATGTTATTACCCTTTACCCAGCCTAAACATTGAGTTTTGCTCAACATACATTGAGGAATACATAAAGATGAAATAAATTATCCTTTTTTTTAGAAATATTACGTTTTAGATCGGACACTACAATAAGACAAGTTCTATAAGCAATTTGTGAATTTTATAAAAATATAAATGATGGTAGTAGATATGAGGTTAACAGATGGTAAAGTAAGATAGTGACTTTCTACCATTGTTCTTAAAGGTGGGGACAAACCAGTGCTACTGAAATAACTAGGGTCTTGGGATCTTTATATGGAGGAAACACTCAGCTAACAAAACACTGGGCCACAGAAGAAGCTTCATCTGCTCTGGCCAAATCCTTCCTTTCTTTGGTTCTTTTCTGTTCTAATAACAGCTGCCCTCTCACTCCCTGTTTCTTTGCAGCGAGGAACAAAACCCTGCTCTGACTATCTGTTTTTCTATTCTTCCCCAGAGTAGGTCTCATTACTGGTGATTAGCAGATGATTAAAACCAATTCAACTTTCCCCAGTAGATATTTTCTCCCTGTTTGTGACTAACGCGTCAGTCTTCAATGAACGTGCTCCTAAGCTTATTAACAGGCTCAGAGGATTAGCTGCCACAGAGTTTCATGGCTCTGGGATTGTGATGCAGCAAGTGACATGGAACCATTTACTGAGCTAGGATGGCACCACTGGGAATACAGATACAAATCATAACATTATTTATTGTACCATGATGTCCAATTACAATAAATATAAATAACCTCAATATTTACCATATAAAGTTTAAGTAGCTGAAAAAATATGTTTCTGCTGAATGTTAGAACAAACGTTTAATACCTGTCAGAGCCAAACTAACTCATTCTTTGTTCATATATTTAATTCTGTGCCTTTTAAATAATTTTGTGTTTGGAAATGACAAATACTCTCTAAAGAATGTTAGAAAATATTATACAAAGGTATGTATAAATAGTGTATTCTTTTGGAGCTGATTATGAGAAAAATGATTTCTGGGTCATGTTAACAAAATAAGGTAAATAAAATTAGGACAATGCTAACTTCTAATACTCATGAGTTTGTTAAAGGTAATGGTGGGTTAAGTCCTATAGGAAATGAATAGACTTCCAGGGAGTTAGTACATATGCATTGTATTTATTACACAAAGTCTCCCAAGTAATTCAAATAGATTACAACAAGCACAACAATTCATAGATAACCTGTCCTATTAGAAACATTAAGATAGACATTTTCAGTTCTCATTCTTCAGAGGCTTGTTGCCTAGTTGCTATGCCCAACTTTTTGCTTTACCAATTTGAAACACTAACCCAGAACAAACATACAGGTACATTTTGTCCATATCCTCATTGATATGCATACTTTGGGTCAGCGACTCATAAAGCATTTATATCAATCTAATAGTCAGGCAACTAGTATTTTCTAAAGATGGTCAGCAACAATGACCATAATGAGCAATAACCTCAAATTTCTTTCAGGAAATTTTATTTTAAGCTACGAGGCAGATTGGCTTGGACATGATGAGATTCATTAATAACTTGCAGAGTCATTTAGTTTTCTAGGCTAAGTGTGTTTTAATTGCATATGTGAAATGTAAAGCCTCTACTAAAGGGAATCCTGATGTGCAAATCACATTTTTTACTCTTTTTTGTATTCCATATTTTTATATGTAGATTCTGCTTATACCTTTTAGTTGTTAAAGTGTTGATTATAGGTTTGTTCAATTAACAAAAATTGTGTAAATAGCTTCCTTTTAACAAATTCAATTGTGCATGAATATATATATTGAATACATGTTTTATAAATACCTGCTGATCCATTAGGTTCTGCTCTCTTTCAGATTCTTTATAAAAGTGTAAACACCATCTTCCAATTTTTCTGGACATTGGTCTCCCTGAGCTTCTATCTAGTCTGGTTGATTGACAGCTGTCCTGCCCATTAAAAACAGAGGCTGGAACTTCTGAAAAATGTAAGGCTCAGGGTATTTTACCAAAGGTTTTACCACCGCACTAGGGCGTGATGCCAAACTCTGGGCACCTTTTATTATAAATACACAGTATTTATATAGTACCAACATATTATGCAGTGCTTTACAAAGTCCATAGTCATGTCACGAGCTGTGTTGTAAAGGTGCTCACAATCTACCTACCCACTATTCCCCTACCAGAGTCATATGTTATTAGCACATTGTAAGATAAATTTTGGGGGTAATCCAATCAACCTAACTGTATGTTTTGGAATGTGGAAGGTAACCCTTGCAAACACGGGAAGAACCTGCAAACTCCATGCAGATAGTGTCTTAATTTAAACCTGAGGCCTAGCGCTGCAATGGCTAGAGAGCTAACCTTTGAGCCAATTTGCTGCCCACCTGCTTTTTATCTTTTATTTCTAATAAAAAAAAAGTTTTTTAAAAAAGCTTGCAAATGCTAAAAATGTTTGCACAAATGTTTGCAAGTGGTACCAATATATAGCTATGCAGGGGCAGCAAATATGTAGCATCCAAAATACACAACCTGCTACCACCCATCAAATGAAGGGCAATAAACGGATTCATTCAATTCAATATAAAACAGCTCAAAAACATTTGCAAAAACTGCTAGTCTGAATGGAGTCTGTCTTTTTTTGAGGGGGCTTGACACATAGAAAAATAACAGATCTACTAGCAGGAAAAGTAGGATGTAATTTTTAATTTTTTTTACCATATTCACAGTTTGAAAACAGTTAGCTGGCTAGAGGTTTGATTGTTTGCAAACTGTTTAAGTAGTAAAAACAAGAAGAACAATTGAGAACAATCACTGTGCAGCATTACTATGCAGCAAGCACAGACTGTGTAAAAATATGTCTCCCTTTAAGTATCTGTCTAATATGATTAGAGAATATTAATATTGATAAAGTTCACAAGTATTTTATATATGGCAACTAGAATGTCTGTATCTACTGAATATGCTAGCTCATACCTAGTAAACTCCCTAATTGTTAAAACGTGTTTAATCCAAGAAATACTCTATAGGCAAATATGTTACAAAGAAACATTTACAAAACAACTTTTATTTAGGCAAAGCAACAATGGAGTGTTCTGTACATTGTTTCTGAATTAACCACCCCAGAGTTATTTTTCTGTTAACTTTGTTGGCTGAATCTTTTTGCAGCAGTTTTTCATATTACAAAACTGGGACTGATCAAAGGACTGCAGCAGACCCTCCCTCTGCAGTCATGGTGGTAGGAAGTGGCAGCAGGAAATAGAAAAAGATTGGAATCCCTGTGTCATTCTCAACCGAAGCAGCAGCCATGCAATGGCATTTGCTAGTTTTGAAGAAGTTGACAAGCAGAATGGTTTATGAGGTTTGTTAGCTGTACTGTCACAAAATAAAATAACTCAGCAGCCAGATTACACAATTGCATGATGATTGCACTTTAGGTTGTGGGGGTCTCCTGAAAAGCCCATTAGAAATGCACAGCCCCTCTTCCAATTAACTTTAGTGCCCCCCTACATCTAGCAGTAACACTGCCTTTTATGTGCTCTTCTGCTTCTACCAGACTACGGTCACTAACCTAATGCTAGAATTCTAGACAAAACCAAGATGATTTTTCCCATATAGCCAGAAGGCACATCTTTATGGAGAAAAAAACTTTTAAACCAAGTTTATTACAGAATCCTTAAGATAGCTTGATAATAAAATATGTCACTCAAATAAAGTTCTGAAACTAACCACTCCTTTTCCCCCACTAATATTGGTACATCTAATATATATAACCTCCATAAGCATGCTGATAACTTTGGGTTCTGGAGTACCTTGGAAGAAAGAGATAGGTATTAGGTTTTCATATGACCTCCCGCAATGCAATGCAATGCAATTCAATATTCTCATTGTAATGGTTAACAGTTTGAATGACAACAGTACATTTGACCCCGATTGGTTCTTTTAGTCTGCGTGTGTGTGCTGAGGTCTGGTCTATTCCTATGGAGAGAACCGTACTCTGCAGCGCTACTGAGGTCTCTATGAAAACAGAGCTGTGAGGAAATATATGGGGCCCCAGCACATGCACAGGCTGAAGAGGAACCAAAAAGGACATTTTAGAAGCAGCTAAAGATAATGTTTCTTGAATAAGTTGTTGTAAATGTTTCATTGAAGAGCCGTTTCATGTGCTGTAGACACAAAATGCTGTATTACTTTATGGCATTACCTAGTTGATTACCTTGCAGATAATGGGTATGCTTGCAAGAAAGTTTCACCCAAGATTTTTAAAAAATTGAGGATGGAGGTGCATTTGTCCCTGGGACAGAAAAACCCAGATAATACAAATCGAAATTTTTCTCACTCTTCTCATTTGTATTTTTTGTTTGTTTTCTGCGTCTTTTTTGGAGAGATGTTCAATTATGTCTAGTCTTGACAAAGAATGATAGAGATACAAATGATGATAAAAACCTCAGAGAGGCCCCAAGAATCTCAAACTATAATTTTAAAACGTTTGACTTGATTTTTGGTTTTAAACTGGTAATAGGACAGACTTTTGTAAGATTATATCTAACCAGAGATTTTACCTGTAACCTTTACAAAAAATGCATTAAACAATAGATAGAAAGCTGAGTAGTTTATCCTTCAACACAAAGCAACTTGTTAGAAAAGATTTGATGGCAAGTAAGTGTAGCGACTAGGGAAGAGCGAAAATGCCTTCAATGGTTCCATGAATTTTTGTCGAACCGATTTCCACACCATCGGAAGAGAAAATTAAAACAGGAGGATTCTCAGAGCTGCATTCAGCCCTGGGAATCCTCCTGTTTGCAATCCCTGGGGCACTAGAGGTTAATTAACCTCTAGTGCCCAGGGATCGCAGGGGATTTCCAGGGATTCATGATGCAGCCCTGGAAATCCTCCTGTTCACGTGATCCCAGGCATATGAGACTGTAATATAAGTATCTCTTACAAATTATACATTTGTTACACATACAAATGTATCATTTTTAAGAGATACTTATATTACAATGTCAGGAGGTTCTCCTTTGCTGGGCATCTTCTCAATAATTGCAGCTGCGGCTGCATTCATTGAGAAGAGTGTGCGATCCACAAGCACTAAAGGTTATTTAACCTCAAGTTCCCAAAGAACGCAGAGGATTTCCAGGGCTGCATGATGCAGCCCTGGAAATCCTCCTGTTCGGTGAGAGCTAGACCTCTCAGCAAATCAGAAGGCTGTTTTTCGCTTACATTTTTGGTAAGCGAGAAAAGCCCAATTCGCCGCAAAATTGAACCTATTATTCTTGCTCTCTCATCCCTAGTAGGGACAAGGAAGCTGAGACATGGGACTTAAGTAGAACAGCAGTGGAGAGTTGAAATAAAGGAGTTTGGTGGGTAGTGAGGTGAAGTCAAGACTTGAAAGGATGTAAGCAAACTCATGGCTCAGGTTGGATGCATATATGGTCTGTCCATAGCATGTACTGTACTTCTTCTTAAAACAGAACTAAACCTGTGCAACTTGCCTATCAGTGTTCCATTGCAGTGCTCCGCCATTTTCCTTCTCGTCTTCCAGATGAGCTTTGGTCATTTTGATTGGCTGTGCCGGAATGATGTACCTTTGCAGAGTTCATTCATCCCCAGCACGCACAAGGTAAACTGAGATTGCCAGGTTTCCATAGCTTTGATGGCAGAAACCTGGTGCGATCAGGCAGGTAAGACTGATTTTTCGGATTTTTGCAGAAGGGACATCATCTGTCTTGTTCTGCAATAATGATCTACCCGATCATGGAAAATTAAAATAGGGACTTTAGTTCCATTTTAAGAGGGTGTTTGGGGAGTGGGTGGTATTTGGCACATGACTTGTATATCAGTGAAGAGTGAGGGGAGCACATCTTGGTTACAGGTAGGACATAAAAAAAGTGTATATGTACACAAATAGTAGGGTACATGGAGGAGGAAAACTGAAGTCTTCTTTACTATAGTATATTTTATAATGTTGTAAATTCATATACTGGAAGTGTCTTATTTTTAACCATAATTTTTTCCTTTCATTTTTTCACTAACTAATTGGCCATTTCATAAATACGTATGTACCAATTAATCGTAACAGTCTATCTTACGCATTTTAAGGATATTAAGCAGCAAACTGCTATAACAATGTGGGGTATAATGAAATAAAACAGGTGACATGGATAAAGAGATCTATTCTCTTCTCAGCTACATTTTTACATTCAATGTAGACTTTGCACTCTTCAGAATCCAAGAAAAGCTGGAGAAATGTCTACAGTTATGCCTTGATCTGCCACTTTCCAAATACTGTTCATTCTCCTTTTAGATAAGGCATTTTAGTTGTAAGAAAAATCCATATTTTGAAGGATTCCGGGTAAATAATCCTTTGAATACATTACCACTGCCCTGAACATATGCAATATATTTTTGTCAGATTGAGCAGATTCAGCAAAATAAAATAAAATGAATAAAACAACAACAAAATCATTTAGCTGATATGATTGAAAATACTGAGCATGATATATGACTTCTCGATGAATTGTGCTATGCTCTCGGTTATGCTGAACAAAAGAGGTTGATAATGCTGTTGTTTCAGTGACTTTTGTGAAGTTATTCTTCATATTTGTATTTTACACAGTAACTAAGCATGCCATTCTGTTGCAAGTCACAAGTCTGATTGGCACACAACAAAAATGTATTTCTTGCTTGTAAACGTCTAGAACACAGCTGACTACAATAAACATAAAACAACTTTGTTTTCTTTTGCTGTTACAACCAAAAAGTAAAGTGAAAGTTTTCAGGAAAAAGTGATACATGTACTTTTATAAAGATATGACATTACCTCCTCCTCATTGTTAACAAATATCCAACATATATATGAATGTAACACTAAATGTAATTTTTGGGTACATCATCATACATTAGGTCTTTCAAATATTGTAAAATGTCATCATCCTTGATATATGAATAGGGGATATTAATTTTAACTGTAATTGTTTTGCATACCTATGATATTAGGTATAAAACATTTGAACAATTATATTGTTTTTTAATGAGAAGAATGCCTAAATTTAAGTAAGGCTGAATAGGTTGACGTTACATAATTGCACATGCTTTAGCATTTTTCGTTCTTTAGCCAGAAATCTAGTCATACACTTGTAATTCTATATGTGAATTTTGCTGATGGCATTTTGATTACATAATTCCTACAATTTTTTTAATATTTAAATATTTTGAACATCTGATGTTACCCAATATTTTTCTCAATGCAAAATGAAACACTTGGACATTTTAGGTTTCCAAGAAACTGTGGGGTTTTCTAGGTACTGGCCTCACTTCCTTTATTTATATTTGCCTTTTGCTAATTACCAATGAGGTACATACAATTCATGATATTAACTTGTGATTAAAATGGAGAGCCACATTTTCGACATTGATGCAAGTTTGATGCGTTTTTTTTAACTTCATTACTTTTTGTCATAACTTTAGTTGAAGTTTGTTATGAATGTATTTGTTTTTGATGTTGTTATATATGATATGTTTTTGTAGCTCCATATAGGATGGTTAGATGAGCCTTTGGTCTGAGGAAGGGCTTAAAAAATCTGCAAAACACGTCATGTGGTTCGGTAAGTGGAGTGACAGATGAAGATTGAAGCCAGGAAACCATGAGATTTATGGTCACAAGCTGAAATAAATGATCTGATTGAATATATTTCTGTCATTCTCCATCTCATACTGGTCATATCGGACTGATGGTGTTTTTATAATTGCTTTTTATATTTTTATAAAATTAAAAAAGTATAATTTGATTATACAGGTAAAACCTGCTATATTAATATCTGTGAAATTACTAGGGAATGTATATACTAATCAGATTTTTTCACCATCCACTTCATTCAGACTAAGAATATTTAGATTGTACAATTTCATTCATTTTGACTAAACATTAGTCAGAGTGTCTCCTGAAGCCAGTGTATGCCAATTTTCTCTCTTCGATTTTTGCATCCTCAGTCCCATTCTGATTGGTGGCTCATCAGAATTTTTAGTTTAGGATTTTTGGAGGTAAAAAGGCTGTTAGAAGGATATTTAGGCTTTACAAGCCTGATAGCACTAGCTTCTTCTACCAGCTTGGTGAACAGCTATACATCTGCCTTCCTTCCTTTTCACTTCATTTCTGCTGTTACCTGTGAACAAAATCTGTCTGCTTTTGACCAAAACCCTGCTTGCAGTTTCAGCATTTTTAATTCGCCTGACTTTAGATTGTTACAGTAATTTTTACATGTAGGTAAGAATAAACACATAAAAATTCAAAGACATTCTCCTGTCCATTGGAGCATCCTTGGTTGGTGGCATACAGTGGTGAAGTTAGGACAGACCAAATCCCAAAAACAAAGTGAAACAAGACAAAGATCTGTACAGAAAAGCATGTCCAATGAAGGTAAATGCAGATGTTTGCTTCAAATGAGGATTTTATTATTATCCAATGGCCAATTGTACATTTTTTGCATGCCATGTATGAGATTGAAAACCAACCCTTACTGTACTCTGTAGCTGCAGTGACAGTAGAGTGAATAAACCCCTAAAAAACACAGCAGAAAAACTGAAGTCCAGTAAATTAAAATGTGAATGGTAAATTTTTTATCAAGGTAATTGGGGGTTAAATGTGTAATTTATGTTATGGGACATAGTTCGTCATCCCTCAAGCCCCCCTGTCCCAGCAGTTTCAAAAATTATACTATGTTTAGGGGCCTTTGGTAAAATTTGAAAGGGACATTAAAATCATACTATACTTTAAATTATTGGAAAAAAGAAAACTCCACAGGTCTTCTTAACTTTATCTGCCAGTAATCATGATGACAATACCATGTTCAGGGGCTTTAGAATTAACTTGGAACTGGTTCGTCAAGTAGTGAAAAGGCAGTATTGTTAACAAATGTTTTGTTTATAAGAGTTTTTCCTCTGATATTTTTTTTAAAGCAGTGTATTAGACCAGACATTCTCTCTTGTTTTTACATTGGGAAACTCTTAAAATAACTTTCAGGTCAAGGGAAACCTTGCTAATATTACTATATTCACAGCACACAGTACATTAGTGATCAGTAGGATGGATGCTTTTTTCCATTGTTGGACTTTTGGAAGAATGTCACCCTTACAGATAGTCAAAAAGATTATTGGTGTCAGATATGCTGACCTGAGAAACACAAATTGCTCATTGCTCTGTGAACCCTTAGCAGCCTCTGGAGGGACCATGGTTGAGAAACTCTGTATTACATGATATTTCTTTCTTTTTATATAAACTGCCTATACTTACCTGTTTCACACCATTGCAGTTATAATCTGGAATAAAATAAAACCATACTTTTACTCCTTTGCACAGTTTTATTGTGTATCATGAGGTTCAATATAAGTTACTACAAAACATGCCATATAACATATAACTAAAATCCACAATAACTGTATGAGCCATTCACAAAGCTTTAGCTACAAAACGCTGGAGCATTAAATAGCCAAAACAGCCTGAAGTCAATTATTACATTTCTTTTGTTTTGTTTTTTAAATTTCAAATTGTTTGCCATAAGATTTGCCTTAGTATTTCTTATTGAAGATCAATGTCCCTCAGTTAGGAATTATCTTGAAATTTTATTGGATCACAGTTCAGACAAAACAGGAAAAATGCCTCTATGCCTGACCACGAATAAAACATTTATAACTGTACACAGGATAACATGTTCATGTGTTTTTATGACTTGTATGCCCTTTACCTGCAAATAGCTATGCATGTATAATCTTATAATATCATAGTGCTATATGTGTACATGTATTATGTAAAATATATACCTAATTATTTATAAAACAAACTTCATAGGTAAAGCTGTTGGTATATTTTCAAGACGCAAAAGCAGCCCTCGGGCCTTCTGTTTTGTCATTTTATTTTTCAAGATCAACCAATATGTTCATGGCGCAAGGTCATGTGCACATTGTGCATAAGGAGGGAAAATAAAATCTTGAAGTGGAATATGGATTTAATGGGTTGGAAAGTCAAGGAACTTTGACAAACATCAACTTAACCAATCCAACTAGGAACTCTGAGCCCCATTTGGATTCACATCACACTACACCTGGTAAGAATTAGTCTAGCACAGCATCATCAATCATTGTGTGCTTGTCAGTTTTGACATGCTTTAGGTCTACGTTGTATGCTTAATGACTGCATTACAGGAAATGTAAACAGACACCAAATATACAGGTATGCTTCATATTTTTTCCTTCTACAAAAAGACAAACAATTAGCTTTTTAAAACGGGAAGAAAACAAACAGTTCGTACAAATGTTAAGCATGCAAGGAAACATTTATTGAAAACATGTGTATATTAGTGATTTATTGTTATTACAATAGGAAAGGCATATACTAGAAAGCCTATTTAAAACATTTTCTAGATGTTTATTTTTGTGTTTAAGTTATGTAAGAACATTATGCATGCATTTAATGTCTTATCTCTGCTAGAAAATTTGCTAGTCCACATGTGTTAATACATATATATTAATGAATAAATGCATATAAATTAAAGAATAGTACTACATCTAAATATATAAAAAATTACATTAAAAACAGCATAGGATGAGAGCAGATCAAAATGTTATAATAAATATCTTTATCTATATCTTATAAGGACAGGACCCAAACACAGAATAAGGTTTCATGGAATGGAATGGTACTTCAATGAACAGTTCCAATTCTGCAGCCTCTGTTTGCCATAGTGGAGTAGGGGGCTCCTCAATTCATAGGAAACGTTCCCATACAATAATATACCAGGGTATTGGGGAAATGCTACCCTTCCCAACTAAGAACCATCTTTATTCATAGTATACCACACTTTGCAAATTGTCATTTCTAGCAAAAAAAGAAAAGAATGAAAGTTAGGAAACTTGTTAGGAAAGTTACTTGGAAATGTAGGCTTCCTGTGCAGAGTAGTCAGCAGTGAAAAAAGGTTTATTTCTGACATCTGTTATTTTAGCCTAAGATCTCGTCAAATATGCTCAACGAGCAGTAGCTATTGAAAGAAGAAGCTTAACAGTGTTTTTATTCTGACCTAACTTTCAGAGCGGCTTGCAACCCTTAAATGTAGGGTTTTTATTAAGAATAATAAAATATGTATTGTAGTCAAGCTAAGGCCTGCTCTTCCAAGCCTACTGGGTGGCTGGCCTTAAAGACTTGTCCACAAAAGGTGGGAGACAGTTGCAGAACAACTCAGCTTTGTGACACTTATCCAGGTGTCTGGATTTCATGCATTCGGTGCATTTCATGTAACCACTGAGATATTAAAAATTACTGCCTGCAGGAAAAAAGCTACTAGGAGTTGGATTGTCTAATGTTCACATGTATAGCAGGCTAAACAAGTCCCAAAGTAAGATGCTATATAAAGCACATTATTTGCACCTCTCATTCCCCCCTCTAAGAAGCTGCAGCATTTCAGTACAAGCAGGAAAAGCATGAGAGTGGCAACACTGCTCTGGATTCAGAGTGCAATGCAGCATTGTTGCCACACTATCAGGACATAACTAAACTTTACTGGCAGGATTAGCAGCTTTTTTTGGCTTTCTAATGGGTGTAACAGAAAACTGCAAGTGAAGTTGCATATTGGTGAGGTACAAAAAATTGTTTAGTGGAAAGCCATTTATCTATTTTAATACCACTCTATATCTAAGGAGTTAAAAGGATAATGCAATGTGTGTGCACCCAGAATGCACTTGCAGAGTAAATTCTTGCTTGATTCCAAGCCCTAGCTATTCTAGGAGGCAGCATTGAGGCATATGACTTTACTTGTGTCGTGGCTGTATTTTTTTCCAAACAGCTTTCTTTTTTAAATGTCTTTGTAAGTAATCTGATTTTGATGGGCTGCGGGCTTTTACAAGATTGAGCTTATTTATCCCACAAAAGGACAACTCACAAATCCTTACCAAACTGATTATCAGATGGCTATTAAAATTATTTTGTTAAAAATCAAAATATGAATAAATCTTTAACATCTGTGGAGATCTGCAAATAGTCCATAGTTCACAATATTCATTTTAGAAATTCTGTATTCTTTACACATTCTAAGAAAACACTGGTATTTCAATGCTAAAAAAACGAATTTATTGTATTTAGATTGTATTACAAAATGTTATTCTTTATCCAATGTGCATTTAAATTGTAAATACAAGATTTCTAAAACAAAACGATACATTCATATCCACTCTACTATCGGTAGATTTACTGGAAGTAGAAATGCACACAAGTGCAACAATTATTCCTATTTAAATTGTTTTATTATGCAAGTAAAAGAATGCATGAGCATTCATTTTAAAGACATGACTTAGACATGCTTCCTTTTTTTTTTGAAAATTGTTTTATAAAGTGTAATGTACAATGTAAACCAATCATAAGGTTTCATTTCATAGTTAAAAAAAAATCAATAAATTCTAGTTGCATATGTTCTTCTACCAGGGTAAATAATGTAATAATGAAATGCTGTATTGCATTGTATACCATATCTTTCTGAGATAATGTCATTCAAAGAACCCAAAACATTTATTAAAAAAACAATCACAATTGATATAATTATTCAGAAGCTATGTGCCAAGCTGTGCAGTTTTGTCTATGCTGTACATGCAGCCGATTTCATAAGAACGGAAAATTAAAATTATGTTAGAAGAATTTGCTTTGATTCTTTAAAATGCTTTTATGTGATACTAAAAGTCGTCTGTCACTTACATAGTAAGATGATATATTTTTATTCTGTTTTGTACACCTATTGAAACAAGATAAAAATCATTGCTGCTTTTTAAATTCATGCTGCAGTTCCTAAATCACAGAAATTATAAAAATCACCAATCTTCTCACTTTCATGCATGTTATTTAAATCACTGACTACAGAAGAAAACTGTGCAAAGTCAGGGACTCTAACCACTGCCCCATAACTGATGGCGGGTCATTTGATGGTATGAAAGGTGAACATTTAACAAGTGTTTTAGGTACAGAGGGCTAGTGGAAAATATAAGGTATAGCAGTAGCAGCTAAATACCTAACTGAGATACATAAATGTGGAATGTTTTACTTGCCATTGGATTTGTAATCTGTTCAGTACAAAGCTCCAATCATCAGATTGGCTTAGAATGCTAACCCAGTCTACGTTCTGCTGTTCAATGGATAAAATAAAGGTAATATGACTAATTACATATACATGATTCAATTTCAATTTATTTAATGATTTTATTGTTGTTTTTGGTATTTAGCTTTACAGGTAAATTATAACATATTATCAGTAAGTGTATATTAGTAATTATTATTGTAAAGTTAAGCTCAGGAAGTTCACATTTCTCTTTGTTTTTCTGTACTTTAATTATTTGAACTCCAGTACAGTTTTGTATATTCTTTCTCAGAAATATATCTATCTATCATGCCTATTGGTGGTTGATACTCTTTGGTCATTTACTAGGAGAATTATGGACAATTGTGTGTGTTCTTCCTGTATTTGCATAAGTTTTCCCCACTCGCTTTGGTTTTCTTCCACGAACCCAAAAACATACAGGCTGGTTAGCTGTCATCTGGCTGTGGAATGTGTATACAGAAAGTGACAATATGACACTATAACTCTTTATAGGGCAGAAACTGCTGTGATGGTTCCATGCACACAGAAAAGTGGTGCTTAATATTCCAGTGCTGGAAATAAATAGCGCTAATTATGAATGCACTTCTACAGAAAGCAAATCTGTACCCTTGGATATTCCAGTTTTTCATATAGTGAAATAATGCTTGGCAGAAATAGGATATTCTCACACTTTTTTTTCCAAGTAGTAATTATACACTAATTATGGTCCTGCAGTATTCACTTTTTAAGAAATAAGTGCCCAATTAAAGGCGCAGCTAAGCTGCAGCCCAGATATTGTCTTTTTTATATCTATTGTGGATTTTTAGCATTAGTGTGAGGCTCTTCAGCTGACTGATGCCCAAAGGGGAACTAACAAATCGCTCAGCTGGTGGCTGACACTGGTCTTGAAAAAAGCTAGTAAGGAACACTTTGCAGTCTTTCAGAGCCTCCACACCAGCTGTCACCCAGCTATGGGTGCTGAAAAGCTCCTGTCACTTCATCCAAAGGGATTTACTTGGTCAGAAGGAAAATTTAAATACAAAGCATGCAGCTAAGAACCTAGTGAAAAGGATTATGAGTGCACAAGAGCACATGTGTATAAGACACTAATACATCTTTAGGAAATTTCAGATCCCTAAAGCCAGGATTAGTGCCAGAGGCAGGGTGGTATACATATGCAGGGACATTTACTATTCTAGTTATTATCTTTACTACTATTCAACTTTACAGGTCTTGTATTGGGCTAGTTAAAAACTTGTCATCTCCATGGGAAAAAGAATAAAGGATGTTCTTGCTCCAAATAAACATAAACATATATACAAATATATACAAATGCATGTGCACGCACACATAAACACGCACATATGCACACATCTTTTTAATGTTAAAGACAGGCAGTATGCCATGATTCTGTATGAATACATATCATTTATGAAATGCATACACATGTGTTTCTGTTAAGGGACCTAAGCTTCTTACATCAGGTTTGAAATTAAATGATTAAGACTAATAATAATAAAAGAAATGGCAGATATGCAAATGATGATAATCAGACACATCTGTAAAAACATGGACGGTACACTTCTACGAATCTTCTGCCTTTAGAGGTCACTAGATGCTCACTGCACAGACTTTCCATACGGAATGTGATAGTTGGATGGTTCCATATATTCTTTAACTGAGAGCACCGTTTAAATGTCTTCACATGGCCTATCATGTATCCAGCCCAGCAAGCTGATTAGTGAAGCAGCTTGACTCTGACATACACTCTATGCCATCCAGAAGCTGCCATGCGCAGCCACCTTATTCACTGTGGAGACAGGCCTGCAGCAAAATAGTAACACAACAAAATGCAAATGAGAAGAGCCTTACCACACTTAAAATGAGATGACTGTAATATGTAACAGCCTAATTTGCCCACAGACATGACTGATGGCTTCGTCTTATCTTTAAGAGCATAATTTCAGATTTACACTTTTTTAAAATCACAAGCTCTGCATTTAATTTTTAGTGTGTTGTATTTTTCTATTAGCTATATCTTAACAGCTTCAAATAGCATAAATGTTAGGGAAATATCTACACCAGAAAATGAATGACAGGGTATTCATTGTGAATATGTTTTAACTGTTTTTACTTTTTTGTTGATTGTGTAACATTACCGAAGTTAGTACTGTGTACATACAAATGCAAAACAAAAAATATTTTTAAAATGTATTTTATTCAACTTTATTTTTTTGTAGAATGCAGTAAAAGATCATGTTATGGGGTGTAGGAGTTATTCACTCACCCAAGATTTTTGTTGATTATGTTTTTTGGGATTGGCGCACACTTTACTGCCAATGGTGGGGTTAGTTGTCAGCACTGTGACATTGCTGGCTGTTGGAGGTCATGTGTTATATGAACTTGAGCTGTGGTGGCTATTCTCTCATTGGTAGGTGTGTCAGTAAAAATTAATGTTTGTAAAAAAATTTATAGTTATTCAAATGGTAATACCGTGTTTCCCCGATGATAAGGCATCCCCATCAAATAAGCCACCCCCCGATTTTTGCTCAAACAATTAAAATAAAGCACCGATACCTGATACTGTGTGCCTCTGTGTGATTTCTCGATGCTGGCTGCAGTGCAGAGTGAAACTGAAAGTAACTTCAAAGGACAAGCAAGCTGCTGATCCCTGCCCTAACAGAGTCTGTTACCCGGCGAGT
>NC_092858.1:70214743-70251955 GCF_032062135.1 Pyxicephalus adspersus | reverse complement strand
AATGGCACATGAGTGATTTTCAACAATAAATGTGTACTGTAGTCTTCTTCATGGAAAAATAAGACATCCCCCTGAAAATAAGACCTAGGGCATATTTTGGCATTTCAAAAAATATAAGACAGTGCCTTATCATAGGGGAAACAGGGTAAAATAAAAAAGGATTATTTAAAGCCACAAATAAAGGGCGTGGACAAGTTAAACCAACTACAGCTATACTTTCATTTTTGTAAATGTATATAAGATGTTAAGTAAAATATGCTAATGATGCTGTGGTGATTAAATCTTAGGGGGTGTTAGCCACAAGTGTACCTCACTTGCACCTAAATTGGGGTTCAAGGATGCGAAGTGGACAGGATAGTATAGTATGTCATAGTATGGTTATAGTTTTGTGAGCTGGCAGGTATAAATTTAGGATCCCCACCTCAATGCTCCTTGCTAATCATGAAGGGGAGGGAGGTGTGGGATGGGGGGTGGGAGCCTTTCGTTACCATGGCACCTTAGGCCACGACCATGTGGCTTTATGAGAAATCCGGCTCTGCTGGTTATTTAAAATAGGTATTTTTTACCAGTACATTTTCTTTTTCATTCAGAAGTAATTATATATTGTTAAATGCAAGTACAGATCCTAAGGCTGTCTTCAGACTAATGTTTTTCAACAGAACATTTACTGCAGGTTCAGACCTGCGTTGGAAAAAACTGCTTTGAGATTGAGCGGCGACTGGCACTTCTAGTTCTTAAAGAACCAATATCTGCACATTTGACAGCTGGCGGCAGTGAATCATATTGGTACCGCTCACTGCTGCCCCATTCATTCTCTATAGGGCTGCCGCACTGAGTAAGCTGCATGTGCTTTCGAGAGGCAGTGGTTTCCTGGCACAAGGAAGCAGTAAACGTCAACAGCAAACTCATGGACAATGTGAACACAGCCTTGGTTGACAACATTTCCAAACTTTGAGTGCAAACTTTCTAACTTTAGAATAGCTATGTTTTTGTGAATGCAGCCAGGCATTAATTTATAATTCTTCTAAAATTCACACCAGAGACTCTTTTTCCTCCTGGGAGGCCTTCAGCTCTCTAAAAAAAACAACTATCAGATGTTTCTAAACTGTTAAAAGCCACTATAACCCCACTTAAGGATGGTGTGGAGTTTGAGAAATAAAAGCAGCTAAAGAGGTCAGAGATGGCTTACCTATTTGTAAAGAACTCTTTTACTGTTTTTTGAGAATATGTAAATGATTTATTGTTTGGGCACAAGTTCACTTTAAGCAACATATAGCCAGTGTTAGTCAGTGGGATAGAAGATAATACATTGTCACCTACTCTTTTATGAATAATTTAAAATGTGACATTTTTATTATAACAATCATGATTAAAATTTAACAATATTTAAAATAGCTGATATACATCACAAAAATAACATAACTGAACAAGTGTCAATGGGTATCTTTTTCGATGTGTTTCATGGAACTATCGTCCGCTTCCTCAGGAAAAGACCATGAGATATGAGCCAGTCTTCCTCTGAAACATATGCGGGATTAAAGAGTCAGAACACTTCCAGAACCTACAGAAACCATGGCTAAAATACCTGGGGTTTGCCCACCTGAACACAGTGCATGTTGTTGAGAAATATGTCGACCTGGATGAATTGGTGAGCAGCACATTGCTTTAACAAAGAGAAGCAGTATTTGGATTTCTCCCTTTACAATTAGGCTTGCTCACAGGGAGATTAGCTTTTATAGGGCTATTTGTGGCTAGTAAATTAACCCTAAATGGCTTACCCTATCTGACACGTGTTTCTGTAATAGAAGAATTGGTGACTTGTTTTTCAGATCTATCTTTTTCACTGCTTAGACTTAGTTCACATTATTGGTAAAAAAAAACAAAAAAACACTGCTTCCAAAAACTGTTAATGTTATTATGAAGCCTTTACTAAGCCACTGATCAAGTGGATATCATTTATCTTTTTCAGCTATGTTGAAATAAAGGTTTATAAAGATAAAGAGGTCAATTAGTTGCTGTCAGAGTTGGCAGACTACTGGTTTTGGGCAAGTATTATCACCTTTTTGACAAGTTAAAGCTATGTTTTTTTTAATGTCCCATTTGGGCCAATGTTTTTGGTAAATGTGAGGATTGTTAGTTATTATCAGAGTTGGAAATACCTGGCAATACATCCCCATGGCTCATTAATTAGAGTTCCCAGAATACCAGATTACTGGCATCAATGCAGTTTTATGCCTGGATGAAAACCAGAAAGCTTAGACAGGTAGGCTATGCTTCCTGTATGCGTGTAAAGGTTTAAATTTTAATTTTGATTTAACCTTTAAATTATTGCCTGCAACCTTTAATGAATGAATGCAGGCAGCTGGTTTTGTATACAGTATCAGGCATATGAAAAGTAAAATACATTTCATTTGCTCATAATATCAGCAAAATTCTTGTTTATATAGCTCCTAATATATCATTTGTCTTTTTAAAACTTGGGAATAACAGAAACAGAAACATAAAATGGTGCATTTACCTCTGTCTGTGGTGTCTGTGGTGTCATCTAGATAATAAAAATGCAGGGGGTAAAATAAATTTAGGAGAGGTATTTGAAGAACAGAGATTACCACTGCATTCCAGGCCCTTGCCTGTTGTAGGTCTAAAGCAGATTGCAGTGGAATCGTGATTTACATGGTTTGCAAGGACAATATACATTTACATTTCTAAAATGTGGCCAGGGCCGTGTGCCACCTGCATAGAGTAAATTCAGTCAACCTTGGATGAATACAGGAAGCTTAAAACTGGCATACCGCTCAGATAACCTTCTGTAGTTTACTATGACAGAGGTGAGAGTTGCAATGTTTAGCCATATATTAGTAGACAAAATAAATTCTGGCAACCCTCATCTGTGTCATGCCAGTCCACAGAGTAAAATGCTCAAAGGCCAGTAAAATAGCAGACATGCTGTTATTATATGCACTCACCTACAGTACTACACTTTTTGCAGAAAATTACAGTTTTCACTGCAATTTTACTGAACCTTCAGCAATTCTCACTATTATCTGTTTTGACCTTGTTCAGGATTTAAAACATTTGTCATGTAATAGCAAGCATTTTTTTTAAAGAACCCAAAAACAGGTTTGCTTGATAACCTAGGTTCTCCCAGGATGGTCTATTTTCACCAGTATTAATGAACAGAAAGAATGTGGCCTATAGCATTTGGTGCTTTAGTAGGCCAAAATCTATTTGATTACTAATGTTTTTATTTTACTTACTTATTCTTTAAGAGACTAGTCAAGCAAATAGAAGTACAATCTACTTAGTTGCTTACAGTTAGGTTATCTTTAAAATTGCAATTATTTCTAAAGCCTATCTTGAGATGGGAAGGTAAATATAGGGCACGTCAAGGAAAAGTGGTTTTAAAGAGGCTTGTACATTAAGTGGTTACTGCGTTAGATAAGTTTAAGAGTTAACAGGTATAATGTGTAGGTACTGATTGAGAGGAGGGGTAGGGTGAAATGGTAGGGAAGAAGTTGGATGGTGGGGTCGAGTCACGAGAATCTGGGGAAGAGAGGAAAAGAATCTTCCAACCCTCCACAAAAAATGTATAGAATAAACAAACACTAGATGGACACTTGAAGCAATAATTGCCTATTGTGTTATTGGCCAAGTTTCAATGTTTTAACCACCAATATGTAACACTTTCCAGGTTATGGAAGTCTTCCAAAGGGTAATTCTCATTCAGAGAGTATAGGCTAACCAGACAATGCATTGGTGGAGTTAGTTGCAAATGAAAAAAAATTATGAAGTATTTCTCCCATATCCTTTTTGATATGGGAGATGTAATATAAAGCTCTTATAGTTCAAGTGCCTTAGCTAGAACTATGTCTGGTTTGTTTCATAAATAATTTATAAAGGTCATTCATACATTTTTCTAATTGAATTCAATGTGAAGAATGCCTATATTTTTGGTAAACCTTGAGTCAATGAGACCACAATAAATTATCTCCTACTTTTGATGGCATGATAGCTTTATCTGTCAGGAACTGATCAAGTTTATCTGTTAGGCTAGGTTCAAACAGGTTGCTGTCAACCGTTACTTAACCCCCTCTGTTTATCATTGAAATAAATCTTTGAAATTCCAATTTTGCAGGTGTTTGAGGGTGGAGCAATTTTGTAAGCTTTACGTAGCCTTTCAGAGTGGTCTGATGGTGAACTGCTTTATAGACGTTAATGAGTAGACTTTTTAGCAAACAGTTGCAAAATAGTTTAAAGTGTTTTGAAGGACACCAGATATTTATTTGCGATATATAGAAAAAGAATTGGAACTGCACCACAACCGCCTACTAAAGCGTTTCTAAACTCATTAATCTCATTAATGCATGTTATTACCTCCTCTCAAACACCCAGGAGTGGTTAACCACATGTGTTTATTTAACACTTTTAACATTTTCTGCAAATGGAAACCTTTTTTTCTTTTTAGCCACCCACCGTTACAAGATTTAGTGTAATAAAAAATGATGTCCACCAAAACATTATGAAGATAATGTAGTGTTTAATGTTTGTAGTAAAAAAAAGAGATCTAAATGAGTTTTTATTAGTGATATATATATATATATATATATATATGTATGATCGTGTATTAAGGACTTGAGTTGAGTTTCCAGTTGCAAGTCTTTGCTACCAGTTCAAAAGGAAATAATACACAGTGGCACAGTGGGTCCTTTAGATGAAGTGGTCAATGTGGTTAGATTAGTCTGATATAAATATATGATCGATGCAGAAGTAAGAATAATAAGTAGGTAAGAAGCACATGTAGGTCCTCTTCTGTCTATCTAATGGCTGCCAGGTGGCCCTGTAAGAAGCCCTGTAAAACATCTAGCCATTGGTAAAAAGCCATGTTAGTCTCTGACAATGATAAGTAGCTCAGTGGAACCTATGTTTGGCAATTATACTAAGATACAGTGATTTGTTTGTTGTTGGAAAGATACATAGGGTTACCTGTCCATATTATGTCACTGTAAAAAAACAGTTTTTGAAATTTGTTGGTAGCAAAACTACACTGTTTAACACTTTTAATTTTTGTTAACTTTACTATACGATGAAGCTTAGTTTCAGAGATTGCACCCCAGAACCCTTGCTTCAAACTAAACCATATCTATAAAGTTAATCTAAAATGATCTTTGATATATTTAAAATATTTTGTAATAAATATATTGGCATCTGCCAAATATAATTACAACTGTAAATAGTTTACTCTTACAGGGATTAATGTCTTTTTGGGGAAACTTTTTTTGTGAAATTTTAAAAAACTTTTTTATTTTATTGTGAATATGACTGAATGGAGGTTTGTATATGCAGACACTTGGATATTATACTTTTACTACAACTTTAAAGTTTAGTTTAATTTTATATAATGCATAGAAATTTAAATAACACAATGCCTATCATTTTCAATAGACTTGTTCACAAGTTTTGTTTTTTCAATTACACATATAATCATATTTTTAAATATACTTGTTATCACCCTAAAGGAAAAAATAAAGTTCAGAGTGGAATGAAAAAAATCTTTCTCTTTCCTAAACCCACCTATTGATCAGTAAAGCAACCCTTTCTAATAAACTATTTGTAGGCAGACAGTTTAGGAAAAAGAAGTAGTAGAACAAAAATTTATTTTTTTACATAAAAAAACATAGATCTTGAATTGCCTAGAACTCTGAATGTACTGTTTAATTAATAAATGAGATTTTCACCTAAGTTACCTTCTGTTTATACATATTTCATCATATACTCATCCAGAATTGTGCAGGTTTATTTTAGTGTTGTACACACATTTTAGCTGCGTGGTTCTTATTATGTTTACTCTGAGCAGCCTTTTTATTTGTCAGATTGGCAATTGTTTAACTGTACAAACAATTCAGATTTATTTCTAACCATTTGCATTTAATGTCCCTGAAAATATTCCATAATACACTCAAAACAAACTTTGAAATATAAGTTACTCTAAAGGTTCTGCTTACCCTATTTGTCACCCAACTTTATTTCCTTACAGATCTTCTTTATTAACTTCAAAGGGGACTTTTTTTTATTTTAATCTGATGCTACAAGGACTTCAGTTCAAACAGAATACTCTTTAAAACCACTTCTGGAACTTCAACCTAAACTTATTTCCTTACCACAAAGTAGCAATTGCGTCTCTGTTGCACAGTGATTGGGTTTTAGACGATCAGCTCAAGCCATTAATTAATCTCACAAAAGGGATTCATTTTGAGGCATTCAGTTTGACAAGAGACCAAGAAACAGAGAGCCTTTTGAAAGAAGATTCAGTTAACCAGAGGAAGAGGTAAGAGAGAAAAGAGCTGCACAACATTTAAGGTGGGATAGGGCACAGTTAATAAAGCCTGCCCTTCCTCTGCCTGAATGGCTCCCTAAGAAGCACACAAGCTCAGGCACAAGTAAACCAAGCACAAATATTGCAGCATACATACTTCTAGCCAGCTTTCAATTTTGTATTACTAATAAACACACTTGCTTTGTACTCCAATGAACTTCATATAGAAATTGTTCATCTTATAAATAAAAAAAAAGCCTGTAAAAGAATGGGGTATGAAGTGACGCAAGAAAGCAGAATAGTAGAATTGCAGACAAGAGATTAAAGCTTTTTATTGAGTATCTCTTTCGTATTTAAATTGTGCTAAGGGCTCTGTGAAAGTTAGATGCAAGCTCGTTCAGGAGAGCTTCTAAAGTGTGTACACGGATTTCATGGGAATAAAACAGAAGCCACAGACTGGATAATGAAAGAGAGATAAGATGTCTCGTATAAAATAACTCAAGAGTGGTTCAATTACCTCAGCAAACCATCAAGGCAAGCTTTGAAGATATAAGGAAATACTGTAAAAAAAAACTTAAGAATAAAACTACATGTAAAAACTCAGGGATGCAGATCCTGTGCCAATAATAGTATAGAGCATGCTGAAGCAAAGTTCTGTTTACCACGTGGCCATTTCTCTGTAATAAAGTAGTGTTTACAAAATGGTATTTGCCTTTCTGTTCCTGGAGTTTACATTTACATCATTACTATTTCAGTGCTGCATATGACAGATAGCAATTTGTTGCAAAAAAAAAAAAAGTGCAGTAAACTGTAGAATTAGTAGAACTCTGTTCTAGGAAATACTTGTTTTCATTTGTTATGTACTTTTGTACATATTGGTTCAGTATGTACAGTTAATATAAAATGTAAAAGAAAAGCAATACTCAATGTTTTTCTTTCATCTGATTTTCATTCATTCAATAAGTTTATAAAGGTGTAATAGTTAATAAATTAAACGGTATGAAACAATATACTTTTATGTTTTTAGACATGGCATTTTATAAAACCGGTTATGCTACCTAAAGGTTTGTGTGTTTTAAAAGTTTAGTGGAATGTCTCAGAGGTGATCTTTGGCCATCGTGATTGGCCGTACCAGAATAGGTTCATGTCGGATGCACAAAAATTTGACAGCTGGGTGGTGATTGGGAAGGTAAGAGCAGCTATTGCAGAAAGGACTGTCCCTTTCTGCAATAACCACCTTACTTCACCAAATTCAAAGTGAGACTTTAGTTCAACTTTAAGTATCCTTAGTCCCAATAATTATGATTATATTTCAAAAATCAATGAGTGTTATGTAGGAGCATGAAATACTTTAAGAACACGATGTTACCTAACATGTGCTAAAGGCTTCCCAACTGGTGTAAACCCACAACATAGTTTTGTGTCACACCAGTTTTCTCCATATTGGGCAGCAGCTAAAGTGCATAGCGTTTACATTGTGTTGTTAAATTTTTAAGGATATAATAATATGAAAGTCGTGAGAACTAACAGAAAAAAATGTCCTTTGACCAAACCTATTATTTACATTTACCATTTTGCTAGATTTGGAATAGTCTTCTCCAAGATTTTACTTCTATGCCACAGACACACCTATAACAACCGTGACAGTATTTAAATGTGTTATGAAGTTCTGTTAGAAATCCACTAAAAATACATGATATAAAAATGCCATATCTATAAATAAATATGCAGATCTCATCCATTGGAGATCTAGCCCAGTTTAAAACTGAGCCATAGTTCTACCAATAAAAAAAACTGCAAGCCTAATGGAAATTTTTTTTTCTTTTTTTTTCAACTACACTAAACTGCACAGAAGTTCATTCATGCATGGCCAATTAAGACTGCCAAAGATCTGGAGCCTGGAAGAAGACCAGGTAAAGATGGTGGCAGCTGCAATGAAGTGAAGATTGGTTACTGTAATAAAACATTGCAGATACATTTATTTTATTGCAGAAAGACATCTCCTGTCTTTCTGCGAAGTTGAATACTTTTCTTTGAATGAACATTCAAATTTTAGAAAGGAGCAGATAAAGAAAATGAATTACCTGATCAGTCTGCTTCTGCTTTGTATCTGTCTTGTCCAGCCATTTTTAAACAGGGTTCCTCCATAAGTTGCCAGGGTTGTGACTGATTGACCTCCCATGAAGGTACCTACATAGCTTTAGGGCCCACAACACTTGGCAGAAGTAACTACATGAAGCCAAGTAGCTTTTAAGCTGTCCTTGAAGGTGGCATACTGACCACTAATGTAGGCATTTTTCCCACTTGCAACCAATGCAAATAACACTTTTACTATTTAATGAATATGGAAGGGGTTCCACAACAAGATTTACCTGGGGGAAGTATGAATTTGGAGGCTGCAGCCAATGAGCAGATTAGTTCCTGACCAAATCCTCTCTAAGTATTAGCGACTAGCCCTGTGAAGCCTCCCAGGTCCAAATCACTCATTGCCCATTGTATATGTGATTTTATACACATTTTTATAAAACCCACTGCCACCTCTGCCAATGAATGTATTTAAGTAGAAGGCGTTTGTATGTGGTTTGTTCTGTTTGTTGCCTTTATAAAGTAAACCACTATGCCCCTGAAACACAGTGTTGGTTGCTGCAGAACCTGAACTACCTGACCTCCTGTTTTCCTGTCCCGTTCCTGGTGATCCGCCACTCTTCCTAGCCTAAACTGCTATACCTTAAATACCAAAGTCCTAGGGTGTTACCGGTTGTTAGGATGGCATATAATGCCTTTCACAGCAGTCTGGTGGTGCTACTATTGATGAATTATGATGAGGATTGGGGTATAGCTACGAAAGCTGCTAATCTACCAGAGAACATTATTCCTGTGAGATTGGGGCGACTCAGCATCCTAAAGCAGCTTGGCAGGAACAGTTTGGTGTCACCCTCTGCACTACAAAGTTGGGTAAAAGTTATCATATTATCAAACATTTTTTTTACTCCTTGGACCTATATAAAAAGCAGTGAATCTGACATTCACTAAAAAATTCCTGGGTAGAGAATCACTTTCTGTTATTGAAGTACATGGTATGTTAGATTCTCAATCAGTAAATGCTTCAGTAAATGTCAGATTCAATGCACGCACAAAACTGACAAATTGGTCACGCGAAAAATATGAATATATCCCTAAATTTAGTAACCCTCAAATTAGATTAGGGTATTTCAGATTAGATGCCAATAGTTTGATCTTCCTTACAGGAGTAGTAGATGTTACATCTGTTACAGAGTGATTGTTTGTTTTCCGCCATGATGTCAGTTTGGTACCATTGCTTCCATTTGCTATTGATCAATGTTGGATCATCATGCCCAAAAGCAAAGGCCTTCCGAAAGAAGGTTGTGGGTCCCTATGAGCCTAAAAAGAGTTTGATTACGATCTAATTATTATACTGTAATATAAATAATATAAAAAATAGTGTGGATTTTTAAATGACTGCCAATTTATGCAATACTTACTGACCCAGCAGATGCATTTTAGGAACTTACTAGTTGATGCTAAAAAAACATAAAAGAACCCCAGGAAATTTGCAACAGTTGGAGCCAATATACATACATCTGTGGTAAAAAAGAGATTACACTAAGCAAAAATTGCATGGGATGGGTGTTAGGGAAAAGTTTTTTTATCCCAAAGCAAAATAACATAAAATATACTGTAGATCATGAATTAAAGCAAATACTGCATTCTAGAAGAAGAGCTTAATTCTAGTTGTGATACATAGTGGTGAAAATGTTATGGTGTGGGGTTGCTTTGCTGCTTCAGAGCCAAGGTAACTTGCAGCCATTAAATAAGTAAATCCAACAACATATAAAATGCTCTTGATGAGAATATGAAGCCATAAGTAGATAAGTAGATTTAGTTCCTGGAGCATAGCACTCTTTCGCAGTCCCCATGTGATGGCCCTGTGGCTGGACCTTGAATGGCTAACTACCAAATGACTATATACATGGGAAAAAAGGATACAAAGTCACACATACTTAAAAATAGTGGATTTGTGTATTTACTTCCAGTAGTGGATGGACCTGTGCAGTAAATTATGTCACTTCCCTCTAAAGCTCAGGTTTATTTTACCCTTTACTTAACTTTGGTCCACCTAAACATACCAATTCCTGTGAACTTTTTCACTTTGTTCTTATATTTTTTGACAGTTGTTGCTAAATCAAAAATTGTGTAATCAACTGTACAGGTAATTGATAGAGGCAGTATATGCTTTTGCAATATATCACAGATAGCACCTATATCAGGCCTGATACATTCATAATCCAACAATATTACATCTTTCCAGTGTACAAGAGACATGAGCTTTGTGTACAGTTTACTTTGGATAATAAAACACTGCTATGCATTGGTAATAGTATATTACTTACAATCAGTACATTTCCTTTTTTTAAAGAATAGATGATCTCCATGCTGGCGATAGTTTATGATTATGCTTAACATTGATTATGTTAGGCAAATACCCTTTGATACTCATCTCTGTGGTTTAATATTCCTGTAATTTCATATGATTTTGTTATTTAGGATTTCAAAGAATAGCACAACCCAATCAAAATACTTATCAAAAATATATTTACTGTTTTTCATAAACAGAAAAAAACATTGGGTACATTACCTATTCAAAATGTGTTTCTATTTATAAATGGGTGTCATCATCTTCTGAAATAGAAGGGCAAAGTCACCAACAATTCAAGGTCAGTTTCCGATATTAGTGGTATCTATTCTGTTACATGGAGTTTGACTTGACTTGTTCTTACTTTATCTGTTGATACCAATAGCTGATATTTGACACATATGTGATAAATGGCAATCTATTGTCATTAAGTTGTCCTATCTCATACCATCCATCCTCTCCTAAAGTTCCAGCTGCATCAGCATTGTAATCTGAACTAATAGAAAATATGATAATGTGTTTAGATTTGCACACAATACATTTAGGCATTTAGGGCATGTCTCTTAAAATGAACAGTATGGGTTCAAAGTTAGTAAATGTTCAAAAAAACAATTTAATAACACAGTAAAAAAAACTCACAGCCAAGACTTTGTCATCTGTACAGGTATAGAAAATGTTTATGGTCACCAACTAATTTGTGGGAAAATTAGTTTTGCTGAGTTTAGGTAGAGGAAGGCTCAAACCTCTTTTTTGTAGATGAATACAACATAGTCTGAAAAGAAACCTACTCCTTTTTCCAATTGTAAAATTAGAAGAATGGATTCTATGGCCAGAAGCTGAGAGACTGTAGAAAGGATTGCTCTCTTTTTGTGTGGTTTCCTGATTAACATCTGCTTGATTGAACCATTATGAACTGGGAACTGACTCAATTTTTAGTGAGCAGTCTCACTGTTTGGTTTTTAAAAAGGTGGTGACAATAAAGTTAATCTGCCTTCTCAAATCCTGAACTCGAGGGAGTAATGCAATTCTGTTTCTATAATTTGCTCTGGGTTAGATATGGCAAGAATAAGTACTGTACTATGCTGAATAAAAAAAAACAGGTAAATACAACGAGCATGTACGAACAAATGCAGTACTATTAATAAACTACACATTATGTTAAATCACCAAAAGTCTATCCTTGTGTCAATATTTTTCTATAGATAATTTAAACTAGCCAGAGAAATAATTCTTTTTCAGGTATTGTGCCAGAAAATGTATATAGTCATATATTATCCAGAAATTTCTAATCAGTAAAAGTATGGATGTGTCTATAGAATTATTACTGAATTTGGTATAGTTCATTGGAGAGTACACAAAGATCACTTAGTCACTAGACAAATTTTTGCTTGGAAGGTTCCTTATTAATTCCAGTCCCCCAAAAAAGATGTTACAACGCATGCAGATCTCTTCACCATAATGTCTTCTTCTTCCTTGTTCTGATGGTTGAAATATGCCTCCTTATCTCTTTGTGCTATTCTCTAGAACTCTAGAAATCTTTTCTTGTCTTTTTTTATTGGAAGAAGGTGTTTGCTATTACCAATGTGTTATCTTGAGTTCTACAAGTCTCTAACCAGCCTTATTTCTTTCTCTAGGGCCAAATTTGCCTATTACTCTGTACTTGTTTTTTAGACTGCCAACTATAGTATTCCAATTACCTGTGATTTATGTAATTTTTTTTAATGCATTTCAAATCCAGAAGATGCTGCAGATCTTCTTAAAAATGTTTAACTTCATCCTCATCAGTTGGAGCATAAACCTGGCTCAATGTTATGTTCACTTGTTCACATAGGATCACAATGTCAATTTTTGGACTTTAACCCAGGACTAAATTTGACACCCTGACATCATCTTCCCATCATTTTTGCAATTTGTTTAGCAGAGGTGACATTTTTGACAAATAAGGCTGCTGTTTGGTTCCCTCAAAACAAAAAACAATTGATAGATGTTCTTCTTGAAATTGTAATTTACTTGAAATTAAAAATATTTTATATGCGTCACTTGGAAATTCAGTAAGATCAATAGAGCCATAAAAGGTATGCATATGATAACCACAAAAAACTTGAGAATGTGAAAGTTTAAAAAAATATTATCCCTTTTCATAGCAAATTTGTCTGTGTGTGAAAAGCTAAAAAAGTGAAACTCCCTACAATGAACATTACATAGGCCTCAACCAGACAATGATGTAGACTTACAGCATATGAGAATCACAAGTTGAACTTGCTTGCACATCCACAAGATGGTGAGGTCTCCAGTGACAGCTTAATATTCTATAGCAAACCTTATATATTTGTGAGAACCAGTGCAGTGCCACACAAAAAGAGGTATAAACATAGTTTAAATAGAAATAGGACAGTCTGTGCAGAGCACTGCTTTGATCATCACACAAATCTTAAAATATTCTGTTGTCATTTGAGAAGCTTTCACTCACCATGTAAAGTAAAAAAAAGATCATGGGCACATAATTTTACTATTTTTTTATTGTGACGCTCAAGCCATAGGGATGCAGTGTCCTAAGTACCTTCCTGCTGTAACTGCTATGGCTGGAACAGCAGGGTATATTTAGTTTTATTTTTTCTTTTGATATTAGACCAGGTCAAGCTCATTATTGAACTGAACAGAGAATTTGACTTATTCCCTGGAGTGTCCGAGACCAGTTCAGATAAAAGTCAAATTATATTAGAGGAATCAGTTATGCAATAAATCAATTATCAAAAAAAATCAATTATCAAGAAAACACCTGTTTTCTTAGCAGTATAGTATTCACCTACAAAAATAGATAACTACGAAGTAGAGATCTTTATACTCTTGTATACCTGTCTGTGAGCTATAGAACTACTTTCTTTATACCAGAAACATTAGTCATTTTGCTTTTTATACCTGCTGGTGACTTTCTCAGTGATTTGCAGGTAGAGTTAGGTCAGATGATTCTGATTTATGGAATGTAATTGCTTCTTGTAAATTGAGGGACAGATGCACTCAAAGAGGAAATGTACCATGACTGCGCCATGTCCCAAACTCATAAATCTGTGGCAGATCAAAAATTTTGTTAAGTTTGTGGCCTTTTGTCGAAAGACCAGAGAAGGATAGTAACCCATGTTATCTGTGGTTTCACTGGTAAAAGGACAGTCCCTGTGTATGTAACCCTGAATACAATAATTGCAAATGGTTAAAATTTGTCTGTTCCACCCAGAATTATTTTAAGTTCACAATCATGTAAAATGTATAGGTACTGCAAAGTTATTTCTTTTAAATACCCAATTCAATAAAGTGTGCCAATACGTCAAGTGATCCTGGGCCCAAACTTGAATTTTGATTTGTTGTGCTTTAGAATCATCATTGATTTAACTGAATAAGGCTGTCAGTAGAAACCTTCATAGCTGTCAATTGTTTGGCTGCACACATTCAAGTAAACCTAATTGTTTAAAATCTAGTTCAAACTTTTTTGTGTGATCAAAATTTAAAAGGTGTCAGATGGCATTACAATAAGGAGTTTACGAATACCAGTGTACTAGAACATATATGTA
Organism: Pyxicephalus adspersus; assembly: GCF_032062135.1. Classification (NCBI taxonomy): domain Eukaryota; kingdom Metazoa; phylum Chordata; class Amphibia; order Anura; family Pyxicephalidae; genus Pyxicephalus; species Pyxicephalus adspersus. Next base: position 70,237,641 of record NC_092858.1, on the reverse strand, counting down.
CAGGATACTGCCACCCTTGTCATCAGGGAAGTGATAGGTGATGTCAGATTTGAGTCCAAGGATCAATAGTTCAGAGAATGATTAAATAAGGCCAGTAGCTGCTCCATTGGTCATCCTATTAGAAAGAAGTCATGTCTCTCTATTTTTTCAAATCACTTAGAAGAACTAAAGTGAAGTTGACAGTGTTGTTATTCAATGGACACAGATTATTGCCAGGCATAACTGCACCTTTGTATGTGATATTGTGGAAGTTGTTTGTTCTTCAAGGAAACTAATGCAAACTTCAAGGATCCAGGGAATGGGAGAATAGATATCTGGATAGATAGGAGGTAATAGGAAAAGTCTTAGTGGGGTTCTAACGGTTACAGTGAAACTTTTTGTTTTAAGTTGTTAGCTTTAGGAGGGTTATGTAAAGGGGACTGAACACTGAGACTTTATTGAATGGTTGTTGTTGAAGCTTCTGGTTAGCTTGGTAAAGACTACTATCATACTCTGTTATTGTAGCTATCATGTAACTGGTGATAATGCTAAACCACCTGATGTTGCATAAATCAATGACTTACCTAATTAATGACTACTTGAGTGTGGAAAATACAACACAGGTTCAATCATATAGCATGCCAACATATCAACATTACAATGGTATTTAATGATGCCCTTTCTGGATGTAAGTGATAGGACTGAAAGCATCTCAATAGCTGTGTTTCTGGGTGAAACCAATTCCAGGGGAACCTTAGGACCTGTAATGGGTTTTTATTGATGTTAGATGGGAACATAGTCACTCACTAGGGAGTTTTGAAGTGCAACTTGGAATAGAAAAGTATATTGGAATGAACTATAAATTTATATGTAAAAAACACATTTAATCATCAAATCATATTATTTGTAATTTAGGTTTGAATGTTTTTATATGTTTTCTGATTCAAATAAGAAATACTCACTGGAAGGTAAAATGTGATGCAAAGGAGACATAAACAGGAGGTGGTACCTGTGGGAGTATGGATGTAGTAGTGCAGATTTTTTATAGGCTATATTTGCTTGTGATAGTACAAATATGAAATGTGACTCATCAGGTAAACGGATACTAAAGGAATCATCTATATAGATGGGTTTCCCATGTTAAGTGGTATCTATTTATAGCATCTTCACACTTGTACATATCTGTCTGGTGAATGCAAATCAATTCATCTATTAGTGTGTGAAACCATGTAATATAGAGGCCAGAGGAACTAAGTGTAATAGAGGGCAATGATCTAATTCCTGATGAATCACTGAAGCCGAAGCATAGAGTTCATTTCACTGACCATGCTAAATGCTTGGGTGGAGCCCACTCTTCTGATTTTCATGTTCTTTAAACCATTTAGTTTTTAGTGATAATATTGGGCTTTTTATGCATAATTAATACTTGTATTCAAGCATTACACACTCACAAGCCACTTTATTAGATACACCAGTTCAATAATTATCTATTTAGCCAATCTCATGGCAGAAACTCGCTGCATTTACGCATGTAGACATTGTCAAGACGACCTGCTGAAATCAGAATTGAGCATCAGTATCGTGAAGAATAGTGATCTTTTTCTAGGGTTTACAGAAAATGGCCTTGAAATGATAAATATACAGTGAGTAGCACTCGTTCGAGCTGATAGGCAATGGTAACTCAAATAACCACTTATGACAACCAATGTTTGCATAAAAGCCTTTTTAATGCTCAGCACATCTAACCTTGTTGAAAATGGACTACATCAGAAGGAGACCACACTAGGTGCCAGTCCTATCAGCTAAGAACAGGGATCTGAGGCTACAATTCACATGGACTCACCATTGGGCAACAGAACACTGGAAAATCATTGCCTGGTTTTAATTTTTCCTGCAGCATTTGGACAATAGGGTCAGAATTTAACATTAGCAGCATAAAAGCATGGATCTATCCTGCCTTCTTTTAATGATTCAGGCTGTTGGTGGTACAGGAAGTCCCAGAGATAAGGACATCTGACATAGAGACGACTTCTAGATACGAACAGGGCTTCCCTGCTCACTTATGTGCAGGACGAAGGCTTAATAGGGGGAGGGGGCAGTTTGAATTACTTGCAGAAGAAATCTTTTGCTAAACACAGCTGAGGTTGTGGGTGATCCTAAGGATTGAGCTCTCCTGCCACCTCTTGTAACTCTTTATTGACTAAGAAAAACTCTGCAGTTGTTTCTTTTTGCGTATCAAAGCACAGCCTGCTCAAGAAGGTAATGAAAGTCTAGGCTCCATAAAGTTTTTTTTTGAGTTTAACTCACAGTGAGGATTTTGTACATTAACTTACACTGCACTGTAAGATAAAAAATAAATATGATAAAAGGTAGAAAGATAAAAATAAATAATATGCTGAGACAAACTTCTGTCCTAATTGCATTTATTAAAATAATGTAACTGTTTCGACTTACATACAAATTCAACTTAAGGACAAACCTACAGACCCTATCTCGTTTGTAACCCAGGGACTACCTGTATAATGGTGTAGGGATATCTTCTTGGCACAATTTGGGCCCCTTTATACCAAATTAATATTTTTTAAATGCCACCTTGGTATTGTGGGCAATATTTTGATATATCATAAAGAACATTTTTTTTTCCAAAAACAAGCTTTATTGTGGTCATACAATAATACCATTAACAATTTTGCAAAATATAGCCTACAGTTGACATTCAAAAACCTGGCCTTATATATTCCAGATCCTTCAGTTTTCTGGCATGTATTTCAGAGCGCATTTTCAAATTTACGTGCTGTACTCCACAATCAGGTGTTAGGTCTTGCTTTTCCATAAAATGAATCTGCTCCTGTTGCTGAGGATGCTGTTACTGCCAGTCATTAAGATGATTATCCTGACAACCTATCTGCTATTTAGTTTCTTTTCGAAGGTACAGTAATAAGTAAAATTCTGAGGCACTATTTTGTTTAGTTGAACTAAAATTCTGTAAAACTGTTTTATTTAGTTGGTGAACATTAAAATTGAATTTGCTTTTCCTTTAGTGTCATTTCATTTAGTGGTATTTCATTTTAATAAATACAGCATATATAACCTTCAAAAACTGGGAATTTTCGAAAAGCCAGATTTTTGTACCTGTACTGTATATCACTTTTCTACTATAACTTAACATTTTTAAGGAATATATATCTCAACTTTCAAAACAGTAATGTACAGAAATAAAAAAGATAAAGTTACTTGTGCAGTGGGGTCCTGTGGGGAGTGCAAAGCTAAGTTGGTTTTGTCTATGTCTAATACTGTAAAATTCCTGTTCCTTGCTTCCATGTTCCTTGTTCCTTGCTTCCTCTTCATAAGGCCCCCTATAGTTGTTTCTTTTTGCTGCATGACTGGTTGCAGCATTTTTACATCATCATTCACTATGCAAGACCAGTGATACTGTATTGTAAGTGAAGAAGCCAAGGACCTGCTTACATCTCAGCAACTTCAGAGAGCAAAGGAGAGCACTGGCTGCCAGGGAAATGATAAATAGGGTAATTATTGTGCTTTTTCCTATCACTCTAGAAATAATAGGCTAGAGGAGACCCTGCTGTAAAGAAACTTTTTTTCCAGTCCAGTGTTAAGCTTTAACAGTAAGAATAGTGACATCACCACTCACAAGCCTGGGATCAGACACAAAGACTAAATTTGAGATTAGAAAAATGTAAGATATAATAGACTACCCCACAGTGTTGTACATTATCTATGCATTAAGTATAATTGAAACCTCAATTAAATAATAGAAATATAATTGAAATTCTTCCTCCCTGTGTCTCATATTGAACCGTAGTATTTAACTGTGTTCTCTTTTGACTGCATATATCACACTCTTATGAGTAATCTTGTACCTCCTGGAGTCTTCATAAACAAAAACATCTGTAACAGTCAACAGGAATCGTTTTCTAGCAAAAGACGTTTTGTTTATGCGTTAAATTAATCAGTGCTTCTGCATAATACATCATATTGTTTTTGTTCATATAAATTTTCCCGACTGATACCTATAAAATATTAGTTTTAATGGTGCTGATTAAAGCATACCACGACAAGGTGAACAGAACTGATAATAATAAATTAACCCAAGAGGTCCCTTAATCAGAATCCCAGTGCAAGAATCTGCTTGCCAACTGTCGTTCTTTTTCCCATTGGTTTAGTTAAGGGTTGAAGTTCTTCTTGAAGTTTCTTTTTTAATCATTATATCCCGACCTTACAGTTTTCTCTGACTACTTTTCCTTCAGGCTGTCTTTGCTCCTGTCAATTTAGGATTTCTAGGGAATTATTCTCCTTTGAAATGCATATTCTAGGCTTGAAATGCTGGCATATGTACACTGTAGAGTAATTGTGGAGGCCAAATGTTTAATTACTCATGACAGCTGGAGCTGCAGGAGTCTGAAGCATGCTTGAAAAAGAAGAAAGGATTGTACACACACTTTATGACTATGGAGATAGACAGATAGATAGATAGATAGATAGATAGATAGATAGATAGATAGATAAATAGATAGATAGATAGAGCAAAAGAATGCTTTACACCATATTCAAAACGTCAAAAAAAATAATTTGTGATTATTGTAGTATATTTCAAACTAGTACTTACAGACAAATACATGCTTCCCATTATTCTTCAAGGTTAACCTAAAAATAATTCTAGATTTATAAATGAATAATATGCAATGTTGTCTGAAGCACATGTAGAGTGCATTGGCAGCTTACAAAAAAACAACAGACACCTGCTTGTTTCTTCATTTTTTTATGTGCTTTGTGTTTCATAAAGAATCACAAATATACTAAAGAAAGTCAAGAGAAAAATAAAAATAGACATACATGGGGCAATAGTCAAGCAGTCTAGGTTGCTGTACATCAAATGTGCTGGATATCATTTAAGGAATAGGGAGATGAATAATCCCCTTGGATGATCAGATGGCAGACAAAATGTTTTGAGGACTATAGTTTTTGCCAGTATATATAATCAACATACAACTCACTGTATAATATTGAAATGTAAAAAAAGGTGGGAATTAGGAAAAATTCTACCATCGCCATTTTAAGTGGCTACATTGTACAGAATTGAACTGATACTGTCAGTACTAATATGTAAAATGACACCTATTTACATATTTTTACTGACAACTTTCTTATATATATGAATAAGTTGTCCTAGAGATGAGTAAAGCTGCGTACACACTTGCAAGTTTTGTCGTTGGAAAGGATCTTTCACGATCCTTTCCAAAGACAAGAGAGTGCACGATGCATGAACGGTGCTGTACATACAGCACCGTTCATGCTCTATGGAGAGGGGAGGGGGAGAGCGACGGTTTTTTTAAATAGGATCTGCTTTGTACATAGGAAATATGAAAAATGTGAAATATGACATATTACAGATAAAGAAAAGGATGTTCCTAATCCTAAAATTCACTTCACATAATCAATTCCTTTAGAAACAAAGCCACAGCAGGAGAAATAAAGGGAGATCCTCTTGGGAGTTGTGTCTCACTGAGATGCTTGTACACAGTACAGAGTGCTAAAATTAGTAATATTATACAGATATTTGACCCCATCACTTGTCATTAAGCTGAAACTTAAATTAGGGTGGATAAAATCAACATAGTCAGGAAAGGCCCTAAACATTATTCACAAGATAAAAATGCACTGCTGGCCTGCAGTAAGAAAAGCTTTATATTGGATTTTGCAGTTTAAAATGTTTTACGGAATGCATGCAAACTAAATAAAATAATTTTGAGGAGACTTTTTGTACCAAATGTAGGGGAAAAAATAATTCTGCAGTTCTGCATATTCTTTGCTTGTGGTTTTAAAGGATGGCAACATGCCAAACTAAAATACAACTGAAATGTTGATAAATCCAAAGTAGACTTTACAGGCATAATATTTAAACATGTATGAAAAAACTGTTAAAAAAAACTTTTTTATTCAATAAATATTTGTTAAAAATGTGAAGTACAGCACTGAAATGTATGTCAACTATCTATATTTTAAATAAAACGAGAGTTAAAAATACAATAAACAAGAGTTTACATTCCAGTTTCATTGTATTGGTTTCCCAGTAAGCAGTTAAGCCACGCAAATTTTAAAAAATCTTGCATGGGTGTTCTGTCCTTTTATTCCTTTAGCTCCTGCAGCCCATTGCTCTCCAAAAACAGACAAACCCAATACAAAACTTCACTACAAAATTGTCCTTTAAATGGCATTTAACAATAACAGTGTCCCATTTTTTTTTCAAATGTGTAAAAAGGCATTAAAATTATAAACATATCCTATTATGCAATATTTGTTACAATTGCTAGGATCAAGGAAAAAGTAAAATAAAAAAAATCTCCATAAACCTAACAGTTGTACTAATTTTAGTTAATTTGGTATAGACCTAGAAAGGTTAACCATGACCTGTGATCTCTCCAAATGTTTAAGATACCACACAGGAAGTAGTGACAAAAAAGGAAACTGAAACACCTGTACAGGTCATCATCCTTAACTCAAACTCAGTGACCTTAAACATTGATTCCCACAATATTAGGAGGATAGATATGTTACATCAGATAAATGCTACACCTGCTTTCACTTAATGAAGGCAGGTTCTCCTTTCTTATCTGATGAATTGGCTCAATAAACAGTTGCTTCATTATTTAGTCAACAATTCTCTCTATTAACAAATTTCTGTAAACTAAGTTAATAAAATATCATTGTTGTTTGAATGAAACGTAATATGATATATTTTAAAAGTATGAGTTCTGTTGTGTTCAGCTCATCAGTCATTTCTAGATTGAATTTTGGATTTATGTGTTCCTAAATTGTGCTGTAACAAATTAATAGTTATGACAAAGAAAAATAGAGCATATTTACTACAAATAAATGTTTAGATTTTATTTTATTTGAAATGACTTTTCAATTTGCAAGAAGCAGAAAGTTGTTCATGAGCCTCCCCCATGTTTCTGCATTACTTTTCGGAGTATTAATAATAAACAGGATTTATATAGCAGCAACATATTACGCAGCGCTGTACATTAAATAGGGGTTTCAAATGACAGACGATTACAGACGGGGACACAGGAGGAGAGGGACCCTGCTCTGAAGAGCTTACAATCTAAGAGGTGGGGGAAGTAACACACATTAGGAGGGGAGATATGTAGTGGTGGGAACTAGTGACGGTTTCAGAAGACAGAAGAAGATGAAAGGACAGAAACCTATACAAACCTTTCCAGCAATGGGAATACTAGCTTATATATCTGGTGTGGTAAGCAGGTATTTTTTAGGATACCGAAAGGGGGTAGAGCTAGTCACTGATAGTCTCGCAAAAATTTCCTCGAACTTCCGCTGGGTCCGCGAAATTTCCGGGAACCGATTTCGCGAATTCCATTGAAGTCAATAGGCCGACTTTAAACATTAATAGCAAAGCCCCTTTACATGTTAGAACCACCAAATTTTCTAGGTATGTATAGGAGAACAGTGGCAACAAGGGAAAACTACAAAGGTTCCAAAAGATCTTTTGGTTTTTCAGAAAATGGCAGGTAAAGTGACAGCAGGCAAATAGGATTTTTGCGTAATGGACAGCGTACAGAATGCAGCATAAACATTAGGACATTGAAAAAGGGTGAACTCAACCCACTAGCAAAAGTCTCTGCCATCAAAACAGCAGGAGACCGCATTGCTAGCTGGCATCATGACCTGGATGACATGTGTTAGGAATGCCACTCATAAAGTTGTGGACAAGTAGTGCGGTGAAATGAGGCAAAAGGATGGAGGACCAGAGACAGAGCGTGGGTCAGCGAGAGCAGTAGCAGTGTATGGCCTCTCGTCAGCTATCGCCAGGGAGACCGCATTGGTAACAGTCATGGAGAGCTGGGTGTATTGCATTGTCAATGCCACTGAGAAGTGTGTAATACAATTTTTGTAAATGGAGTACTGACAGGCAGCAGCAGTAGCAGCAGGAGGCGGTGGGCCCTGAGATGGAGTGTGGACTGCATTGGTAAGTGTCATGGAGAGCTGGGTGTAGTGCATTGTCAATGCCAACCAGAGGTGTGTAATACCATTTTAAGTGAATGGAGTACTGACAGAGGGCAGCAACAGCAGGAGGAGGAGGTGGTGGACCCTGAGAAGTAGAGGGGACCGCATTGGTAACTGGCACCTAGAACTGGGTGCAGTCCATCATCAGAAAATTAACTGTACCAAACGGTCTTTTTTGGTAAAAAGGAACAGGTATCAAACACTAAAATATCTGTTTTTATTTTATAGTAGGGCAGAAATTTTTCTGTACCAAACTTGCTGTTACCGCCCCCTGCTTTTCCCTTGTTCATTCGGGTAGAACAGCACATCATCATGACGTATTACAAGGCCATTCTCGCTTACATGTTCAGTAAGCCCGATTCGCGGCGAGATCGAACTTAAAAATCTTGCTCGCTCATCCCTATTTGATACGCATAAAAGTAGTAATAATAGGGTAAAGACTGGTAATTTGTGTCAATCAGTGGCTGAACAACTAAATAAAACCTAGTTTATGAAGAGGGAGTAAGAAACCCATGATGGATTTTGCAGTTTGTAAATATTAGGTGCTATACTGTAAAAAAAGATTTAGACATAGTTGAAAGGTGAAAAAATAATTGAAGAAATTAGGAGATTTAACATGTAAAAAGTTTGAAAAATTAGCCTTTTGGTTTTGGAAAAAACTGACTTGCTTAACATGTATAATATTTTTTTGGGGTGAACGTAAAAATTTTGCAAATTAACTTATTTTAAAGGCTGCACAAGGTATAAGGGTACACCACTTTCATGTTATTTGTAGTTACAGTGGTTAAAAACGTACCTATCACAAATTTTTAAATTTTTTTGTACGTTGAATCGGAGGCTCCTCCCCTTCTGTCTTTACTGCCACTGTGGTAAAATCTGACTGGAAAACCCACATACGTATCCACATACATATGTCATGTATCTCAGAAGGCTGCAGAGTGCTCCTTCTGTGCACGCCCAATCTCTTTCCTGGAATGTAAAGAATAAATGATTTTATATTTTAAGGAAGGCACATCACAAGGCCTCACATCTGCACAAGGCAAGATTGAGTGACTTAGGAAAAAGGAAGAAAATGGCAGCACCTGGTGTTCAGTCTTCTCCAGGATGGAAGACGGGGTGGTGTAGGACTAGGATGACAGAGGGATGGCCAGCTTTCCATAAAGTGACGTGTTTGTTTTTTAATGAATGTTTTGCTTTAAATCTAGAATGCAGTATCTCATAAGTAATTATATTAAGTATCTCATAAGTAATATGTAATATTGGCAACATAAATAACTGTATGTATTATAAAAATCTAATAAAGATAGTATTCATGAATACATGGTTCATATAGAATGGTATGCAAATATTGGTAGCTTGTGAATTGACCTACCTGCCATTGCAGTTTCTCCCTGTAGTCTTTTATTGCTCTTGTAACAACACAGGTACTGGAAATAATAATTTACCTGCATTAAAATTAATTTATCTAGACAAGATTATGGGGGAGCGACCTTTTTTTTGGGTTATGTAATACTAATTGAATCTGAAGAAGTGAAGATCTTCTAAAAGCTTGTCCTGAAAAATTTACTGTATAACTGGGCACACATGGGTAGTTGTGCTATTGTTAATCACTGATGATTTGTAGGAATGATCAAACACACATCAGTTCAGTTTGCTACAATTCTGAAAACTTTGTTTGAAATTGACCAGTTGACAAGTTCTGATGTGAACACATTGCTAATGTAAATAGTGGGAAACACTGCACTTGGATAGTGTTTTTTGGGTTAGTACAGTCCATGTCAACCACTAGCCAATGGGAACATTGCGAACTTCAGATCCCTAGTACTAATTCTGATTAAAATTCCAACTCTGAGCCAATGTCTATAAAACTCCTCTCATATATGTCAGGAATAGTGCCAATATTTTTTTTATGGATGAAATGACAGCAAATGATAATTGTAGATTGCTATTATGATTTTATATTTCGAACAGGGGGTTACATTTTTTTAAATTCTTATTGGTAGCGAACATACATATCATAAACTATACCCATTCATTTCTCATACATAGGGCTCTAGTCTTTTCTGAAAATTTTGATCATTTATCATTAGGCCCTTTCTTTATGACAGTTCAGCTAACCTGTTTTGATTTTATCCAATTAACTTACAACTAACAATAAAATGTCTAAGAGTTTTTTTAAATGTCTCTTCAAATTATTTAGTTGCCTCCCTAAGAATTTGAGCAATTATTAATGGGACATACCTGAAAAGTTTTAGCCACCACAAGTGCCCCCTTTCTCTTGCCTACCCATTAGGCTTAATTTCCTAAAAATGTAAATTAAAATTTTGCGCCCTGAAGCAAATTCAAAATCATTCTACAAGTCCATTAAGGAACTTTATTCTGATAAATTCTAAGGACTGAATGTTTATGCTCACTTCTGATCTTTTCCTTCTTTGATGCAAGCCTTGCAGCAAACTGATAACCACGTTAAAAATAATGGCCCCTCTGCCAATCTCTAAATTGCAACCAATAAAACAAAAGTTCTATAGAGAAAAGTTACAAAACTGAATTTTCCTTCTGTTGAGCTTTGACATCAAAGAAAGTGACTATATGATCCTACAATTATATCCTAGGAATGCTGAGTGTCCAAAAACTTCACAGAATACTTTCTAATTCTTGCAAGATTTGGGATTCTTAGTATTCCCAAAATCAATCTGGAAAGACTGTGATGACAACCGTGCCTAGTCATCAAGAATGGAAACCAGACATAAGGCTCTTTTACACAAGGTTTTAACACTTAAATGAATCAGCCCGTAAGGAGGAAAGGACTGGGTCATGTCTTCCCAAATGCTGCTTTTGCCATTACTGTTGCCATTTGCTGTTACCTGCAACTACCTGCAGTGATAGCTCAATGCTTCTAGCCTTTGAGCCCCATGGACTTCTAATGGTGCAACAGACCGGGTATAATTCTGCATCTCAGATATGGATTGCTATTTGATAAGGAGGGTGGGGTGGGGGTAGTAAAAGTACCCATGTGCACAAATTTCAGTTTAAATTAGAGAAGGCATGCTAGAGTCTAAAATCTAGGTTAGCTTTGCAATATTAAATTACATAAATTGCTTACATTCTTAGTAATCCTTTTACATGGTTGATACTGCATAAGTGAAAAACAACCAATCTCTGATATTTATATACTACCTTGCCAAATGTCAAAATCTGAATGTCATGTACAAAGACCTTTTTAAGTTAAGCATTCCCTTTGTAAGTTAAAAAATAGATATATGTATGTTTGATGCCAGACCAATAAATAAAAATATATTTTTTTCTCTTGTGCTTTGCTCTATGGAAGATCCCCTTTTGAAAAGAAAATCAGAGACTGAATGAGATAAAAGGCCTGTATTGTTTCCTTGCAAATTTTACAGTTTCATTTTTAATTTGTGTTTGGATGTGAGGATCTGGGTACAGATGGTGTGATAGTCCACAGTATGTTCTGGGAACCTGAAATGATAACAAAGATATGCAAATGAAGAACATTAATTGGATTAAAGCCAAGATATCCAATTTCACAATAGCTGAAAACAAATTGATGTGCCCAGCAAACTGCTCTGAGAACCACCAGGAAATGTAATATTGCCAAAGCAAATTATATTAATCACCTAAATGCTTTTTATTAATCTATTAACTTGGGCCTTTGTTTCCACTCATTTAAGTCTGGAATTCACACATAACACATAACTTGTTGGTGAAAAAAGATATACCTATGGACTAATCCACTTTTTTGGGAAACAGCAAATTGGTCTTTTGTATCAATACTAAAATTCAAAAACATTAACAATTAAGGACCTTTATTAAAAATAAAATTTAAAAAAGGGATAAAAAAGGATGTCTTCTACGTGTGTTGTTGTCATGTCCAGTATCAGCACAAAATATATTTTTCTGATGCCTGATTGGTAGCCAAGAATGCTGAAAAGTTTCATACCGGAAGGCTGCCTCGATGTTCATTCCATATAAGTTGGCTTCAACTAAAACCTCACATATTTATTACTCAGGCAATTGATATTATGTGCACTATGACTTGTGTTTGACTTTCTATGCTTTGAACTATTTTTGCTGTTGGATATTTTTACAATGAGCTGTACCTTGTCATGATACTGTATGTACAACATTTTCTGTGTTTACATTGTCTTCAGTTGTGTTACATTGTTAGTTGTTTGGATAAAAACCCCTTCAACAGGAGTACCGTATATTGTAGACCATGTAATTATGCCTATGCAGGATGATCAATTTATTTACTTCTTTTACCTGCTTAGATTTATTTGTTTAAAAAAAAAATGAGAAATACTCTGGCTTCAGAGTTCTCTTCCAGTATACAAATGTTTTTAGCTGTTGATCACTCCTGATGATCCATGGTAGAGGTATGTGGGTGCATTTTACTAGTCATTGCTCAAAATTCAATGGGTTTCTAACTAGTTTACTGAAAGTGATAAACGTATTGTCATTCAGCATGCTAAATAATTATGGCTTTTCACTGGTTCTGCCATTACTTAAGAAAAAATGTGTTTCAAATGGCCAATTTATTGAAAAAATTAATTGCGGAATTGGGCAATTTTGTCTACCATTTTGGTTCCCTAATTGTCCAATTCAATTTAAATCATACTACAACCTTCAAACACAATGCAAATGGTAAATATTTTCCTCATCCTATTAAACATAATGCACAGATGTGATACCAGGTGAGTTCAGGTTTGAACTTGTTGTTCTCTATTTCTGAAAAGGTATGTAGAAATTCTAGTCTGAAAGTATAGGTTTTTATCTTAGGATCAATGTCTAAATTCTGAAATTGAAATATGATGAATATATAGGCAATACTGGATACAATATATTCTAAGAACATTTGCTCTAAAGAGAAAATTTCATAGGAACCTTCAAGTAAAAGATTCTCTAGGCTTGGCAAACTTTTTATTAACTGAACCCAGGCACATTTGGCTTTCTCTGGAAAAAATATATAGTCTACTGTAAAAGTTATAGCACAGTGTGGGGCTTAGACATGGCTGCTTTGAAAAGATTGCCATTGCCGATGCTGACATCTCTTTCCTAAATTAAGAATTCCTTGTCACTATCTGTATATCATATCTTCAATATTTTCTGGGTCTTTGGTTGATGGGGCCAGTATGAAGTCGAAATCCTCGTTCATCATCAGCGCTGCATAATATGTTGGCGCTATATTAATCCTGGTTATTAAAATTAATAATATTATTAATAATCATACTTTGTCTAGTAGTGTGACTGAAAGCATTGTCCAGTCAAGTCACTGGATGAGCTTAACAGCCGGGTTACTAGCATTTTAGAAAGGGATGAGCAAGGGCAGCTCTCATGTGTACATAACCCAGTGTCAGAAATCAGAAGATTATTATTTATTCACACATTTTTTTCTATATTATAGGATACTTTTTTTAAAAACAATGAAAATATAGGAAATACCCATTTACAGTAAAAGACCCATGAAATTGGATTTGGAAAACACAAACTGCTCTTATGTATTTCAGCCAGATATTAGTAAGAGTAAGAGTAAGCGTTACAGTATAGTCTTACTTTGAAACAAAATATATTATGTAACGTCACCCTTTAATAGTTAAAAGTAGATCCTGGCTGTGTTCTTGCAAAGGATCACGTGGAAAAAAAAATCCTTGTAGCTGTCCATCACCAGCGCAGACAGGCACAGTGATCTTAAGCTGGAAGCCAAACATGCTCTTCTCTGTCATGCATAATTCATACAAAAAAGGTGAAATAGTATGTAAAGTGAATTTTAATTGGTTATAATTGTCATTTCATTTAGTAAACCATTGTCTAGAGACAAGGATATCAATTATCACTCTATGGACTCTGTTCCTTATAAAATAAGCACACAGAGAGATGTGCTCCAGTTGTAGAGATATGTTAATTAAGAAAATAGAACACTAAATTAAAGACTTTTAACATATTAATTAATAGCTGTACAGGTTCTGAGTATCCACTTGATAGAGGTAACATCGCTATATCTGATTGAAATGTAGCAATAACTATGTGCTGATTCCATGCATTGTGTACTTTTCGTTAATACATTTGCAGGTAATGATAAATGAGCTCTGACACTGTTTAAGCAAAGTTATCACCGAAACAAGAGGGCCTGTTCTTTGTGTATGTGGCTGTCTATTGCCCAGCATGACTGAGACGAGAGATTCGGCATCACCTTTCCCTTCCTTTCCTCTTTCCCCAGCTTCCACTTTTCCTTTGATTGACAGGCACTAATAACCTTCCATGCTATAAGAGCCATGGAGACACTTTATTAGGACAAACAGCCAAGGAAATCTAGGAACGAAGCCAAGTCTGCAGTGAGTTATTATCCGACCTGTATTTATCTCAGCTTTGTAATATTTTTCAGTGATATGCAAATGATGAGATAGATCTTGTTCTGTTGAAGGACAGGTCCCTCTGTTAATTGATCCACTGAGATTCAGGCCAACCTCCTTCCACTATCAGTAAGTGAAACATGCTACATGAAAGAAGCTCTGTGCTGTGTACAGTCTCATAAATTTACTCTGTTTTTCTTTTTCTACTTAAGTCTTAATAGTATACATTTCTTTCTTTTTAACATTTTATATGCACTTCCCACTTTTCATTTTATTTCAAACAGCTGCCTGCATTATTATTTTCACATTGTATTCTGAAAAAAAAAATAGAAAATCATGAAAAAGCAAACTTTTAGGCATGCTGTGAATATTGTTTTTTTGTTAGGTTAGAATGCCAGTTTTCTTTTAGGGTGCTAATTATGCACCCAGCTACATTGACAGTCATATTCTTAACATAGATTGTAAATAAACATTTTTTTTGTAATTAGCTTGTCTTTTTACAATTGAGTCAAGCCTGTCCCGTGTTGAGCAGGAAAATGCCCCAAAAATTTTATATTTTGTGTCTTTAAAAATTACCAACGGAACATCAGTCTCTGCTAGACTGAATCACTTGTGGGATTTTCATTGCTCCTAGAGGCTCCAGTGTCAAATTTTCCCCTTTTGTAAATTTAGGCTACAATTCCCCGTACTGGTATTTCACCTTCTGATAAATATATGTGTGTAAAATAAATGATTGGTCCAGTATGGTATGTTTGGATTGGCCTCACATAACCCAACCTAGTATTTTTTTGAATCATGAGAGAACACTAAAAAAATCAAATATATAAACCAAAAAAAATATATATATAAATGTTGTGCAAAACTATGACATTCTACTTCTGGATTCAGAGTGCTACCTTGTAGCAGGGTAAAAAAATGACAAAATGTACCAATCAACAGCAAGAAGTTATCAAGGAGCATCTGATCTATTTGGTTGAAATGCTAATGTGTTGGCATACTATATCTCTTAACAACTTGCTTGTGATATGAAGGTTATTTCTTAAGACATTATTGTCTTCTTGATTTGACAGTGCAAATTGGGCAAAAGGTATACCCAGTTAATATTTTATTTATTTCATTGTGGTAATAGAATATGGAGGTTGTAGAGCTTAAAACCAGGGATTTCTAGAGTTCACATATAAAACAAAGAATTACAATGTGGACATAAGCTTATATTATGCAAGTTTAAAGGTGATTTTATCTTGACAGAAGTACTGCTTTAATATTAGTTTCTTGTATCCATTTATTTCTATGTGACAGTCCTGAAGGAATTATTCTAGGAATTTAATAACATCTTCTGACTCAAGTTTGTAAGGATCGGCATTCAGAGATGACTTTGAGAGTCATTACTGAATATTAAATTAACTTAGGGAATACACCAAGTATGAGCACGCATATTCACTAAGTACTAACTGACAGATTAATCTGTTGTTAGCTGCAGATGGGTCTCTCCATTGCATAGTTTGTGTTTCCAATGTCCATGTGACACCACAAGCCTGTTTATTAATGTGTAAAGTGCAATGGAGTGAGGTGAGGAGTAAAGTTGTCCTTAGGCTAATTTTATTGTAGAGCAAGTTAAGGAGAACCCATTCTTTGCTCACCTCTAAAGTCCAATGATGGGAAAAAAAAGCTAATTTTAATGTCTTTGTTCATGGATGATTAAAGTTAAACTATTCTAACCCCTTAACCAACTTTTTGGAAGCCAATCACCTATGTTTCTCATATCTGTGATGTGTTTTAAAATAATGATATAAAATAAAACGAAAAGCCATGGTGAGATAACTTGACTATTCTTTCACTTTTGTCACAGTCTACTTAATTGGTAGGATAAGTCTGTCCATTTTTGTAAATGTTTTTCTGAAATGAGTTCTTTATTCCTATCTTGGGGTTAGGATATATCTGCTACATATAACTTTCTGGAACAGTAAATCCCAGGCCCAAGATCACTTAAAATTCTTAACTATTTTCTACTCATAGAAGTTGCCGATGACTTGACAATAAGAACAGTTGACAATAAGATTCACACACAAGTCTTGCACAGGTGTAGAGGCTCCTCTCCTGTATGAAACTATTGTTTATACCGATTTCCCTATACATAGCTTATCTAGGTGTGCTTCAAAAGCTGCACTTATTCAGGTAAAGCCTGTTCTATTTCCTGGCCAAAGGGCATCCAGCATCCAGCCCTTTCCTTCACAGCTGCACTTTTCCTGATCCACCACTCCAATTTAATAAGGATGTCACCGGATCTAAAATACAGTATGAAATGAAAACAGAATTATTTTGGTGATTTTATTAGCATTTTGATAAGGGTGAAAATAGGAACCAAAGAAGACAAATCAATTAGATAGATTAGTTGTCAGCTTTGTAAGTTGTATGTTAACTTGAAATATCAATTCTTTTATTTACTCTTAATACTTTTGCTAAATAGACAATTAAAAACATGTTATATTTTCTGTTCAATAAGTGTAATAAATCAAAGCTGATAATTTCCTGTAGGGAGTTGATGACCAAGCACCTCTATTTCAATAAAATCCCATAGGAAAACTCTGCTGTGTTGTAAAGGTGTCCATATTTATAGTCTAAATATTAGGTAAGCAACCCAGGATGAATCAGTTGTTGCTTCATCATACCAAGGACTGAAAATTGTGTTACTGGTAGGATCACTAGGTGAAAATAAGGGAACCAAAGTCATTTCTTAAGAAACCTAGTACAGCCTCTACATTTTTGACTGGTGAGTCTAAATATGTTAAAAGTTTGTTGTTTGCTTTGGTTTAGATACATGTTAAATAACCTTTTGGTTGTGCCTTCATGGAGAAATCACTATGTCCTCAACAGGGACAAATAGGGCAATGGGAACCTGGTAGTGGCTCTTAACTTCTTATCTCTATCCAAAACAAAATAAAACATTTTGTCTGGAACTTAGCCTTTATTCACTACATTTCACATTAGTGTTGGTAAAAGACAAGGTGGAAAAATCAACTTGGTCCAAATAATGGTCCTCTAAAATCTATACAAATAACAACAGTATCATGGAGTCAAGTTCCTGCAGGATCACAAGTTTACATTCTAAGCAGTGTTTCTTAACCTTTTTACCAGGGGGGAACCCTTTAAATACCTTTCAGGTATTTAGTGAACCCCTGCTGTAATAACTCTATACATAATTCACTGTATATTAACACAGTGGTCAGTAGTAAGAATGACTTGTTCATTAATGGTCAGGGGGAAGTATGTCACCATTACAGATAGCCAAACAGATCATTGGTCTCATTGGAAAGTATTAGCAAAGTTGCTTTACAACAACCAACCCCTAAATATAACAGCACAGAAACAACATGAGGCCCATAGCCAGGTCTGGATCCAAATGTAAGGATGGTTTTTTTTTAAGTTGTAAAAGACCAAGTGTTACATAAATGTATATAAATGTACAGATATATCGAATATAATTATACAATGCATCTCTACATTTTGGCAGAATCTTTATATCTTACTTCACGTACATTAGTAGAGTGATACAGAAGAGTCAATCTAAGTGACCAGGTGTTACAGTATAGTTGAATTCCTTCAATAAATCTGAGTGTCCCAACCTGTTTTGAAAATAGCTTCCTCAGGGGATATCAAGGAGATTTGGAATTTCAAACCACTCATAAAGTATCAGGAAAAATTGGATGTACTTCCACAAAGGCGCGTGTAGTTGTCCTTATTCAAGGATAGTAAACTTAAGGAAGCATTTCAGGTTTGTCAGGGGATCAAATATGTTGTGAATGTTGATACCCCAGTGCTTATCAGTGTGGAGGGAATGGTCTGTGTTTCTTTCCTTCCTGGGTACTGGCAGAGTATGCAGGCGATCATTGATATCAGTTAAACTGACCTGAAAAACCACAAATTGCTATCTTCTTTAGGAACCCCATTAGGCACCATTGAGTTCTAACATTTTATTAAAAACACGTTTTAATTTTTTACCGTGTGATTTGCTATTTAACTTATTTTCAATGTATAAGAAACAGTTCCAGTCATTGAGCTTGATCCAGCAAACCTGGAATGCATTTCTTAAAGTCATTTGCTGGAAGATGTTTTGAATCTTGGACCAGATCCATTCCAGGTTTACTGGATCACCTACCTTCACAAATGAAAATGCGTCCTCTTCAGCCTTGGAGAGCTTTAATAAACCAGAACCATTGTGTTCATGAAGAAATATAAATATTTAGGGTTTATTCTTAGAACTGTGCACGGATACCTATACATTATATTTTCCTCTAATTTAGGGTCAGTGCCAAGGGTTTAAGGAACTCCTGAAATCTGACAGTTGCTGCCACACTACTAATCTTCTGATTGCCTCTTCTGCCTGGCAGCTTCCATGTATCTATACTCCCAGGGGCTCTATTTATCTGACATACCCTCATACATTCCCAATTACATCCCAATTACTGCCATTACTGGACCTGGAAGATTCCCACAAGGGATTGTTTGAGGGAATCTCAGATTCCCTGTTTTATAAATGTGATTAAAATTACCCTCCTCTTTCAGTCTCATGATATATATATATTGAGCTAGGTGCATAAAAGCAATGATAGAACAATGTGCAATTCATCCAAATTGTGCGAAAGTTTTAAAAAAATTGTACAACAGTCTTTATGCACATGAAATAATCTTACAACCCATTACATGCATTTGCTAAAAAGTTTAAAAATTCTTTTAGTGTCAAAATTGAATAAAATATTTTCAGACAAGATCTTGGGCTGAAACAGGATAATTATTTAATGATACTGCACAGTATTGTTGATCAGATGAATCTGATAAAAGCTTTTGGGTACAACATCCTAGCATGAGCACAAAAAGGAAAGCTGTGGACACAAACCCACACATGTGTGCACCCAGCCATACACCCATGAGGAAGGTGACTACAACCTTACGTGTGAACATATGTACATAGAGGGACACCATGTACATGAATTTTCACTTTAAATTTAATTTGTGCGAAAGACAATAAAGGCATCATGATGAGAACTATAAGCACAATTCTAATGTATGTTGTTCATTATCCCTCTTGGGAGGGGGGTACATTGTAGGATCATCAGATTACTAATAAAAGGAAGTAGGGTGGGTTCATGCAGTAAAGCAAACCCTGGAAAAAAACAGACAGCTCATAAGACATTATTTTATACATTTCATTCATGTTGCTGGTACATGACATAAATGGACCTATGTTGGCATTCAGTATAACATATTGTTTCTTAAATACACATATAAAACATTTTGGCATTAGGATGATGAGTCAGGTGAGAGGAAAAAATGACTTTATTTTTGGAGCTATGTAGGCAATGTTCAGACAGAGGATTGAATAAAAACGCTTGTGGATGCTGAGCAGTGGCCAGTAAGCACCCAGGAGTGGTTCAAGCAGTAACTGCAAGGATTTTTCAGGCATTGGAAAACGCTTGTATGGGTGTTTGTGTTTAGACATGGGAATCAACACTCTAGACAGAACATAGCCTAGGTGAATTACGCTGCTTGTGTATAACATAGACCATAGTCAACATATATAACAAAGCCCACTACCAGAGTGAAAGACTTGAATGGAAGCCTCCAACTTGAATATAAATGAGTCCTCAATGCTGATTAAACACATCCAACTCTTTGTTACATCTCAGATCTCACATATGTGTGCTGATAAACATATATCATGAGGGAGCTTCTCACCTGTCAGACAGAATAATCTTTCATTCAGAAGGAGCAGGTTGTAGATTGGCAAGTAGTAATTACAATGACCTATGGTGTGCAGAACACAACAGACTTGACAGTCTATCCAGTTGTTGTGATATAGACATTGCATAACAACATCTGCCAAGTAAAGACCGGTTACATCAGTGCTGCTTAGAGCCTATTTGCAAACAATTTATATTTTTTTACAAGCTCCTGTATTCAGACCAGTTGAGTGACTGAACACTTAGCATTTTTCTGTTCTATTGACCTGTTTTGGGTCCCAGAAGAAGCCACATTTTAATTTATAGTGTAGAGGTTGATATAGGCTAGAGAGGATCAATGAGATATGAGCTACAAGAAGAGGGGTGCAGACTCAAGGATAAGTGTCAGACTCAAGAAATGTGGTTTTCAAGTGAAATTCCCTGCATTAACATATTTACTTTATACTCACATTGCTTTTCAATTTGTTGTATTTATCACAAGCAACCAGAAATACAAATGTGAACTGTTTTATGGGAATCATGTTTAAATGTAAAAAATACAACCCATTTCCTTCTAAAACATTTGACAAACATATAATGGAAGTGAAATTGTAACGTTTTTGAGTGAATTTTTTAGTATAGTAGGCTTCAAGTTTCTAGAACATAATTTTAGAGTGCATAAATATATTTATATCTTTTTGCTTGTATAAAAACTTTATCTTGCAAATAAATATTTGATGCAGAATGAACTGATGAGGAGCATTTTGGGTCAGGAAGGATCACAGAAGTTGCTTCTGCCTTTCAGAACAGAAGATTGACAGTGTAAAAACTGTTCAGCAAGTGCACGTTTTTGTTAACTTTTATTTATAATATTCATTTTTTTCAGTTGTCATAAAAAATAAATATACCCTTTTGTCATAACAAATCTTTTTTTATGTTTTACATTTCTGTAATTATATTTTTGTGTTTTCTTTAATAGTTCAGTAATTTTTTCATAAGTGACCATTTGCATCTACTAGGATAACACATGATTAATCTTCCTTTAAAAGGATTGTATTAAAGGTGCTTTATTTGCATTAGCATCCATAATTACTTAATGACAAATCAGATATGGTTCATTGATAGTAAGTATAAAAAACATGCCATCTGAAGGAGTCTGAATAATTAGCGTACTCCTAAAACTACGTCCCTGATGGCCATAACATGCAATCATTGTTTTATGTATTTAACCGTGAAATTTATATTTGCACAGCAAAATAGCAATTTTGCATATTACAACTGTATGAGGTGGAAATAAATATGTAATCTAGATACGTGTTTATATACAAGGTTGATAACTTCTTTATCACAGCAAATTTCTGACCACTTAGCAGGATTTGTAAATCAGCCTATTGTAGGCCTTATTATAACTGGTATAAATTATTATTTTCATTCTTGTTTATATTACTATACATTAGAAAGATAACAATGATTGAAAATACAGGTACCTTAGCAAGGTAAAACAAAATATTGTTGTGTTCACTTTGAATACCCAATCATGCACAAGAGCAAAAAAAATGTGTTTTCTTTGCATGTGATTGGACCAATGACTTCACTGTATTCACTAAGCTAAATGTACATTATGTTCTTTAAAAAAAAACAATGTTATTTCTTTAAAAATGGTACAAGTGAATTGACACAATTTTATAAAAGTGTTTCCATACAGCAGCTCAAAAGTCACTCTGACCTATGAATACATTCTTTCTTATAAAGACCCCGCAAGATAATTGATTTTCATTTTGATTCACATTGCCTGATTTTGTTAAAAAGATTTCTTTAGTTTTCTTTTAGTTTATAAAAGACTGAAATTCAAGGGATGTATAAAATTGTGGAAAGTAAGCAATCTGGTTGAAAGCAAAATTACCTTTAGTAAAGTGTATTCCAAATGTATAGAAATTGAAATGCTTTATTATAATAAATTACATTATGGTAAGTATTTTTACTGTTAGGTCCATGATTTTAATTCTGTACATCACCACAATGGAAATAAAATGAAACTGTTGAGATACAGTTGAATTGCAGACTTTTGGCTTTAATTTAATGGGTTGAACAACAATATTGTATACAATTTTTAGGAACTAAAGTCATTTTTATAGACAATCCCCTCATTTTAGGGGCTCAAATGTAATTGGACAAATCCTTTGCAGGCAATAATCCTACCCATGGATATCACCAGACACTGGGTTTCCTCCTCTGTAATGTTTTGCCAGGCCTTTACTGCATCAACTTTCAGTTGCTGGCTGTATGTGGGTCTTTCTGTCTGAAGGTTGGTCTTCAGCATGAGAAATGAGTGCTCGAATAGGATGAGATTAGGTGACTGACTAAGCCATTGGAGAATATTCTATTTCTTTCTTTTAATGAACTTCTGTGTTGCTTTCATTGTATGTTTTTGTTCATTGTCCAGTGACCCAGTACCATGCCCAAGCCATCACACTGCCTCCATCATGTTTTACAGAATACATAGTATGCTTTGGATGAGCTGTTCCAAGCATTCTTCACACTTCTTTGTTGCCATCATTCTGGTAGAGTCATTCTGGTTGATCTTAGTTTCATCTGTCCAAAGAATGCAGTTATTTGGAGTCAATTGTTGAATTACTTGATAATAACCCAATTACTTGGGTGGTACAAGAATTGTATTTCTTAAACACTTTCTCCAATTAGGATGTGGATACCCTAAAAAAGCTGAGAGTCATTATATTCATTATATAACTGTAATTTGAATTTGTTTCAGTTATTATTATTATTATTA